>NW_027210862.1:0-478440 GCF_029030835.1 Brachyistius frenatus
AAGTCATACTATAGCGTGTCGTCTAAAATATGATCAAAAAGTCATACTATAGCGTGTCGTCCAAAATATGATCAAAAAGTCATACTATAGCGTGTCGTCTGAAATATGATCAAAAAGTCATACTATAGCGTGTCGTCTAAAATATGATCAAAAAGTCATACTATAGCATGTCGTCTAAAATATGATCAAAAAGTCATACTATAGCGTGTCGTCTAAAATATGATCAAAAAGTCATACTATAACATGTCGTCTAAAATATGATCAAAAAGTCATACTATAGCATGTCGTCCAAAATATGATCAAAAAGTCATACTATAGCATGTCGTCCAAAATATGACCAAAAAGTCATACTATAGCGTGTCGTCCAAAATATGATCAAAAAGTCATACTATAGCATGTCGTCCAAAATATGATCAAAAAGTCATACTATAGCATGTCGTCTAAAATATGATCAAAAAGTCATACTATAGCATGTCGTCTAAAATATGATCAAAAAGTCATACTATAACATGTCGTCTAAAATATGATCAAAAAGTCATACTATAGCATGTCGTCCAAAATATGATCAAAAAGTCATACTATATTATGTCGTCTAAAATATGATCAAAAAGTCATACTATAGCATGTCGTCTAAAATATGATCAAAAAGTCATACTATAACATGTCGTCCAAAATATGATCAAAAAGTCATACTATAGCATGTCGTCTAAAATATGATCAAAAAGTCATACTATAGCGTGTCGTCTAAAATATGATCAAAAAGTCATACTATAGCGTGTCGTCTAAAATATGATCAAAAAGTCATACTATAGCATGTCGTCTAAAATATGATCAAAAAGTCATACTATAGCATGTCGTCTAAAATATGATCAAAAAGTCATACTATAACATGTCGTCTAAAATATGATCAAAAAGTCATACTATAGCATGTCGTCTAAAATATGATCAAAAAGTCATACTATAGCATGTCGTCTAAAATATGATCAAAAAGTCATACTATAGCATGTCGTCTAAAATATGATCAAAAAGTCATACTATAGCATGTCGTCTAAAATATGATCAAAAAGTCATACTATAGCATGTCGTCTAAAATATGATCAAAAAGTCATACTATAACATGTCGTCTAAAATATGATCAAAAAGTCATACTATAGCGTGTCGATCTAAAATATGATCAAAAAGTCATACTATAACATGTCGTCTAAAATATCTAAAATATGACCAAAAAGTCATACTATAGCATGTCGTCTAAAATATGATCAAAAAGTCATACTATAGCGTGTCGTCTAAAATATGATCAAAAAGTCATACTATAACATGTCGTCTAAAATATGACCAAAAAGTCATACTATAGCATGTGAAATCTAAAATATGATCAAAAAGTCATACTATATGTGTGTTGTCGTCAGTAAAATATGACCAAAAAGTCATACTATAGTAAGTGTCGTCTAAAATATGATCAAAAAGTCATACTATAACATGTCGTCTAAAATATGACCAAAAAGTCACACGATAGCATGTCGTCCAAAATGTCATAAAAAAGTCACGCAAGAACATGCGACCTCCACACAAAAAGGGCCGGGCCCACAATCGAACCCAGTACTTCCTGACTGTGTGCCGACAACACTAGCTGGTAACTGCAACACTGTGCTGCTCTTTTTGCATGCTTGTCATCTAACATGTTAAAAAAAAAAAGACTATTTGTCCCATGCAGGACATGAATCGAACCCAGGACCAAAAAAAGTGATACTATAGTATTATTGTCCAAAATTTGAACAAAACTAAATCATACACACCGCTCATACTGAATGCAGCTTGAGAAGAAAAACAGTTTATTTTATAATCTTATTGTCTTCAAAACCACAGTTAAGATAAATAGACATAGATACTTTATTCATCCCTCAAAGGGACATTTTTTTGTTGTACCTTTAGTGTGGGTGACTTTTAGACCACCAACTCCTTCTCCCACACTCCTCTCCTCCTCCTCCTCATTAACTCCTCAGACACTCTCCCCATCCTTCTCTTCCTCCTCTCACATGCAGGATCGTAGCAGGAGTTATAGCATCAGAGGACTGAACGCCAAGTCCTCATCCGCTGAACCCTGCAGGGTGGCAGTTTAATAAACCCTCATTCCTCCACAGAGTGAAACACATAAACCCAACAAGCCTTGAGTGCAGTGTGAGTCAGTCTGCACTCAGGGAGGAAAGAAATCATTTTAAAGGTGGGGGATAAAATAAGAAGTGGTGCAGGGGGTAAGCAAACAACTCCCCACAGCGAGCCCTGCTGAGGAGGAGGGGGTGGGGTTTCATCTCATCTCGTGCTGTTGCTCGTGACTCCGGTTTGTGAAGCTCCTGTCAACAGATGATTTTGTTGTTCTGAATGTCAGTCATCCGTGTTTGTTACGCAGATTTTGTTGTTTACGGTCCGATCGATGCCAAACTTGAGCCATTTATCAAGAAAAAGCGGTCCTTTATATTGTCGGGCTCCGGCCTCGTGTAGCAACGAGTCGGTTTCTAGCATTGTGAGGATGTTGATGTTGCAGAAATATTTTATTTTCATGTTCACTTGGACAAAATCACGGCAGGGCCAGAGGAACAATAATACTTATTTAATTCTAAGAACAGAATTTAACATCCTTTTCACACCTTGTTATTAAAATGCCGGATGTTCCACCTTCATCTCCTTTACAGCGTCATCATTTCACCAAAATAAAATTCCCATTTTATTAACATTTAAATTTTTTTCTAATAAATCATGGGTCATCTGAAGGTCAAATCAAAGTGTTTCCCAGTTCAGCCTTTGATTGAAGAACCAAGACTGACAACTACAATAAATGTACTCTCTCATTTTACATCGGAATAAAAGTTTAGATGGTTTTGGGTTCCTAAAACCACAAAAACATCTTCTGGACCCTCAAGACTTAAAATCAAACATAGGAAAAGTGTAAAATATGGGATCTTTAAGCCAGTGCCCTCAGTGGAAGCTGCAGCGGTCCCACGACTATAATAAAGTCCTTCAGCTCCCCTAATGGACCAGTCAGAACTGCCAGGCAGACATGATCGGGCCCTCTGGGCTTCATCTCTCCCAGATGTCAGGTGTCATCTCTATCTCTGAGCCCCGTGGCGGATCTCCCGCAGGCTGACAGGATCAACAGGATCCAGCAGCAGGGAGCCTCTCTGCCGGTAGAGAGGAGCTTCAGGGTCTCTGGATGTTCCAGACACAGTTTATCAGCGCCGAGTGAGGAGCCAGAATTAAATACCAGGTGGGAATAAATCTGCATCATTAATAATTGAAGATTAAATCCAAGGATTGAGGACACTTTCAAGGAAACTACAGTATCAGCCGCAGTAATACTACTACTGGTTGAGCAAGGATTATATTCAGGGTTCAATTTCAGATCATTACAAAAGTTTTAAATCGGACATATTGTAAATTAGTAAATATAAAATCCAAGAGAAAACCAGATTTTAAAAAAACAAAAAACATATTTCTCCATTTACTTGTTTTTTTTTTAATCTTACCAACTGTGTTCGCATTTTCTGTTGTAAACCTAAATCCATTCTTATTAAGATTAATACAAATTTTCAGTGCTATTTATGCGACAAAGTTGAAAGTAAAGGACTGTGTCGTGATATACTTTATGTTCAGCTTTTATTTTTACCAAAACGTACATTTCCGTGACCCAAACAGTACAGTAGATGCCAATGCCATCAATCACAATCGATCTGGTCCGCAATTAATTCATTTATAAATCAATAAAACAGAATTATGAAATCGCATCAAAGCTTGTAGGTTTGATGTCCATTCTCCTTCCATAAGATTTTCTCAAAACAGTGCAAAGATTTCAAGTTTCAATCTTACAGTCACATCCTCCCATCAAGGTGTTCGTCAGTGTCCTGAAAACATTTGAAATGACAAACTACAGACTCCTCTGGCGAAACAAAACTCCACTGAAGCACAAACATCTGGATCGGTTACATTGTCCTGCTGTCAGCAGAGATGAGTTATCACCTCCACTCTCCGAAAAACAGCTGACACTATCATTGTTGTGGTCGTAAACAATTTGATTTGCCTAACACCCCCCCCACACACACACACACACACACACTCTCAACACAATGTCCCTGATTGGAGCTCACTGCAGGCGCTCAGGTAGGAAAGGCGTGATCATTAATTGATGACACAGCGTTCCGGGCATCCTGTTCGTCGGTGGCGTGCCTGTCTGAGAGTCTCTGTGGTCATTGTCTGGAAAAACAATCCAAGCAGAGAAAGTGGGAAGTGGAGTGATGAGGCTCTCCGTAGAGTCCAAACAACCAGCCAATTCTCCGCAGTGTCAAAACAAGGTCATGCGGACGCTGCTCATAACGCGTCGTTCCCACGCAAACGGGGGAGTCGGCGGAGCTGCAGAGGGGCCGCCATGCGGATGAATGATTTATCTGCTGAGAGGGGAGCCGTACAGGCCGCTAATGGAGCTGGATGTACAGCTGCAGAGGATAGGAGGGGGGAGGGGAAGGGGGGAGGGGAGGGGAAGGGGGGAGGGGAGGGGAAGGGAAGGGAGGGGGCAGACAGGAAGCTGCAACAGAAGGAGACTCTCACTTCTTTATCGTGAGAGGATAACAGGCCAGACAGCTGACGCACAGTTTTGTTTTTTTTGCCCACGAGTGTATTTGTGT
The DNA here is from genome assembly GCF_029030835.1 of Brachyistius frenatus. Classification (NCBI taxonomy): domain Eukaryota; kingdom Metazoa; phylum Chordata; class Actinopteri; family Embiotocidae; genus Brachyistius; species Brachyistius frenatus. The sequence goes on from NW_027210862.1 coordinate 4,674, forward strand.
GTCAGACTATGAAGACAAAATGGGGAACAAATGTGCATGGTGTGTGTCTGTGTGTGTGTGAGTTGTGCATGGTTGTGTGCACATGTAAATGTGTTTGTTTATACTGCATATGCATGTGTTCAAATTAACAACAAGACAAAACTAGACAACATGTTTGCTTTGTAGTAATAGTTCATTTAAAAAGGTAAAACAACTAATATATTAATCAGGCAACAAAAAAATGTATCTGCAACCGTTTTGATAAAAAGTGTTACGACCATAAACTGTGTACAAAAGTAGACTAAAGAACATCTCGCTAGTTCAGAGCGGTTTGGAGCAGGAAGTGACCATATTTGGACGAGCGAGCGGCGGATCTGACTCGATCTGATTGGAAACCTGACGACACTACGTCCCGCCCACTGACAGCTGTAACCTGACTGCACCACGGGCCTGTCAATCAACCCCCCCCCCCCCAAAAAAAAATAAAAATAAATAATGACAGGATTATTTGAAAATGGACCGCCAGAAAAGTAAAAAATGTGGGGGAAAAAATTTATTGACTTTGAATTTCATGAGACTAATTAAATCGGAGTCTATGGACCTCTAGTGGGACTCGGCGGTATTGCGGTGTACGTAACAAAAACAATACAGACTTGTAAAAAACCAGAGTGACTGCAGGCACACTCGTCTGTGTGCTGCTCAGGTTTTTGAACCTTTGTTCTCAAGGGCACTACTGACAGTATCGGCCTCGAGTGATGGACGAGAGACCCGAGCAGCGGGGATACAGAGCGGGAGGGGGCGGACGGATGGAGGGAGTCAGCCACGCCGGGCTGACCGACTCGGGGCCGTCACACTGCAGCTCGACAAGCCAAAAGCTTCTTGGATAAACTTCATACGATCATAATATGAACTGCAGAGGATGACATGGATTTAAATACAGCATGTGTGACGCGCGTAGAGTGACAAGTCTGAATTGTAGGTTTTTACTTTTCTTCAGTGATACTTCCATTCGTTTCAAGTGAAAAATGCCCATAAATGTCAGAATATCTGAAATAAAAGTTTATTTGCCTCCTTTTTGCGTTAATGGCAGCAGCACTCGTTCAGACCTGATAACCCTGACAACGCTCCAAAGAGCTTCTCAATAACAATCTGACGGTGTATTTTTGATGCCACATTTCCCGCCATCCCAAAGTTACTTAGTCAGCAATGTCCTGCTGGAAACTGAAGGCAAAGCCATATTTCTACCAGCTGCAGGTTGACGAGTCGATCAGAGCCACCTGAGTGTGAAGTCTGAAAAGCAGCTTTAGTGGAAGGAAACAACTGAAGGAAATCTAATCTTTTGTACAAAAGGAATTAACGTGATCAATAACACTGAATCTGCTGCAGTGTGATTGATGACACCTGGAATATTTCTTCAGAAATTACAGCTCATTACTTCTTCAATATTTCTAAATCCTTTCTGATTAGTTTCAGGTTTACATGACAGACAGATTTTCACTCTCAGACTTTTGGACTCCACATGAACACAAATAAATATACCTACTGTTGTCCCGGCGGACCTATTCATCAAAATGTTACTGTGGGTTTACCACAGGAAGAAGAAAAGGTAAACATGTACACATTTTGAAGCTCAAAACAATATTAACATTTTTGAAAGATTTTGCTGTTTCCCCGTACATCTCACTGAAAAAGTCCTTTAAACTGAAGAAGACTCTCAAATTTTTTTGTTTGTATAATTTGCCAAATACTGTGTTTTGCACTCAAATATAACGAAAATGAATCCATTTATTATAAAATTGAACAAATCAGGTCCTAAATATTCACAGATCTGGACATTTGCAGGCGGTTCTGTCGTTTTAAGAGCAAGCTGATGACAAGAATGAACTTATCACATTAATGTGATCACTGACGCGTTTGTTTTAATTGAAAAACAACTGCTCATTTGTGTCTGTATTGAAAAGTTGTCAGGTAATAAACTCTCAGGTGTCAGCCAGTTCTCTCCTTGTACTGCGGCTTACTGGTTAAAATCTGCACTCGGCTGGTGAACTCCAGACGAGGAAAATAAATGAGGTTAAACTTTTCCGTGGCCTTTTGTCCGTCTATAAAAACATATTTTTTTTTGTATTTCAGCACCTGGGCTTTTGTGCTGATTGCGGCCGCGTATGTATATGTATATATATATATATATCATATATATGTATACATGTATATGTACATGTATGTACATGTATATGTATATTAAATCTTTAGTTGAGAAAATGAGGAACATTTTTAGAGACTGTTAAAAAAATAATAATTTGCAGCAGTTTTTAGAAGCTGTTCAGTGCAGCTCATATTTCGTGGTCCTGACCTGCAGTGCTTTGGTGTTGGAGGGGATAAAAAAAAAAAAAAAGAAGCAAAAGGTAATCTGTTGCAGTCAAAATAAATGTGAGAGAAAGCTGTTGTGATGGGGCGTGCTGTAACGTGAACAGATCACAGGTTTTGTAGCTCAAACTGGGCATCTGTAACGTCTTGTAGTGATACATCATTGATGAATCTGTTTGATGTTGAACACTGAAACTGTGAAACGTGGTTTGAAGACATCTCTTTCCATTGGCAACTGTTGATCGGGTTGGTTTGGATGCAGGAGACCGTTTCAACAAATTAGCAACATGCACGCTATGACATTAACAATCCTTTACAAATGTGACACAGTCCACCGATCAAGACAAACTCGAGAGCCATTTAGGAATTCTATATTTATCTCCAATTAGCACTTTTAAAACCTGACAATGCCACTATTAGTAATCTGTGGAGAAACTGTGCCGACACCTCAATTGGTCTTGTTGAGGAACAAAACCAAAACAAACTGCACACAAATATTTACAAAATATGTCACACTGGACAACGTTGCCATACAGTGAACAGAAAAGTGATTGCAATAGTTGGGCTTTGAAAAAAAAAAGAAAAAAGAGAACTTGCATCAAAACCAATCACTTCACTGTCACTCAAATGTATTTCTCATTAAATTGTGCATTAATACACGATGCCTTCACGAACTGTTAAAAACATTCAATAAACAAAGTGCAACAAAAGTACAAGAAGGCCTAAAAACCCAATGAAATAAAAGGCAGATATATCTTGAGTTAATGGACTTATCCTTAAAGCTCATCAAATTGCAATAATTTGAACTGAATTGTATGAATCCTGAAAATAAAAGTCAGGCATATGCAGACATGTTTAATGGGAGGAGATCTAAATACTGGTGTGGTGACGTTAGTTGTCGTATCATGACAACCTTGGCAATGAACAGCTGCTGCATGCGGAAACATGCGTTCTTCAAAACGAAATGGAAACGGCACAAAATGAAAATAAAACACACGTCAACACATCTGTGAAGCATTCAAAGTCGTCTGCAGACCCGAACGTCCAGTTGGGAACTTCTGTCTGAAGTATAATTGTCTGATATCCTCCCAATAACAACCGTTGCATTTCCAAACGATCATCACACATAACTCGGCAGCTGACTCGGGTGTTTCTTTGCCTAAATCTTTATAAAGCTTTGTATCAGGAGTTTCAGACAATTTGTGGCTTTGATCATTTATTAAAAAAAATAATAATAAATAAAAAAAATTTAAAAAAGCCTTGCTGCCCAATTCGGTGGTGCATCAACAAGAATTTATAATTTATTAAATGAGTAACATTAACTGTTGCTGCAGCCTCACATTACACAGATTTTCTCCTCCGTGAGAGAATACACTGATTTTTTTGTTTTGTTTTGCACACAAGCTACTGCACGAAGAAACCCGCAGACATGCTGCCACGCATGAAGCCAAGCGGCCTTGTTTGTTGTAATGCCAGCGGGTTTGTGTCGTAGCAACACAGTCAACAATGCAACACGTGTGCCCAAACAGCCGAGCTGAACATCTGCTGCGTCGCATTGCATCGTCATCCTTTGGCAACAGGTTACCCGTCGCGTTGCCGAACACCTGAAGCAGGTGTCGTCTCCGTGGCGACTTCACCGCCGTCCCGCGACAGACAGACCTGATCCGCCGTCTCTCTCTCTCTCTCTCTCTCTCAGAGGCAGATCTCTAAACCCTCCCCAGAGCTAATTAGATAGCTTCCAAGATGTTGTCAAACTTTGAGTTGCTTAGCAACAAGGACGACGAGGCGCACCTTGAGCCCCTTTAAGCTCCGCGACGAGTGACGCTCGGAGTCGAGACGCGTGTCGGAGCAGAAGAACAAAGACGGCGTCTGATCGCGACCAAACGAAAAGTCCAAACTGAGGAGGAGAAGAAGAAACATCCCCCTCGTGGTCTTTTTATTAATCTCCATCATGTTGCCTGTGATCAGCTGCCGGGTGTTCAGCCTCCTCCCCCCCTCCCTTTGTCTTCTCTCTGTTTCACTTGCCCCCCCCCATCATTGTCTGTCTCTCTCTCTCTCTCTCTCTCACACACACACCAACGAGCATCCTTCAAACACGGACACACACAAACACTCTAATGCACTTACACAAAAAGAGCAAAGATACACACAGGTGCAACGAGACACACACACACACATTTGCAGGTGGGCTGCAGCCCGGCTCCCACCCTGTAATTAAATTCTGTGTCTCCCACCTGTGTTACAGAAGCAGATCTGACTCGAGGTAATTACAGGGCTGCAATAGAACAAAACAACAGAGGGGGTACCTCCACACACACACACACACACACACACACACACACACACACACACAGAGACACATACCAAGTAAACCCACCTTATGAGACACCACGAAAGAGGGAATGCACTTTGTACAGATGCTACAAAGCAACACGACAGGGCCACCGCGCGCACCGGCACACACACACACACACACACACACACACACACACACACAGAGAGAGCAGCTGCACAGCAGGGGACTTGCATATCATACTGCTGTTTCCCATCAGGGTTTCACTGTAAATCTGCCGCCCGTCATACGTCTCAGTGTCCCGCTGCTCTTTGCATGTGACGCCCTGCTATTCCCCAAACCACAATCTGTACGCAGCCTGAATACATTTACAATAATAGTAATATTCAGCTTCATAGCCACGCTGGCCCGATTTCTCGGTTCATCCTTATTTATGACATGAGCTTCGGTCACAGTCCGGTAATTATGGTCATGACCACTTATTTCTATACGAGCCATATGAGAAAAGATAAGATGAACCATAAGGCTCGGTAAAGTGCAGCAGAAGTTGATTTCATTCATAAATTTAATTTAGATTTTCCTCAAAGGTCCACGACACAGGTTAACAGCCACTTAATCTGCCTGATGACTTCTTTATTACTTCGTCTTTTTGGTCAATTTGTAATTAGTTTGATATAAAGGAGAAGTTATCAGCCGTCTTTGATTTCGAATGGGTCGATTTACTCACAGCAGACACTACCTGCACTCCGTGTTGGTTATTTACCTGATTTCTACTGGTTTTTCTCTCGACGGGTTTCCGTTTGGTGAGTTTGTGTTTTGTTTTTTTAACATTCTTATGTTATATGTAACTTACCTGCCCCAAAAGAAACGTTCATGTTTAACCCAACATACTCATTTTTAATTGGATGTCCAGACGTCTTTTCGTCCGCGAGTCACCGAGTCGATGTTTACTGGTTGCACAAATCAGATCCCAACTTTCTCCGACTGAGCCTCATGCTGTTTTCGTCTTGGCTCACTCATGCACTCTCGAATATGTTTACATTGGTTTAGATCACACAGAACGTTTGAGTCATGCACATATGTTTTAGTCCAGTTGTGTGAATGAGGCAGATTGTGGGAAAGATTTAAGCGCCTGTATATGCTAAAGTGCATTGTGTCATATATTTATATACATATATATATATATACACACATATATACATCTATATATATACATCTATATACATATATACAGCCATACACATATATATATATATACACACATACACATATATATATACACACATACACATATATATATACACACACATACATATATATATACACACATACATATATATATATACACACACACACATATACATATATATATATATACATACATACACATATATATACATACATACATATATATATATATACATACATACATACATATATACAGTGGGTACAGAAAGTATTCAGACCCCTTTAAATTTTTCACTCTTTGTTTCATTGCAGCCATTTGCTAAAATCAAAAAGGTTCATTTTATTTCTCATTAATGTACACTCAGCACCCCATGTTGACAGAAAAAAACAGAAATGTAGAAATCTGTGCAAATTTATTAAAAAAGAAAAACTGAAATATCACATGGTCATAAGTATTCAGACCCTTTGCTCAGTATTGAGTAGAAGCACCCTTTTGAGCGAGTACAGCCATGAGTCTTCTTGGGAATGATGCAACAAGCTTTTCACACCTGGATTTGGGGATCCTCTGCCATTCTTCCTTGCAGATCCTCTCCAGTTCCGTCGGGTTGGATGGTGAACGTTGGTGGACAGCCATTTTCAGGTCTCTCCAGAGATGCTCAATTGGGTTTAGGTCAGGGCTCTGGCTGGGCCAGTCAAGAATGGTCACAGAGTTGTTCCGAAGCCACTCCTTTGTTATTTTAGCTGTGTGCTTAGGGTCATTGTCTTGTTGGAAGGTGAACCTTCGGCCCAGTCTGAGGTCCAGAGCACTCTGGAAGAGGTTTTCTTCCAGGATATCTCTGTACTTGGCCGCATTCATCTTTCCTTCAATTGCAACCAGTCGTCCTGTCCCTGCAGCTGAAAAACACCCCCATAGCATGATGCTGCCACCACCATGTTTCACTGTTGGGATTGTATTGGGCAGGTGATGAGCAGTGCCTGGTTTTCTCCACGCATACCGCTTAGAATTAACGCCAAAAAGTTCAATCTTGGTCTCGTCAGACCAGAGAATCTTATTTCTCATAGTCTGGGAGTCCTTCATGTGTTTTTTGTCAAACTCTATGCGGGCTTTCATATGTCTTGCACTGAGGAGAGGCTTCCGTCGGGCCACTCTGCCATAAAGCCCCGACTGGTGGAGGGCTGCAGTGATAGTTGACTTTGTGGAACTTTCTCCCATCTCCCTACTGCATCTCTGGAGCTCAGCCACAGTGATCTTTGGGTTCTTCTTTACTTCTCTCACCAAGGCTCTTCTCCCACGATTGCTCAGTTTGGCTGGACGGCCAGGTCTAGGAAGAGTTCTGGTTGTCCCAAACTTCTTCCGTTTAAGGATTATGGAGGCCACTGTGCTCTTAGGAACCTTGAGTGCTGCAGAAATTATTTTGTAACCTCGGCCAGATCTGTGCCTTGCCACAATTCTGTCTCTGAGCTCCTTGGACAGTTCCTTCGACCTCATGATTCTCATTTGCTCTGACATGCACTGTGAGCTGTAAGGTCTTATATAGACAGGTGTGTGCCTTTCCTAATCAAGTCCAATCAGTTTAATTAAACACAGCTGGACTCCAATGAAGGAGTAGAACCATCTCAAGGAGGATCAGAAGAAATGGACAGCATGTGAGTTAAATATGAGTGTCACAGCAAAGGGTCTGAATACTTATGACCATGTGATATTTCAGTTTTTCTTTTTTAATAAATTTGCACAAATTTCTACATTTGTTTTTTTCTGTCAACATGGGGTGCTGAGTGTACATTAATGAGAAATAAAATGAACTTTTTTGATTTTAGCAAATGGCTGCAATGAAACAAAGAGTGAAAAATTTAAAGGGGTCTGAATACTTTCCGTACCCACTGTATATATGTATGTATATATGTGTGTGTGTGTGTGTGTGTGTGTGTGTGTGTGTGTGTGTGTGTGTGTGTGTGCGTTGATGGCTGTCATGGGAGTTGTCTCCACAGATGGGGGTTCAGTTATTCCTTAATTAATTCAATTACAGAGATGGGACCATACATCAAACCGGAGCGAAGAGCCGAGCACCAAAACTCATCCGTGGCTGCAGAGAAACAATTTGGAGGCTCCCGCTCCTCCTCCTCGTGTTTACCGAGTCGCACGCCGAGCCAAAAAACCTCGAGGATTTATGTTTGTGAGGCGGGGGACGACAGGAGCTCGGCGCTCCGCGGCGGCGGATTCTGCTCGGCCGCGGAGCCAAGAGCCTGGACGGCTCCTCGGCCGAGACTAATTTCTTCATTTTCTGCGCTGTTCAGACTGATTTGGTTCAGCTCTCTCTCTCTCTGTAGCGCTCAGCGGTGAGCAGAAGAGGGTTTGTCAGTGTCACGCAGTGGCATTTTCCCAGCTACATTTCTGAGAAGATGGCCGGGGCCAGCTCCAACATTATGTCTATTTTTTTTTTTTTTTTTTTTGTAAGTACTGCGGCGGCGGCCTTTTCTCGCTCGGATACAAACCGCCAAACGGACATATTGTCACACAGAATTTGAGTCTCTCAATAGCATCTGAATTTGGCTGAAAGGAGAGCCAAACTGTAACTTTCCAAACTGCTCCTCTCAGCAGCAGGAACTCACTGCTGCTGTCAGTAAAAGCAGAAACATCTGGACCTTTAGGTGAAACTTTAACATGATGCTGTCGTAGCACGTAATCTTTTACTAAAGGGTAATCTATGCCGTTAACCCTGGCCCTACTTTCTTTGTAATATCAGTACCTGATGTTCTTCAACAGTTCAGGCAAATATTTTGCAGGTTATCGTGGTTACAGTTCACTTCATTTCAATTACTAGGTTCGGTAAAGAGATTGGTGGTAGCAACTCTATACAAGAGCAGTGAGACCTCCAGCACACACAACCAATGATTCAAGTATTAATGAAGGAATATATTTACAGAATTATTTAAACCATCTTACTTGAACAATACCTTTAAATCTCATTAAATCAACTTCAGCTCTTAACAACAAAATTAATTCCACTTAACTCAAACTACCAAGTAACAAAATTGGATGTACAACCATGGAATTGCATTTTATGATAAATAAATTCACTATCAAATCAGGTATAAACCTCTTAACTCTGTTAAACCCAAAATAATTCAGTTGTTAGATCTTAATTATGTGTTTTAGTCCTTTACAGTTGTCAGTCAAAGTAGGTCTCGTATTTAAGTTCCTTAACGTTCAACAGTTCATCATTAATCTCTTCCAACGGATTTTCGTTTGTTTGTTTGAATCCCAAAAAAAACTCAGATCTCAGAGAACAAAGTGAAAATAAAATTGGATCCTTTAAGTTCCTCAGATTTTGTTCCTACCGCCTCTTGACACGGTCCATCATCCCCGAGCAGCGGTGAAGATCCAGACGGGATAGCAGACGAAGCAGCTCGTCGTCACTTGATGGATAACTAAAAAAAAAAAAAAAAACAGCCTGCACACAAGTGTGCAGAAAATCATCATATAGTCCCAGTTTCCTCTTTTTCCTTCATCACATCAGATTTACACAAAACTTTCACAACTTTAAAAACAGTTGTGACTAAATTATCAAATTTGGCCTTAATTTCAAACAATACATTTGGCATTCAACATAGTTTTACAACATATACAATAACAAAAATGCAACACACACACACACACACTTGTGTACTTCCCTCTCGCGAGAGGTCAGCAGCGGTAACGTCGTGCTCACGTTACCTTCATGGCTTCATGAGCCGCCAGCGGTGGAGGCTGAACATCTAACAACGACCTTGATTAATTCACATCCTACAAAATGTTGTAAAATGTAAATTACTCCCAATTCTCTGACACAAACTTAGTCAACGAGCTAACCTCAGGTAGCGACTCACCGGGATGATCCACTTCGTCGGGAAGAAAACGGCCGACGGACTTCGTCCCGGTGAGAACTTCTCAGCATTGAACTCTTCACTTTCAATACCGTTAAATTCACTCGACGTCTCTCGGGAATCTCAAAATGTCGTCCTTTGCTCCAAACCTCGTCTGCCTCCTTCACCTGTCTCAGCTACGGGGTCTCCGGCAGGTGAGAGGAGGCTGAAGGGCTCTGCTGCGTGAAACCGCCGGCACGTTCAAGACCACGCGCTCGCCCGGTGAGACGTTCAGGGGACGTCTGTAAATTGGGCCGCTGAACATTTCCTGGGTTACAATAACGTTAATGGCTGCAATTCAAAACATTACTTTGGACTTTTTACTTCCTGACTGGATCTTTAACTTTAAAGCTGCTCACCGTGTAAAGCCGTCAGAATTAGATGTTTTATTCACGTTTTAAAAAGCTCAGTTTTCCAACAAGTGATAACAGGCTGGATTGTTAAAGGAAAAGTTTGCCATTTTTGTTTGATGTGGATGTCCAGTCAGTGTTGATAATGAACCTCTAAATTCCTCAGTGCTGCTACTGATCTTAAATCCCGACTTGTTCTGGGTTTTCCTGCCGGCGTTGCCTACATATACCAGGATGCATTGCGTGCAAGTTTCTGACACCTAACGACCAAATCCTTTACTTCCCTTTGCCAAGTTTCTCCTCTTATAGCTCCCGCTCAACAATAAAAATGATAAGCAGCCGGGCAATAATGCATAACGCAGCGTCAGCGTCGGCCTCTGTCTGCTGGATTTACTCGTTCGTGTACTTGAGCTAACTCCGATAATCAGCCGTGTTTATTGGAGGCCTCCGGAGCTGGTGCTCAAAAAGAGTTTTCCGCTTCCTGCCGGAGAATACATGGAATTTATTGAGGAATTTACCGATTCGAGCGACTTCATTCACCACAAACGCTGATTGGACGTCCGCTGGGTCACTTTAATGATAACTTAGTGCCTGTTGGATGTTTTAAACGTCCCAAAAGTTTCACCAGGAAAGACCTTTCGCAAAACGCTCCGGCAGATGAAACATTGTCCGACAGCGGAGGAGCCGAAGATGTCTTTTTAAATTTGGACGCAGTCCCGAGTTACAGACGTGGAACCGGAAGCCGGCGGCGCCGCGTCATCGAGGCGCGTCGACAAAAGAAGAAGTACGACGGTGGACGGTGAGAAAAAGTTTGAGTTTTAAACCCAAAAGTTTTTACTTCTAAATCTGGCGTTTCGTCCTTCAGGAGCTCCCGCAGGAACACCTCAACACCCCGAAGCTTCCTGTCAGGAGCATTCATCCAAGATGACGGCGGAGAAAACAGACACCGGGGAGGGGAGGTGGGGGGGGGGGGGGTTTGAATACCTCAGTGTATTTATGACACAATGGACGCCGCCGTCGCCCCGCCGGCGGAGGGAAGGTCGGCGAAGGAGCCCGACTACAAAAAGAGAGCGCGGGTGAGGTGAGAGGATCCCTCTAAGCTAAGGTCCTGGGAAATAATTGGGGTGAGGAAGGCAATCAGGAGGGAGGTTGTGGTGTTTGAGGGAAGCTGCGGGGGGGGGGGGTGGAGGGGGCGGGGTGAGTTTGATATGCTGATGCAGGAAAACGCAGTGCGGAGAGGAAGGAGGAGGAGGAGGAGGAGGAGGGGGGGAGGTCTGTGGGCAGGCAGGGTGGGATTATTAGGAAAATGGCTGTGGCGGGAAGCGAGGCATGCTGGGTCCAGGCCTGGGAAGAGAAACGTGTGTGTGTGTGTGTGTGTGTGTTTCTGTCTTTGTGAGGACCGGTGTCGGTTTGAGACCTTGAGAGTGCGGAAATGTTTTTAGAAATGAGATTTTTTTTTAATTTTTTATAAAAAGCAAGGACATTTCTGGACATTGAGGATATCTTTAGAGGGTGAAGATCTATTTGGGGAATGAGGACGTTTTCTGAAAGTAAAAGGAGAGTTTTGGGAAATGAAGACAGTTGTGAGAGAGAGAGAGAGAGAGAGAGAGATTTAAGGACACGTTGTTTGGAAAGTGAGGACTTTATAGAGCAAGAAAACGGGACAGTTTTGGACGGCAAGGACACTTTATCACTCATCCACAAAGGGCCGTTAAGATCCTGGTTTTAGAGGCAAAGTTCGAATTGGGTTCAAGTTCAAGATGTCTTTAACGAGCGAAGATCTATTTGGGGGACCGAGGATGTTTTCTGAAACGTAAACCGGGGAAACGAAGACGGTTGCAGAGAGAGAAAGTGATTTAAGTACTTTTCGGAGCAATAAAACAGAGAACAGTTTGCGACAGTTTATCACCGGGATCCTCAAAGGGCCGTTAAGATCCTGGTTTCAGAGGTGAAGGTGGAACAGGGGTCGAGGTCGGAGGTGAGGTTCAAGCTCGTTGTTACGAAGGTGAACGGTTCGAGGGAGTTTAGTCTGAGTCAAACACACACACACACACACACACACACACACACACACACACACACACACACACACACACAGCCTCCAGGGAGGAGTTAGCACGGCAGCTAAAACTGCAGCTGTCAGAGGGAAGGAGAGGAGAGCGATGAAGAGGAGGGACATTAGGAGAAGAGTTAAAGGACGGAGGGATATTAGGAAGGAGACAAATCGATGGAGGAATACGAGGAGGAAGCGGTGGCGGAGCGGGGGGGGGAGGGGGGGAATATGGATACGAGAACAACTATAAAAGAGACACTACGAGATGAAGGGAGGCCGGCCGTTGGAAGAAAGGAAGAAACGGGAAAGCAAATAACGGCAGGGAAAGAGGAAGGAGGGACGTGAAACGGCGAAATGAATTCGCCCTCAGCGGCGTCCATCGCTTACTCCATTCAGTAAGCGATGGAGGAGCGCCGCCCGAGGGCCCGACGCCCGGAGAGGGCGGAGCGCCGACGTGACCCGACGAGAGGAAGAAGACGCCCAGATGAACTTCAAGTGAGATGTGAGAGAGAGAAGTACGGCGGCGAGACGAAACACCTTCGGGAGGCAGAAACTGCTTGGCAGGTCTTTCTGGGCGGTGAAACAGGAAACGGGAGCAGGGAGGAAGAGGAAGGAAGGAAGGAAGGAAGGAAGAGGAGAAAAAGACTCGCTTCTCTTTTTAAATCTGGAGTTTTTCCTTCGAGTCACGCTTAAAGTAAAAACAACAACAACAAAAAAATAATAATAATAATAATAATAATAAAAAAAAGTCTCGCTCAGCTGGAAAAAGAAAAAAAAAAACGCAGATCTTTGTTTAATCAAGTCACAGAAAGGACAAAGGACCTCAGAGGTGGAAGGAATCCTCTCGGAAGGGCAACAAGGTCACGGAGAAACCAAACAGACAACTTTATTTCTCTTCCTCCCTCCCTCCCTCCCTCCCCCTCCCTCCCTCTCTCGGCTGCACTGTAAAGGTTAGAGTGAAAAGTTTGGTGTCTGAGGGAGATTAAGTTTCAGTAAAACTTTTAAAGTGTAGGAGAAGGGGGGGGAGGAGGGAGGGAGGGAGGGGGAGGGCTGGCAAATACTGAAAAAGGCTGCGTAGGTAGGGTCGGCCCTCGGGGAGAGAACGAGCAGAAAAGAAGAGAGTGGGTGGAAAACTGAGAGGGTGGGGGGGGGGGGTCGAAAGCTGACCTGACAGCACAATTACAGAGCATCATAAACCATGAAATTATTTCCCGGGCCGAGTTATAGGAGAAAAGTCGACCTGAAAAAAAAGGGGACACCAGTGGCGGGTCACGCCGGGTGTAATTTAATAGTTTTCTCGATCGTCTCTGTTTCCGAAAGGCCCCGAGGCGTCGTGCCGCTTCCAGTTGCGTTCGGCGGGTGCGACGGGACGATAATTCCCAGAGACAGCTCGAGGCTTACTCGTGACATTTTCACGCCGTGTAATAATCTGTTAATAGGACTAATTTAGCTGCACTTCAAATGAACCGGGCGCGGAAAATATGATCTTGTGATTTCATCTTTATTTATTAAATTTTTTTTTTTTTTTAAATTAAAAAAAAAAGGTCCCTTAACTGGCGACTTTCCCACGACTAGAATTTACCAGGGCACACTTAAAGGTGAGGAAATAATAAAAAGATGGGCCTCAGTTAGTTTTCCTCATTTAGTACACAGCGTTCATCATTTTAAAGAAGGGGACAGTCGAGGTCAGCAGGACAAAATTAAAACAAATGGTGGTACTTTTTTCCTTTTTAACTCAATTCTCCCACTTGGGTCGTTAAACTCTCATGATATCTCGTCTTATCTTTTTCATTTTAGAAATGAACTCGTCAGCTTTAAAATATGAAGGTTCCTAATGTTTAAAAATGTTACGGCTTTAATGTGTTTTATTCAAACTGAGGAATGTGGTACTTTTTAAATGACGTCTTTAAAACTGGATTGCAGGCTCTCGCTAAATGTTAAAAAAAAATATATCAGCAACATCTTAATGCAGTATTTAATAGCATTTAGTAAATAATTAATCATTATTCCAACCCCAAATTTTGAACTGAAATTCATCATTAATGTCTTACAGTTTCACCACTTACAAGCGTGGCCACAAGTTCTTTAAAAGTTGACTCGTTAATTCAAAAAATGAATACACTTTTCAAAGTGATCAAAAGCTGATTTGAACATATCCGACCGCACTCAAATCCCCAAAAACTTTCTCGACCCCTTCCAGAGACGTCTGAAGATTAATAACACTGATTAACAAATATATTGTCCCAAGCACAGAAAGGAAAGTTACAATAACGCTGAAAAGCGCTCAAAGCCCCCGGTGCCTGAACTCTGCCTCGAAAAGAAGAGGTCGCCGCATGTAAAGGCTCGTCGTACATCTTCTGACGCAAGAGTTTCAGATTTCCTCCCGCTGCGATCGTCTTTCCACGGGACGTCTTCAGAACCGCCCGGGGACAGCGAACGACAACGCCGCGATGCCGTACAGGCGTGAAACGATCCAGAAGCACCGGCCAAATATCTCTGATCAAACGCACCAGCCGGGACGGGGGAGGAGGGGGAGGGGGGACGGTGTCGGGTCGCCGGCAGAGCTGACGCTGATGTCTGTCACGGAAAGTTCAGGCTGAGTTCATGTCTCGGCAGAAACACGCTGCGTTGTGTGTGTGTGTGTGTGTGTGTGTGTGTGTGTGTGTGTGTGTGTGTGTGTGTGTGTGTGTGTGAGAGAGAGACAAAGAAACGCCGAGTGATTAGAAACAAACCCTCGGCCCCGAAAGGGTGAAGAGGGGAAACTCAAAAAGAGAATTACCTCTTCCGTTTCCCTCCAAAGTCGTTTAATATACGCGGCGGAAACTTTTTTTTTTGAAGGATCCAGACAGTCAGCGCGCTTTTAACCGAGACGAGCGTCACGTTTTCAGTCTTTATGTTCGGCCGACGTGACCCGGGTCAAAATCAGACGCTCCAACGTTTTGGTTTTCTCGTCTCCGGGGGAGTCCCTCGTCCGACCGACGTCCCGTCCCGGACCCGCGGCAAGCGCTCGCCGACTCGGTGTTTCATTACGTAGCGTTTACGTCGACGTTTCAGTCGTTATTTTGTAGTTGTTGTTGTTTTTTGTATCTTCGTCGTGGGTTCGACCCACAGAAATGTCATCGGTGTAAACGAGAAATTCTGCATTTGAAGTTTTACGCATGAAGTCGGATTTCCTTTTAATTACAGAAATATTGCAGCCCGAGTCGGTCGAAGTAAAACAGATGTAAAATAGTAGGAAAGAGCTGTGAGTGTTCGTGCAGAACTCGTGCCGCTATAAAGGAGGATATAGACGATAAACTACGACGGTATCTTTAGTGTCACGAGTCAAAAGCTCTTTTAATCCAAGAGCATGATTTCTTGTTTTCAAGATCAAATGTTGTAATATTCTCTTTCACAACTTAAAATGGATTTAAATGCCCCAAAATGACCCCGTTCAAATTCCCGATTACAGCTGACGATCTGCTTCCTGCAGCGTTTCAGTCTGTCATTGATGTCGAGGACAAACTGAAGTCAACATTCGAGGGAATAGATCTATTTTTTTTTTTTATTTCAATTTGATTTGTTTCATATCGTTTTTCACTTGTTTTGAAGCCGTATATTTTCAAACAGGGAGGAAAACTCTGGTCTTTGCATTTCAGCTCAGTCAGCCAACTTGTTTTTGGTAAAAGTGCTTTCGCAACATCTCGTGTGGCTTTGACTTAAAAAAAAATAATAAATCCCCTCGGGGATTAATAAAGTATATACCTACCTACCTACCTACCTTACAAACCAACATTTAACCGACTTTATAGGGAAAAACTGAGATCGTCATTCAGGCTGACATTTCTTTAAAAACTGGCACAAAATTTTTTTTTTAAAAAATGAAACGAATATCTTTTTGTCCATTTAGTGAATTCTTTACTGAAGCAGCGAAGGCACACAAGATTATGCAGATGTAACGTCACGACTCGTAGCGACGGCGGCGTCGGTCGCGGTGAACCGGGACGCCTCATTAAGTGTTGAGTGGTTACAGTGAAAAGGCCACGATCTCCCGCTAAGTGTCTTCTTTACATCCCAAAAATCAGAAAAGCTAAAACAAAAACAAAAAAAACAACCGAAAAAAAATGAATCTGTTCTCCGACTCGGCTCCCCGTGTTCATGTGGAAAATAAAATATCACAGAGGATTTATTTACATACTGATCTGAAACGTCTCTCGGTAAAGAATATTTAAATCAAAGGCAACGATCTCAAATCAGGCTGAGCCCGAACCGGGTGAATAACGCAAAAACAAATCTTTATATATTTTACACATTCCTCTTAATAACTGAAATAAACATCTCATCTTTAGACATTCGGCACATCACTTTAATACTTTGGCTCGAGCGGCGCCGGCAGCACGCGTCGGCTGAAACGCTGAATAAATACTGATCCGAGCTCTGTGAATACTGGTGATCGGTCTCGCGCTGACCCGCTCGTCTTTTCCAAGGAAGTCTTGAAACGTGAGGCGGCGTTAAGTGTCAGGAAGCGCTCGAGGAGGGCGAAGCGTCATGAAAAGTTCAGGATTTCTGGTTTTTTTTTTTTTGGTGGCCGTTATTAGCATCGCCTCGCGGGGAACGTGGGAACCGTAACGCGCCCGTTCTCCGAGACGTCCGCGTGGCCGGAACCTGCCGTTTCGGCTGCATTTGAGCGACCGCGCGTCGGTGCGGGTGGAGTCCCGGCCGCGCAGACGAACGCGCGTCGTTTTAAATGCTGCCGCAAGGTCGCGGACGTGGAAACGAACCGTCCGAGAGCTATTCTGGAAATGATTTTTCTTGATTTAATTCGCGAAGCGTTTTGTCGTCGAGGCCCGCGGAGACGTCTTCGGAGACGTCTTCGGTTCGCCGTCGGACAAGACGGAGACGAAGCTCGGCTTAATTATCACCTCGAGTGTTCGCCTGAACTTCTTCTTCCAATCCGACGAGTGCTAACTGGAACACGTCCGTCTCCGTCTGCGCAGAGTCCTCGCCGCAGTCCAGCCAGTGTCCCGCACTGATAGCGACATGCGCCGAGTTTAGATCCCCACGCCACCGTCTCCGCTCCGCTCCGCCCGGTTCACTCCAGACGGGACGCCAACTTGGAACCAGGAGTGCGAGTGTTTGCTTGCGCACATTAATTCCTGATAGTGGTGGTGCTGGGAGAGGGTGGTGGTGGTGGTGGTGGTGGTGGTGGTGGGGGCGTCGCCTCGCCGCTCCCATCTGTGGCTGCAGCCATTGTGTGTCCCCGCCGGCAGACATCGGACGCACTTGGGGATTCAAAACTGTCCGTACTCGTCGGGGAGAGTAAGTACCGGCGCCGCTAGAATCCTTCGTCGTAATCTCCGTCGCAGCCGTAATCTGGAGGGCGAGAGGCACACGGGGGGGGGGGGGGGATTAGATGTGCAAGACTTCGCTCACTGAACGGAGAACGCTGAGGAGGAGTTAAGATTATTAATCTGCGGTTAGAAACGCTCCACGAGGAGCCCGGCCGGTTTACTTATTCTTTCGTACTTCCTCATTTGAAGCTTTAACTTTAGACCGTTTTACTCGGGAATGATTGTTGCGTAACAGCCCGGAAAAGTGCTGCTCCTCATTAAAGGGATTTCTCGCAAGGAGCAAAAAAATTTTTTTTTTATTTCCGATACGACTTCAGAAGCTGAACCGCGATCGGGAGAGGTGTTGAAATGAAGCGCACTCGTTCCAAATCGCATCCTTTTTCTTTTTTTTTTTTTTTTTATACTTCAAACGTCGAGCTACGGATCGCGACAGATATGACCGGGAGGGTCAAAGTTCACGGCGCACGGTGGCATGTCCTCGTTGAATACACACCGCGTGCGACGGTACGTACTTTTTAAGGGTCGCTGCAGCACGACCTGAAAAGAAATAGCGCGTGATCACATTTTGTAAAAAAAAAAAAAAAAAAAAAAAGTGCTCTTTGAGTGTATTTGGTCGTCTTAGTCGAAGCTTTTTGAACCGACTCGTTTCTGAAACACTAGTTTCTGAACGCACTAGTTCACCGTTTGTCTTCGTGCTCCGTTTCCGCAGATGTAAAAGCACCGAAGTGCCCCGAGAGCCCGGTTGTTTCTGGACTTGGTGAAGAGCAGCGACCGGTCAGACTTGTAAAAAATGTAGGAAAAAAATAATAATAATAATAATTAAAAAAAAAAAAGTGTCACTTCACTAACACAGAGACGGTTCATCCCAGAGTCTCCTCCAGCTGCTCGGAGTCTGACCCCGACCTCCCGACCTCTGCTGCCGAGGGAGGGGGGAGGAGGAGGGAGGGAGGGGGGGGGGGGCAAACGTACAAACAAAGAGCTCCCCAACAGGAATCAATTAAGCAGCTCAGGACTCCTTTTTCTTTTTTTTTCACCGCGGCCGAGTTCAGGGTTCTTAAAGTTTAACAGCCAGAGACGTAAAGTGAAGAAATTTCATCTTACCGAGGGCTCATTAAAACGTAGCAGGAGTCCGAGTGGAAACAGACCCGGATTCATTAAAGACGTGACTGCAACTGTTTCGCAGTCCGGGCACTCTGACGGAGACGCGACAGCCGTCTGCCACTGTCGGTGTCAACTACATTCAAATGTTGAGACAACGTGATGAGAAACTACAGGGAAGACGTTTCCCTCATTAAGTCTGGAAAGGAGCTTTTTTTTTTTTTTTTCTGTTGAGAATTGTGAGATTGTTTAAGACGGTTTTAGGCGCAAATAAACTTCTTGTTCATTCGTTTCAGGCTGTTAAATTTGCCGAACAACAAACTAAACGATTAGGTGATAGTTCATTTGTTAATTAAAAGAAAGAATAATCCGCAAAACACGTCATTTTTTCATTTAATTTTAAACTGGAGTGTATTAAACCTGGAGTTATAAACATTTTATCACAGGGTCTATGTTGCAAATACAAATGAGGTGGCTGAAACATGCGGGGTTTTTTTTTATGCCAAATATCCATTTCAGCTCCTCTGCTTTAAGAATTTGCTGCAAAGTCCTATTTAATTTTTTTGAATTTTACTAGTAAACTTGACTTACTTTCAGGTTGTTGTGACTGATTTTGTTTCACTGCTGCTCGACAAATAAAGCGAACAATCGAAGTCATTACAAACTGAATTATTTGGGGTTTGAACATGTGCTCTTTTGTCTTGATTTTTATTGCGTTATTGACTAATAATAATAATAATCAACAGATTCTAATGAAAATAATCACTGTTTAAAACCCAGACTGACACCGATATCTACAAACACGATCAAATAATCAGATCACAGCGACATCATTTTTTTTCACTTGTTCCTGGAAGACAGATTTCAGAAAATAATGAGGTGGTGAGGTCTGAATTTGACTTTAAGAGGAAACTTTCTGCAAATTTTCAGCAGTCGAGATAAAAAGTGCTCGACCAATAATGCCTGTCCAAATTAACACGGTGGAAATATTGCAGGAAAAAAACAAACTACAATGTGTTTTTCTTCTGTGCTGTTTTGCCTGATTGTTTCAGACCAAAATAAATGTCCTTCAAAGATGTGATGAAACAAACAAACAAACAAACAAACACAAAGTGAGTGTGTCTGAACTGACCGTTGCCGCCCATCAGCTCCATGGCACTGACACAAGTCTCCTCCTCTTCCTCCTCTTCCTCCTCGCCAGCCTCGTCTTCGTAGTGGACCGGCCCGCTCTCCACCAGAACTCCACCGACGGGGGCTCCGACGGGCACCGGCAGGGGCTGGGAGCCGTTGGGCTGAGCAAAAAAAAAAAAAATTGGAAATATTGTTCGGTGGTGAGCCGGTGTGCATCGTTGAGTCCCCCTCTCCCCCCACCCTCCCCCTCCACCTCCCCCCGGGGGAAATCTATGCCCGATCTGATCTCATATGTACCACTTCCTTTAAAATGAAAAACAATAACAAACAGTGTGTGGTACGGTAGTGAGCGTGTGAGCTGTAGGGCAGGTGGAGGGCACGCAGACTGTGTCCACAACCATCTCACAGTGTTTTACTTTATTAACTAATTTTAAATCCTCCTTTTTTTTTTTTTTTTTCTTTTTTTTAGACAATACTCTACGGTGCATTTAGTATCACACAAAAAGGAATTTATCGGAGCCTCGGGGTTAGAATACCCTTCAAAGTTCACAGAGAGGCTGTGAAATTAAAAACGACAGAGTGAGGGTGAGCGGGGGGGGAGAAAATGTAATTAGAGTGCCTTTTTTTATTATTATTTCACCCCGTTCACATTGTCTTGGTTGAGCCGTCAAACGTTCACGCGTGAATGTGACGAATTCCCCTCGAGGGGCAACCGCAGGTGACTACGCCCGGGGGAGCGTTTCCAGTTGCATGCTGGGACGCAGAAACAAGAGTTGTTGTTTTTTTTTTTTTGATCAGAAGTCACAGGAGGAAAAGCGAAAGTAAACGACGTGAATAATACAAATTAAAAATAAAAGTCGACCCCACGGCGGAGGTCGGAAACAACCGAGAGGGGACCATTTTCCATCCGAGGAAACGGACAACGGTCAACTTCCTGTTTCTGTAACAGCGGGGGGTTAAACTGGTGACTGGATCTTTGCATAACTCTGCGCACCAAATTAAACCCACGCTCGCTTCCTTGCGCTCGCCGACGACTCGCTCGACAAAGAAAATTTCCCCTCGGAAAACAGCGAAGTGCATCTAATCTCGCTGTGAAGAATCGCTCCTCAGCTTCAATCTGAGTTCTGTTTATTTTGCTTAGTGATGAAACGTACGGATATCAAACAGGCTGCTGCACCGGGGGGGAACAGGTGTGCACAGCGTCCTGCCAGCCCGTCTTAAGCTGACAAAAACTAATAAAATATCGAAAACGAGCGTATTTTTCAGCTTCGGAAAATAAAAAGCTTTTTTTTATTATTTTTTTTTATAGAGGGAAGCCATCATCCTCAGTTTTTTTTTTTTTTTTTACCTCAGCGGCTGAAGGGAAACCTGCATGTTATCACTTTCCTTTCAGCCAGGGCTAATTATAAAGCTGGAGGAGAAGCAGGTGGAGCAGCCACAGTGAGATTCTTCTGTTCTCCACGGCAACAGCCGGTCGAGTCCCTGCTGAGGCCTTTTCCTTATTTTCATTTCCTCCTCCGTCCTTCCTTCCTTCCCCTTTCCTCACACCTTTCCTTTATTCCCTCTATTTCACTCCTTTTTTTTTTTTTTTTTCTTCTACCCACTTCCTTCCTCGCTCCAGCCTCCTCTCCTTCTTTTGTTCCTTACAACACCGATTCACATTTTGTCTCTTCTTCCTCCATTTTTCCATCTTCAGATTTGGATAAAATATCCCAACGGCCGTGCGATGAAAAAAAACAAAAACAAAAACAACCTGAGCCCTCCTTAAACCTCTTCTCTCCTCCGCTGTTTGTTTCTCCTCGTCACTGCAGCTGGACGCCTCATTAAACTGCCGCCGAACACAAATGGAAATGTGGGGGAAATAAAAGAAATACGAAAAACATAACGGCACGAACGCGCCGCTCCGGACTCATTAGGCGGTGTGAAACGGGTCGGGATACCGAGGAGACGGACAGACGAGGAGTTGTTGTGTTGTTGTTGTTTTTTTTTGCGCCATCAGGCTTCACCGCTCTTGTTTATACAGAGATTATGTTGCATGTTAGAAGCAGACACTCGAGCTGTGGAGTATTTACACTTTTTCTTGAGTGTCCGACGAGAGGGCTGCTCGTTAGGAGCGAGAACGCAGCCGCAGGAAACGACCCATCGGAGGAGGTTCGCACGGGTGTGAGGAAGTCGGCAGCAGCCGACGGTCTGCAGTTACTCAACCACAGAACAACTGGAAAAAGCAGAGCCGGTTATTGACTGTGCTGTTTGGCTTTGCAACTAAAAATCCGTGCTGTTATTGTCAGTAGATGATCACTGGAATGTGTTTGGTTGAATATTACAAGTTGAACTCGCTTGGGGTGGACAGGTCGTGGAGCTGAGGCCTGGAACATTTACGACTTTGTAATCATAACAAAAACTGTCGGCTCTCGTTATAGCGCGCAGGAAATCTGACGTGGCCGCCGAGCGTCATCCGGATGTTTTTGTACAGACGAACGGAAACGATTCTAACAATTATGCAAAAATGACATTTCAATTAACTGTGTTCAGGCGACTACGTAATGTTTGTGACAGGAAGGGGGTGTGGCTCTGCGGGTGTGGACAGAGTCCATTTGCATATTCACAGATTTACATGGACTGAATGAAGGCAAAGGTTACATTAAGGGATTTTTTTGTTTTGTTTGTTTTTTTTTTTTCTGGTAAAAACCTAGGGAATATGTCATTTTGATGAACAGAGATAATCAGTTCCACGAGAGGGACTTTAAACCAGAAAAGTTCTGTTTGTTTTGGGGGGGTGGGGGGATCAGGAGGTCACTGGGTTTCCACAGGATGAGGTGAAAACGGCGCACGTCATGCTGCTTGCTGCTGGCCTGACAGCTTCCCTGAGAGCCCTACTTCAAATAGATCCGGCCATCACTTGCCAAGACTATTGCTTGAATAAGCAGACTTGCAGCTACAATGCCGGAGCGACCGTCTGCGGTTCAAAGCCCTTCTGCCGTGACCTCATCACCCCCTTTTCAGATTTCTAACCCTCTTTGAAAATCCCCACATCTCCGACTGAGCTTGTCTGCCGCCTCCGCCCGTCTGACTCTCACACTAAATGCGGTTCGAGGGGAGTCGACCGAGAGGGCAGCGAGGAACAGCTGGGGCAGTTTCAATTGGCAGAAATCAACTTCTCCGTCCAGTAAAACGATCACTTCCTCCTTTGGCTTGTTTGACAAATGTACGGACTAATTGCCGGGTCACTGAGGAGGCTGAAGGAAATCAGTTTTTGTTATGTGACGAACAGAGAGAGCGCTTGGCGAGCATCACCCGAAGCGCACACATCTCTTTTCAATCTGGTCCCGTTGCCGCAATGAAATGGCAACGTTACATAACGCGAGCTGGGAGCGGCCTCAGCCAATGGCGACGGACGTTTGCCTCCAGTTCCCAGGGGGTGGAGGCGAGAGGGGGGGGGTTGCTAAGTAACAAGCCTTGTTGACCCGGCCCCTTGTGGCAATGTTTTCTTCCTGGTTGACAGAGCCTGAGCTCCCCGAGCTCCTCCATTCAAAGCTGCCAACAGCTCATGATGGAGGGGGGAGACAAAGGCTGGGAGAGGAGGAGGAGGAGAGGGAGGAAGAGGAGGAGAGGGAGGAAGAGAGGGGAAGGAATGTGGAGGAAGGAGAAGAAATATAAAAATGACGGGAAAAGACAGGAGCGAAGCAATAACGGGAAGACGTGAGGAAAGTAAAGGCGAGGAGAGACTTGAGGGAACGATGCATGAAGTGAAATGAAGGAGAAAGACAGAAAAGAGAGGGAGGTTTAAAAAAAAAAAAAAAAGAAGATTTGCTGGTTTAGCAAGTTTTTCCCCACTTTAAAAAGCCCCATTTGAACATTTAAAGTTTTGGCCTTAATTTCATCATCTTAGAAACCGGAATAATTTAACAACAACCCGAACTGTGCCGAGCTCCGAAGAGAACCGGCCGCCTTTCACTGCAGTGGACGCTCACATGAAATAAAACTGCTTCAGCCGAGAAACATCCACGATATCCTCTCGCGTCGAGCACATCATAAAAACAGCATCAAATAAATCGAGCTCAGTCTCGACAAACATCCAGATGTTTCAACGACAAACTTCAGCTTTGAGGGGAAAAAAAAAAAACCCCAAAAAATGTCACAACCCTGAAATGAAATCCTCACGTTGGGTGAAAATCCCAGCATGCACCACAGTGTCGCGCTGATTCCTTGACAGTTGGAATTTTACTGTTTAAGGTTTTGAGGCTAAATCTGGTCTGTAGCCTAGAAAATATTTGACTCTAAAACTAAAACACCCGTGAGCCTCAGCAGCTGTGGCTACAGAGAAGAGGTCAGTCAGGAAACGGATCAGCTGTCGCAAAATCAAAACGCCCCGTTGATGCAGTTCGGGACAAAATACATTTCACAGAAGAGAATTTTAAGCTCTTTGATTGGATGACTTGTGCAGAACTGCAGCTGAAGAGCTGACGTTTCTCCACCGGCTGATAACTTCGCCTTTTTCTCCAAGAGCGAGAGCTGCTCACCGTTTGTCCTGAAGCTTCAGCTGAGAGAGATTCACGTCCAACTGAGCTCTGAAATGTTCCAACTGTCAGTCACCCGACCTCTTATACGAGTAAATCAAGGAGACTTTTACTTCCCAAACTCTGAAGAAAAAAAAAGCCAACGCCAACTTCTGCCACGTCTCTTCTCCGTAGAGTGATGAAGCGGGAAAATGGTAGAAGTGGTGAAGAAAGAGAAATTAATCATGAGAAGAGAGGGAATGTAAAATGAGATATGGACAGGAAAAACAGCAGCACAAAGTGTGGAAGAAGTCCGGGAAGCTGAAATTTAAGACTTTGAAAGTCCCGTAATGTTACCTGCGTCTGAAATTAAGTCCCAATTTAAAATCAAATTAAGAATCAAAGCAGGAGAAACTGTCCCATTTCTGATTGGACGTGGCTGGAAAAGCTGTGAAGCTATAAAACGGGCAGAACGAGGACATCCAGGAAATTAGCTGTTCAAAGCCATGAAGTCGGACTGAGTTTGGTCAAGCAGATAGGACAGATATTGTACCGGTAAACTCGACCTTCCTGGAGTTATCTGAACGCCGGCGACCGGCCAACAGAACCCCATCACGGCGGGGCGGTAAAAAAGAAAAGAAAAAAAAAAAAAAGACCTCTAAAACTGCTGTTTTAAGACATTTTTATGTTCGAGTTTAAAGCCGTATTTATTTTAAGAGCCTGTCAAGAGTCTTTCAGGAGCAGTGAACGCCCCGGAGGGAGACGCACGCTGAAGGAGGTGTAATAAGGAGAGGGCAAACAAAGACAAAGTGAGCTTCACCTCTCTCATGGCCCGAACGGGGATTTATTTCTCCTCGTCTGCTCTGCAGGAGATCCCAGCAATCGGCAATCAGCTTTTAATGGACGAGCGGCGAGAGTCCGTCTGCAGGTGCTGGTTGTTACAGCTTCATCACAGCTTTCTTATGGCCAACAACAAGGAGCGTAATCTTATTAACAAAACACTGCGTGTGCATCTAAAACACGATTTATCTCTTTATTTCCGCAGTGTTGAATTAAGACTTCATACTTTTTTTTTTTTTTAAGACCTTTTCGATACCAGAAAAAAAAAAAAATCATTTTAATATACTTTTCATGATGATACCGGCTACAGAATGGCAGCGAGCCAGCAGGAGCAGTAAGACCTGCAGTTATTTAGTAAGTGCATGAGTTAATTTATCGATACTTATATTTTCATCAGCACTTCCTAAGTCGTATATAACTGCAGTTCTTAATTATATAATTGATAAATCTATGTGGTCTGGACGCAGTGAATTGATGGGTGGATTAACCTTTAAAAACTTGGTTGATGAGCTTCTTAGGTTAGGTCAGATTAGGTAGTTACTTTATTAATCCCCGAGGGGAATTTTTTTTATTTTATTTATTTTAGCGACTCTGGCCAGCAATAACAAACCCACGATGCCTCCTACGTGTATCCGGTCTTACGTCTGAACTGAACCCAGAGCTTTGTGAGACTTTAGGGCCGTCGATCCATTATTCACCGTCCCGCTGCTCCGATAGAGCACCAGGTTGTGGATCCGCCACTGAAAGTAGTCCCCCGACAAATGCACTACTTTACGTCAAAGTACGATTTCAACTACAAAGCGCGGCTGTGTCAGGAAATTGCTAACACCTTTTTGAAAATAAAGCGACAATATTTATGAGGCGTCTTTATAGATTTACGAGTTCAGTGGGAACCGATTACGCTTCGGGCGGAGAGGAAGGGACAGGAAGTCGAGTTGAACTCAGGCAAATACTTTTGGTCTTTTCATGGGATTTGTTGATTATAAGAACATTTAATTATCTTTCTACTCAAGTAGATTTTCACTTTTTTTTTTTTGAGTGAATCGATCACCATGAATCCCCCAAAAATGGCCGGTGGGTGACACAATCGGTACAGATATAATCATTTATCATATTATGTGTGACTGGAAATTCAATGGGGAAACTGTTTATGGCTAATGCCGTGAAATAAATGCACAGCCAGTCGAGGTACTTCCTCACGTTGATGCATATTGCTGTAAAACCTTCTTACAGGTGGATCTGCAGCATTACCCAAAGTCGTTGTTCATTTATTTGTGCAGATTATGCTATTAAAATCTTCTGCATATCCGGACGTGGTGAGTGTGCCTTAAAGGAAAGCGAGGCAGAGGAAGATAAAAGTGGGCGAGTGACTGAGCAAGAGAAAGAACAGAGTGAAGGGGGGGGGGGGTGTCTGTCCGAGTGATTGACTGGGTGTCTGAGTATTTAGAGTCTGAGTGAGCGAGCGGGAAGACGAGGAAGAGCGTCGGAGACAAAGAGCAGATGTGGTGAAGACAAACGGCAGCTCACCTGCTCCACCGCCAGCTTCTTGTTGGGCTGTCCGGTGATGAACGGCTGCAACCTGCAACACAAACGACAACAACACACTGTCAACAACATCCAATGCTTCAAATTTTATACTCTACTTTTAAGTAGTACTGAACTTATTCGGAAACAATTCAGATTTTCCTCGGCATGTTGGGAGTAAAAAGTGCCAGATGCTGCTTTTTAGGATCTCTTTTAGTGCCCGATGTTCATATACTACTTTTAACTTGGTTGCGGTTTAAAGATTTTGTTTTGTTTTACTATTTTCTATTGAGAATTAGCACAGAGCTTCATGTTGAACTCAGTCCATACAGTTTTTATAAGGGAATCAAATTAATTAGTGTACAAGAAAAACATTTTTTTTTTTTTTTAAACCTTGAAAAGCTAACATCTGGTGTTTTTTTTAAAAGTATCTTGTTATGACTGATAGTTTATATAATCAGTGATTTAAGTGTTAAATATCCTAAAATCAACCCCCCCCCCCCCCCGCTCCCCAAAAAAGTCCTGCAGTAACACTCCTTGCCTGCAGGTGGCACGAGTGTAAAAACTCCACATGCAATTACGTTCTTAGATGCTGTTGGTGGTGCATCAAAGCTCAAAAAATGAAGCTGGGCTGTGATGCAATTTTGGTCTCGTGGCTGAATGGTGTATCGCAACTTTGTGGGTTATAATGTGACTCCCAGGAAGCAGTTTTCCCAAGCGGCAACCTGCGAGGAAAAAGCAGAAGTGCCAAAAACTGCACTTCCTCTAATGGCCACTAGAGGCAGGCTTCAAAAAGCGAGTCAATCCCCACACACCCACATGATAAAATGCCAAACTTTACAGCAGAAATAAACATGTTTACAACCTGGTAGAAAAAAAAGTGTTTCCAACAGCAAGTCGGAGAAAGAGTCTACTGAGCATGCTCCGTGGGGCACAAACATAAGGACAAGGAAGGTTACATATAAACTATAGCTCTTCTGTTTAATGGAAACAGCGTTGAGCAGCAAACACTGAAGTCATATAAAGGACATGAAATTAACCTTTATTTTAAACAGTGTCTCGTCTTTCTGACCTTGAAGTAAAATGACTGCAGAAAATGAAGACCATTACTCAGAGCGAAGTACGACCTGAAAGAGCAGCGAGTCTACAAGGGAATAATAACATGTGCAGATTTTATGAACCTCTCAGAGCTTCAGAGTAAGATATTCATTTCCAGACATTATTTTTCCAGACATTAGAAGACAATAAAATCTTTCACTGAGGCCTGCTCGGATTACATTTCACCGTTCACCTCGGCCGCGAGGACGCCGTCTGTCTGCCTGTTTCTGCTTTTACAAAACACTCTCGTCTTTCATCTCGCTGTTTTTTGAGTTTGGTGCCTGAAGCCGCGCACGCAGATTTGAAGAGGACAACACTGATTTACAGAGCCACATGATCCAGAGTCATCAATAAAATCTGGTCATAATCAATGTAATGCAATTCATTTTTAATGTGATGAAAATTACAGGCGGGCCTTGAAAAGGTGGGTCCAAATCATCCCGCACTTTTTTTTAGGCCCGTACTCTTTTATTTATGGACAAAATATGAACTGCAATTTCCTCGTTACTCATTGACCAACTTGATTTATTGGTTTATTCACCCCAGGCCTGTCAATCAAACCAAACATACCTCTCCTTTAAGCCTAATGTCTAATTAATGCTAGAATTATTTTCAGAATGAGGGAATTTAGCTAATGACACCATAATGACTTGTGGAAAACATTTATTGATTATATATTTGATGCTTTTTTTAATGGGAGCCTAGTGGAGCCAGAGTTTTATTTGGATGGATGCCTCTAGTGGTCCTTAGTGGTATTCCATTTTTAGGCACTTCCGCTTTCTCTTTTCAGACCCAGAGACAAGGTCCATCTTTATATTCAGTGTATCCTTTAAAACAAAGTACAGCCAGGGCTGATGGGAATAGTTTTGTTTGTAGTACTGAACAAATTTAAATTTTGACTTCCTGGTGGCGCTACATGAAGTCAAGGGATCACCGAAACTATTAAGATTTGTCTGCCGGGTACGATAAAGATACTTCAGCGATTAGTTGTTGACATATTTAAATCTGGACCAAAGTGACTGATTGATTGTGCCATTCATTGAGACATACTGTTAGCGTGGATTAAATAATATCTGGACCTTCCTGTAAGCTAAGAAGGAAAAAAATACTTTTGGTGACCGCAATAATTTTCATGCAGTCACTATATTTAAATAGGAAGAGGCACCAGCAACGAAGAAAGGAAACCGGGGTATCACAGTGGCCTTCAGGGGAATAAAAAGCGGAAAAAATCTTATCATTATTTAGAATTATTGTATTATTAATAGTTACCGGTGGCACCAGATTGCTGCCTGGATAGAAAGCCCAGCAGACTATAACCATTCTGCGAGGCTTCTTTTATGGAGAACATATATATTCATTAAACTCTTTATTGCAGGATTTAACTGTTGATACAATACAGGTTGAGGATTTCATTAGATTAGTGCGGCTGGTCTTTTGAATCTTCGCCGGCTTCAGGCTCATATTACCGGGAGACTGCCGGGAAAATGAGAGAAGAAGGGAAAAAAAAAAAAAAAAAAAAAACTGGTGTGAATGAGAAATGAGACCAAACTGTGAGTGACAGGCCGACCGGCTGTCTGTCTGCGAGAGCAATCTCTTCCTCGACAGTCGCAGAGATAATCAGCGACGAAACCTACCGCCGGCGGTAATTCCTCAGCAGCCGTCGCACCATCCCAGTGGCTGGAATTAGCATCGTTCCCGGAGGCTCCCCCCGCCCCCTTTTCTCCCTTGCCCACCCGGCCTGGCGCTGAGCCCTCCCCGGAGGCTTACAGTAAAGTGCTCGACTCTCGCTGATAAGACAGAACGCGCAAGTGAGCTTTTAATTAATCTGCTTTTACCGGGGGTGGGGGTGGGTTGGGTTGGTGGGGGGTGGGGGGGCGGTTTACAACGAATGTGTCATCTTCAGCCTCCCCTCCCCCAACACTACCACCCTCCTGTCTCTAAACTCATTAAAAAAAATAATAATAATCCAGCCAGGCCGACGAATCGCTCCCCCGCTGAGAGAACTATTTAGGGCCCCGAACATGTGCGAGACGAAAACTGCCTCCCTCCACTCCCCCGTTCTCCCCCCCGGGGGCCTGACCTGGACACCACGAAGGGAGGGAGGGAGAGAGGGAGGGTGAAGCCGGGCAACAGGTAGCCAGGGTGAAAGGAAAGGTGATGGGAGGTGGGAAACACAGCGGGAGCAAACCAGGAAAAAGATGAGGGATGGAGGAAGAAAACTGAAGACGAGGAGGAAGGGACATGGATTAAGGGGACAAAGGGGGGAAGATAGCAAAAGAATAATGAGTTGTACTGAGGGCACAGCGGGAGGGCGAAGAGAGGATGGAAAAAAAAAAGAAAAGGAACAGAGATGTCATCCGAGTGGGAAGAAGAGGGGAAAAAAAAGAAAAGAAAATCTGTTACTCTGATTTGGGAGGTTTATTCCAGGGTTGTTAGCGAGTCACACCAGATAAACAGCCTGAGTTAGCGCTGTCGTGTCGTGTATTTGTTAGCCAGTGATACCGAGAGGAAATTCGCTGAATCGACTGTATTAGTGTTGAGTAATGGATTTTATTCAGATGCGTCTGCACCGGCTCTGCCAACACTTTTTTATCGACGCGTCTGTGGTTCTGTTCACTAACACGACAGATACTCACCATATCTACGAATGTTTCCGGCCGCTCGTAAGTACGGTTTAAAAGAAGATACGACGCGAGTCCGGACGGGAAGCGACGAAGGTAAGATCCATCGATGAACTGAAAATATTGGTCATGATGTTAATATAATCATTTATCCAGTAAAATGACACGTCTATTCGCACGGTCAGCGTCGATGAATATTTGAGCATTACAGGCAAAACAAGAAATTTGAAGGCGTCAACTCGAGTTTATTTCTCATTTTACAGACCAAACCGTCATCAATCAAAGAAACCTACAGATAAAAAAAACAAACCTAAATGGTCTCGTCACCGAGCGTCACACGCGGGAGATGTTTGCGTCACTCGACCGGGTTGTTTCAAAAATAAGTCGCAAATGAGATTTAGATGCAATTCTTTTCATTAATTAGAAGTAAATAAGACAAATGGGCTCCAGTTTCTGACAAAATCCGAAATGGCTGCCGAGTCGCTCCGAAGCGGTCGATAGTAAGTGGGGTCAAAGGTCAGGGCAGCCATGAGGACATCAGTGAGCCTCGAAGGATCCTTACGGAGATAAATGAAGGTTAAAGGAGGGAGAATAATCCCTCAGGAAGCAGTTTCTATCAGTGAAGAGTGATGATGGTTTGAAGGATTTCATTCACGGTGCCCAGAAGACGAAAGAAGAAACGTTGGAAATAATTTTTCTGCCAAACAAAAAGAAAGTGCAAACTGTTCCTTTAAACTCCTCTACACACACACACACACACGCACACACACACACACACACACACACACGAGTTAAATAAAACTATGTGAGCCTGAATTGAATCTGATTCTTCCTCTTGTACGGAATTACAAATATTTTCATTTCTAATTCACACACAGAGTCTCGGGAGTGTTTTACTCTGAGTCAGATTTCCTAATGAAACCAGTAGCTGCTATTGTGTATAAAGTGGAAACACGCACACACTCGCTCCCTCATTACCGCCTTCGCTTCCCCCGCGGTTTCATTTCCTGCATTAGAGCCATTCTAACTTTTGTCATTTTATGGATATTATAATCGTTCTGCGGCACGTTGTTTCTCCTCTCGTTTACATTTCCTGCGTCTTCCTGTCATTTTGTTTGTGTTTTTTTTTTTTTTTTGCTCGTTAGCAGCGAGATGTTCCCACCAGGTTGTTTGTTTGTTTGTTATTTTTCTTCAAATCGGCACCCGTTTGTTGTTTAAATCGACTTCTATTTCCATCCAACGAAAGGAAATAATTTCACTATTTATAAGATAATCCAATCAATAAGATAACGAGGAGGAAGGATGAGACGGAGGCGAGAGATAATGTGAAAACTGGAGGTTGAATGAAATCAGTTCTGCAACGAGCTCGGATGTAAATAAATGATGATAATAATCTGAGCTTCCAACTCGATTTTACAGCTGGGGACTAGATCCTCGGAGGCAGGCGCGCACGTGCACACACACACACACACACACACACACACACACACACACACGCACGCACGCACACACACACACACACACACACACACACACACACAGTCAGCCTCCTTCAGCTCCTCAGCACAATTAAATCAGGCATAATCACAAAACCCCACACACGCTACTGCAGTGCCCACTCATACTTTCCCAGGGACAAAATACACACAAATGCAGACACACAATACAGCCTCTCACACACACACACACACACACACACACACACACACACACACACACACACACACACAGTGTGTGTGTGTGTGTGTGTGTGTGTGTGTGTGTGTGTGTGTGTGTGTGTGTGTGTGTGTGTGTGTGTGTGTGTGTGTGTGTGTGTGTGTGTGTGTGTGTGTGTGTGTGTGTGTGTGAGAGAGAGAGAGAGAGTTATGTCCATTCAGGCTGCAGTGCATTGTGGGCCGGTGTGCAGCTTGGCAAGAGGAGACGCAAATTCAGCCAAAAGAACTGATTGTGTTTTCTTCGTCTCTGGCCGGTCCGTCCAGTACTAACCCCCGTACTACACACAAATACACACACGCGTGCAGAGACAGACAAAACACACACACACACACACACACACACGCACGCACGCACGCACACACGCACACACACACCCGCAGAGACACACACTGGTACTGCAGATTCACACAGGCCAGGATTATATAGATGGCCATTTGTGCACGAAGACATGCAGAAGTACCCGAAATACCATCCTGACAATCAATTGTCTGCACACACACAATTAAACAGACTGCTGCTATACTTGTGAGGACTCCCCACTGACTTGTAACTGCTTAATAAATCAACTAAGTCCAAAACACAACAGGGCACAGACAGAAGTCGTCACGTCAGAGGAGCTGGGATTCGCCAACTTGAATTTAACGACTTTGCTGTTTTCCCGGAGGATCTGCGGACATGAATGCCGGGAAACGGGAGCGTTACGAACATCGATACGACAAGACAGACACATCTTGCCGCTGCTAGCGTGCAAGTCAAGGGTCAAGGGTCAAGTTTCAGGGCAGCGCAAGACACCATCAGAGAGACGTTTGATTTGTCACAAATTCCTTCCGCAGCAGGACGACGGCCTCAAACTACAAGAACAACAGAGAGTCGTGCAGCAGGTGGTCTGAACCCCACAGAGTCCTGATCTTAACATCACGGAGTCGGTCCGGGCCACATGGAGACGCCGAGACCGACACTTTTAATAAAAAAAAATTTAAAAAAACTTCCAAACGGATAAATGAAACCTCGTTTCATTTTTGGTGCATAAAATATTTGCACAATGCATCAGTTAAAGTCTTCAATTTATAGTTTAATATGAAAACAAATATCACATTCTACAGATTAAAAAGTTGCATTTTAGTTCCTATTTACAACAGAACAACAAAGCTGAAGTCAGCAGATTTACTGATCGTTTGTGGCAACTGCGAATAATTTATTGTAGATTACTGACAACAACCTGCATTAGCGCAGATAAATTCACCGTAAAGGCTATTTTCCGACGCGGTGAATCGGCGTCATTAAAGTCGATGCTTCACATCCCACCGGCAGCGCTGCTCCGCTAAAGATAGGCAGCGAGTCCACTGGAGACCGCAGCAATCTCGAATAGAGCAAATCGACCGGGAAGAAAGTGTGTCAAGAAAACTAAATAAAACTCCGGGGAAAATTTTCAAAATAAAACACCTATATGCAAAATCACGGTTGTAAAAAAAAACTTCACGACATCACCCCCGCTGTCTCAATTTGGACAAGACATTAATTCTCCTCCTTCCAGAGACACGGCATGTGACAGAGTTACACAATAAATAGGGGGATTAAGGTTTTTAATGACGACAACACAGCGGGCCGTTTTAACTTTGTCCGTAGGCTGCAACACAAAGTAGGAAAGGACAACAAAATGGACGAAAAAGAAACCGTTTAACGACGTTTACCAACGACAGGAGCACGGAGATCCAGGAAACACGAGCAAATGAGGTGACGAAGATAAACGCTCGGCGTCTGACACGCCGCCGGTGGAACGCGAAGCCGCGCAGAGGACGGAAAGAAAGCCGTCTTCAGTGGAATACGCCGGCCGGAGCCGCGACTTTAATTTTAGTTTCACACCTGAACAAAGTGACTTCGGTGTTTCTGATGAAGTGCGCGCCGTCGCCGCAGATCGAGTTCCATCACCTCCTTTACGCCCGCGAGATAAAACTCCGCGCGGACGGACGGGTCGCCGCGTTTAAACACGCGGCGACCCGTCCGCGGCCGCTTGATGGGAGCCGTGACATTTCTCCAGACGGAGGAGATTTCTGGGTCAGTTGGTGCCCGGCTGAGCGCCGCGGCACCGGGCTCTTCCTTCACAGATATGTTGTTTTTGGGGGAGCGTGACCGGTCTTGTGAACAGAGATTAGAGATTCAGTGAGTTCTGTTTAACGGCTTAGGGCCGCACACACACACACACACACACATATGCACATTTTTAATGAGCGTTGTGTGACAAGAATGACATGCAGTTGAGCTTCTGGATGGATGATCGAGGGGAAAGAGGCAGATTCAATGTCAACGTTGGAACAGAATTTAGTTTCGTGTCGAGATGAACGTGTTTCGTCTGAGAGTTTTAGCCTCAGTTCAGTCGACCAAAAAACAAAACAAAAAAATATATATATTTGAGTTTATTTGTTTGATAAAAGAATTTGTTTTAAGCTTTTAAGTCGAAGATTATCTCGAACTCGCTGTTCGTTAACATTACTGAAATGCAAGACGCAGCTTAGTGCAACAAGCTAGCTGCAAAGTCAACCGCCGAAGAAAACACAGATTAAAGATACAAAATTTACTGTAAAATTATAGCAGAAAATGCTGAAAATTAAAATTTTATGTCAGACTTTTGTTGACAAAACAAACACGGAGTGTGTCGTGAAGTACCGTAGTGTGTGATGAAGCAGTGTGTGTGTGTGTGTGTGTGTGTGTGTGTGTGTGTGTGTGTGTGTGTGTGTGTGTGTGTGTGTGTGTGTGTGTGTCGCATCATAGGCTGATGGTGTGACCAGAGGGGAGGATCACAGTGTTACACGCCACTAATCACACGAAAGGGGAAGATCTCACACACACACACACACACACACACACACACACACACACACACACACACACACACACACACACACACACACACACACACACACACACACACACACACACACACACACACACACACACACACACACACACACACACACACACACACACACACACACACACACAAAGCCAGACCTTGTGGCGACAAAGTCACACTTGATTTTCTAAAATAAACTCTAGAAAGTTTGGATCTCAGGCAAACTTCAGAACTTAAATTACGTGATTTGACGTGATTCTTAAAGTACATCTTCTCCCCACAGTTATTTCTCGTGTAACTGCCAACTCGGCGACTGTGTGATGGTGCAGCTGCAGCAGTGAAATCGCCCTATCACCTCCACGAGCAGCGCTTCCTCTGCTGTCATTTAGCAGGAAAACAGCAAAAGAAGACACGCAACACATTTATCTGTGCCTTCAAAACGAGAAATACTTCTGAATGTGCAGCACAACGTGTCCTTAAATCGGCCATGTAGTGAACTGAGGTCTCAAAAAAACGAACAAACAAAAAAACGGAAAGTGAAGCCGGAAGAAAGAAGAAGGTACTCGAACTAATTGCAGGCTTTGATGCCTCCAACTTCACAAGCAATAATTAGGAAAAAGTCATCTCAACACTTTTCTGTTCTCGTCTTTGAACTACAGTGTAGCACAGTTTTATCTCTTTATGCTGCAAATGTCAAGAAATGAAGGTCTTTGAAAATACAGTAAACAAATAAACTGAAGTTTCACGGACCAATAAGACAATCAACTAAAGATCAAACTAATCACACACAAGAAAGAAATATAAAGTACAAAACAGAAATTTGATTAAAAATGTGGGAAAATAAATTACATATATAATAATGAAAAACAAAATGTAAAAGATGTTTATGAAAATAAAAGAAAATATTTTAAGTTATAAAATATGGCCACAAGTATGTGGACACCTGTGTTTGTTTGGTCCGAGTCCGTCCAGGCGACTTTACAGCATCAATGAGATTCCAGACATCAGAGTTCGTCCAGTTTCTTGTCAACAGTTTTGTTTCTTTGCAGCACATGACGAATTGTTTTTAAAAATTCCACGTGGAACAACTTGATTTATTCCTGACCCTCAACCCCATCAACTCAACTCAACTCCCAGTTTTGTACCAGCCGCTATTTCTGGACTACACGGCAAACGGTAACCCTCACAAAGCCACGGCACGGGCACCCTCCGTGACGTCATCCTCAACATGACACAAACGCTCCTTTCGTTGGCAACCAAACAGAGGAACGTCGAAACCTTCTGGTTGCCATTAATCAAGTAATCCAGTAAAACCGCGGTCGTTGTAGTCGGTTGTCTGTTTAACGATGTCGGGTTTGTGCAGGAAGTCACTGCTCGTGCCACACATGAGGCGATACCAAAAATAACACCCGGTACTACCCACAACTTTGGACCGATAGAAAAACCAAATAAAGCTAATTAGAGTAGAGCTGGCACTGGAGTAGAAGCTTCTGTGTGCTGCTGCAAAGCCAAATGATAATATAACTTTAGTACAAATCCACACAATATGAAGTAAAGCTCTCAGCTCTTAGTTCTTAATTTTGACATTGTTAAAAAGAAGGAGGCAGGATATGATGAGGAGGTGATATTCACGGGTGGAGGTTTCTGACAAATTTGCAGTTAATTAAATGACGGAAACAGCACAGAGTGAAAGAGTCTGTTTCCTGCTTTGTTTTGCTGATAAATCAGATGCTTTTAGGATGAAGTGACTGTGAGAGCGAGGACTCGTCACCGCCATCACATCTCTTTATCGCAAACGTCACGGAAAACCAACAACAACCCAAAGGTAACACGTTCAGCCGTCAGCTCCAGACAAAGTTCATTTAGACTCCTTCATCTGCAGCCTGCGTCCCGCAGAGAGGGCCGGGGGTCGTCGTTCATCAAACAGACCGCCCGTAGCGGCATAGCAACAGCGGTAACCATGACCAGCACTTCCCACAAGCATCTGTTGAGTGCCGCTGTTAAAATAAAAATAAAAAATAAACAGTGGGAAACGCAGCAAACTGAACACCTGCATCTTTCCAGGTACCATGGAAACCAAACAAGTCTTTTTGGGGAAGCTAAAGTCAGACGAGCCGTTGTTCGCTGCTGCCGATACGTTCGCTCACTAACATCCAGCCACCGACCACGTCAGGTGGATCTGTATGATCCACGTTATTTGATCAATTAATCGCCTCATTATTAGATATATCCAATGTAAAAAAAAAATTTTTTTTAAAAAGAAGGGAAAATCAGAGCATTATATGATGTGTTTAAATGTCTCGTCCTGTATGATCAACAGTTCAAAGGTTCAGAGGATATTAAAGGGCTTAAAACAAGATTGTAAGTAAATAATTAAACAGTTTTTATATTTGTTGATCCAGCTCTATTTCTACTGATATAATTTATGGAGTTTATTGTTTTCATTTCCATCATGTTTCTTCTTCTGATTTCTAGTTTTCCTCTGGTTCACTGGTTAAATAATAGATAAAGAGTCAAATAAACCGCTCAGATATCAGTCAGAAAAACAAGCTGTTTCACTTTCCTGACACACATAAAAAAAATTTAAAAAAATGAAAGAAATAACGGCGGCGTATAAATTTTCCCGCGCGTGGTCCCGCCGGAGCGATTCACGTTCGGGGAGGTACGAGGTTTCTCCGCGACAGCCAGCGATTAATCTGAGCCCTCTGCGCTCACTTATGGAGGTCAGAGGTCAAACGGCGCATCTCGCGGCGGCCCCGCGGCGGCAGACTTGCCGGCAGCCCTCTGTCACCGCGGCGACCTGTTTACAGCAGCGGGGAGTGGCTCCTGCCGCCCGGTCGGGCCTCGCCGTGCGACACAGCGCCGCGTATAAATCACTCCCCCCCCTCCTCCTCCTCCCTCCCCAGGGGAAAAACAATGGGGCCATATGCGGCGCTCCCATAAAGGACCATCATCCTCCCAGAAACACACATGCTGCTGCAGACCGCGTGGAGATATCAACACGTGGAGATATTTATCGGTATATTCATAACACCTAACAATTTTAAATGCCGCGCCTTTTTAAATGCGATAAAAACTACAAATTTAAAAAAAAAAAAATATGGGGAGGGGGGGGGGTATTTAGTTCTGGTAAAGATCTGCACCATAAAATAACCACTTGTTGCATGTCGTAGCTCCATCGCTCCCAAGAGTTTCATTTTCATTTCGACAAACTATAAATATTTTAGTAATAAATACAAGACTGACACTGGAATCTAGACAAATTCAAGTGGATTTTGAGGAACAAATTAGCAACTAAAAACTCAGAAAACAAGACTTTTACAGGCTCAGATCAAATCTCTCCAACATCCTCCTCTCTCGTGCTGAACCACATCTCCTCCTCCTCTATTTGTTCTAATCTGCTCTTAAAGTCAGACTGAAAATCCCCGCTGTCCCACCTATTGTTCCTCCCAAGAACTCATCACCACCAAAAAAAATGACTCTTCTGTTACCCCGCTGCTGCAGCTCCGACCTTTGAGCCCCGACATTATCACATCGAGATAGTATTAAGGGCAGGAAGATAATTTTATAACATCTTGGGTCTGCACCCGCCCTCTCATTCCTCCTCTGCTGAACACGCTTCTTATTCAGCTGTTTTCATCTTTAAAAAACATCTACCGGGGCAAACAGACAATATGGGATTCACTATTATTTCAACCAACAGGTATAAATACACTTTTTTGGGGGGGCTTTGGGGGTTATTTTTTGTCTGTCGATGCTCATTCATTCCCTCCATTGAAATACTTTTTTCTTCTTCAATTGTGTTTTAAAATCTTCTTTTAATTCTTCTGTAAAATATTTGAACTTCCTCCGTTTATCGATAAATAACGTCTTAAAGCTCGACGAAACAAACTATCACGATGTGAAGGAACACACTGCGAACGAACAGTTTAGTCCCACGCCGTCCAATCGGAGGTTCAAGCTACATCAACAACAACAAACGCTTTTCAGGAGTGTTTTATGTGTATTTTTTTTTTTTTCTTCCTCTCGGACTCGTGTGTCTGTTTGACCTCCTCGCCTCCTTTGGAGGTCACAGCTCTCGTATTTGTCTCTGTCAGACTGTACGTCGGCGTCGCTGCTCGCCTCTTCCTGCCTCCTTCACCTCTACCGGGAGGTCGCGGCTTTCCCTCCGACACCATTTCCCCTCTTAAAAAACTTCTAGAAAAAGCTCCCTGCGCCTTCTTTTCAGAGCTCCGGTCGCCGCGGTCATCCGCAATCACGGCGTGCTGAATGTTTTCGCTGTCTGGTGGAGAGTTGCGGTGTGGCAGCAGCGCCAGCGTTGCATTTGCGCACGGTAAATCCTTACTGACGCGCGGGAAAAACTGCAACACATTGATGTAACCGCAAGATGATATTTTAAGGATAACGAATCAGTCAATTAACTATAAAGCCACATATAAACCAGAGTATCTGCAGGTCTTTAAAGGGTTCAGGTTCCGAAAGCGAACCACAATCACCGCCTCACGCTTCCCTGCCTCCGCCAACAAGTCAAGTTGCAGCTCACATCCACATCTGTCAAGACTCACGTAACATATTTAGTGAAGACTTTGTTGAAGGAATTTGTCAACTAAAGCGAATTCTGATGGAACAGAATGTTGTTGCCGTGACAGCAGGCGATGCTCCAAATATGGATGCTGCCGCAAAGAAGCGGCAGATACTAAAACGTGAGCGCTTCACGCGCATCTTCGACCTGACGTCCGTCTCCAATTCAGCATCTGACCGAATATGAAATATAGTCACGACCTCCCCTTCTGTTTCTTTTGCGGGTGATTTACTAAAAAGTAAGTGCGTCATTGAAATCAGGTGCAAATCGCTGTATATAAATGAGGGGTTTGTGTGTTAAAGTGATTCCAGCAATGGGAAACAGAGCGACCGCAAAAGGAAATCTGATCCCATTGAATTTATAAATATAAATATAACGAGAACAAAAAGCTACATAGGAGATTATCAGCAAGAAAGTCAATACTGTGGGGAAAAACAAAAAGGTGAAAAAAAAAAAAAGGCTTCATAATAAAAAAATAATAATAAAACGTCGGCAAATAAAATCGTTGCGGGTGCTAAATTGTTTTAATTGCATGTTCCCTCCCAGTATTTTGCAACTTCAGCTAGGAACGCCCAATATTACATATGCATGCAGGCAAACACGCAAAAATGGACAACGTGTTAAATTGCACGTTTGAAAGAGGCAATCCTCACCGCACGTCGTTGGTAAATCCGCTGGGACATTTTTTTGCGGGTGGTGTGGAGTTTGCACGGGATTTTAGTAAATCAGGCCCAAAAGGGTCATCACCTCTCCATTTCATCCTGTTTGACATTTGTGTGAATTGTTGTCACAATAGGCGGATGAATTGTTGAGTTATGGCCAAAAACGTGTTTGGTGAGGTCAAAGCGACCTTTGACCTTTGACCGCCAACATCTAAACAGTTCCTCCTTGAATGTTTTTGCCAAAATTGATGAAATTCCAGCAAGATATCGCATTCATAAGATTGGGGCGGACAAACGGACGAACAAACCGCAGTTTCAGTTGCGTCACTATGTAACAGATAACCTCTGCATAAGAACTAGTTTGTTTACTGCAGTCGGTTTTAATCTAATTAGCAAACACTTCCGCTACAACCAGACCGCGTCTCTGTTTTTTCCTTCCCTTCAGCCTCCTCTGCCTCCGAGCACAAACATTTCGTCCCGGTTCTTCTCCTGCATCTTTCCCTCTTTAACCGAGTCGTTCATGCGCCCGATACTTCATCACAGCCAAAGTACATACTGTCACTTCATCACTTTTTCTCCTCCCTCACCCTTCAGCCGCGCTCGCTGCTGCAACGCTTCACGACTCTCCCCCCCCGTCCCGTCCCGTCCCGTCCCGCCTCCTCTACACGATGTCAAACCGGGACAGCGGCGGCTCCTCCTCCTCCTCCATCCTATTCTCTCTGATTCCCACCTTTAACCTGCGGCTTCCTCCAAACGTCCAGTTTGTTCTAATCACAGCGGCGTCACGCTACAAACGTCTGTCCCATCTATTAATCTCAGCCTGTCTGTCTCTCTGTCTGTCTGTCTCACTTTCTGTCCTTCCACTAGCTCTCTCCCTCCCGTCTCACCCTCCCTCGCTCGCTCAGCCACTCCGCCGCGACTCTCTCTGTTAGGCTATCAGTCTCTGCCGGGCTTAGCGGCTCATTCCTAATCAGCTTACTGCCAATGAGACTAAGCCTGAGCTGAAAAGGCGATTGAGGGAGGCCGTTTAGCCACTGGCTGACAACTGGCAATAGCTGGGGGGATGGTGTCAATAAAACTTTGCAGGAAAAGGAGGAATAAAATCTAAAAAAAAAAAATGAGACTAGTGTATCATCTTGGGTTTTAAGAGAGCGAAGACCAAGTTGAGAGTGAAGATAAAAAGGGACAAAAGAGGAAGTATTTCAGTGTTAAGGCATCCCTTCTCGTGGCTCCGGAGGGGGGAGAAAGTGTTCGGCTGCTAAGCCGCGCCGCGGCCGTGTGAGGCCACGAACTACCACAATGGTATCAACTCTTTTAGTGTCAACATTTTCGGCTGCTGGCTGGGCTGTTTTTTTTTTTTTTTTCCTTTTCTTTATTCGGTGGCTAAGCTGTGGATAAAAACTGGGATGTTTTCCAAATGGCCCAGTTTTAGAGTTCCCCCTCGAAATTCCAGCCCTGGCTGTCCCATTAGTTACAGTGCGAGCCGCGCTGCAGAACAAAGGTTTGGCCGTTGAGAGCCGTTTGGATGGAAGAGGCTGGCGGAGGGAGAGCTGCTGTCGCTGCTGCGAGTGGAGCCGGATGTCCACAATCAAAGAGATGCTCTCATTTGTCGGAGCATCATGAGAAATAGGTTGGTCAGGGGAGGAGGGTGGCGGGTGGAAGGGATTATGTATCTGCACATCTCTCTGGATGAGAAGCTAAAGACCTGCATGTAAATGTGCATCAAATCTGTCCTGCGACCAGCAGTGGAGCCTTTCGACGGGCCGGAAGGAGGATATTTAGCTTCTCTTTAGCTTGTCGATGCTGCACTGTGTTCCCCAGCTGGCGTCTCACCGTATCTGTCGGCTGTTTGGTGCTGCTTGTAACCTGGTGTAAAAAGCAGCAACCGGCAGTGACATCATGCGTTGGTTTGTGAACGTTATGAAGCCTCGAGTTTGGATTTTGGTCGTCGCCATCTTGCTGGTTCAGAACGGTTTGGAGCAGGGAGTGACCATATTTGGAAGAGCTGGGGGAGGAGCAAGTGACTGACCTGATGATACTAAGTCCCGCCCACCGATAGCTGTAACCTGACTGCACCACAGGCCTGTCAATCAAACAGACTCGCCTCCCCAAAACACTGCTTTTTGACAGATTATTTTCAGATGGACCGCCAGAAAACTAATAAGGAGTGACTTTA
Organism: Brachyistius frenatus; assembly: GCF_029030835.1. Taxonomy (NCBI): domain Eukaryota; kingdom Metazoa; phylum Chordata; class Actinopteri; family Embiotocidae; genus Brachyistius; species Brachyistius frenatus. Next base: position 46,929 of record NW_027210862.1, read on the forward strand.
GCTAGAAATAAAATACAATTTTATGAGACTTCCATTCAGGGAGTCTGTGGAGCCGAAGTCTTTTTGGAGCCCACCTCCAGTGGCATTCGGTGGTATTGCAGTTGAAGGCACTTCCGCATCTGCCTCATTTTTCAGACCCGGAAGCTGCAACCAGTCAATATATTCAAGGGTTGTGTGCTGCAGCATCACTGATTAAAGCACTAAGATGGAAACAAAACTCTAAATCTGTGGGACGTAAACTGAAAACAAGAAGCTGAAAGACGCCTAAAAAGGTCAATTTAGCTGTGAGGAACTGCCTTCACCCCCCCGAGGGACCTCTTCAGCACTACAACAGGTCATTTAATGTATTGTTGATATATCAATATTTATCAGAGCAGCTTTATGAACAGCTGATGTCCTATTTTGTACACATTAGAAAGCCTGCTGGGGTATTTTGGGCTGTATAAATAAAAGTTGACCCGACTGGATGCTGATTTGGTTTCATAACGAGCTTTTAAAACTCACAACTGTCATGGCTGTCACTCCTGAAAAGCTCACATTTTGCAGGAAACAAGCTTTTAATCTCATCAGCAGTGTGTGCTACACGCATCACGTGGTCTGTGGAGTTTGGAGTGGGCGGGGCCTGGCAGCACCCACGAACCTCTCCGTCCGTCTGTCTGTCTGCTAACCTCCACCAACATCCCACGGCTCATTGGTCGCAGTTTGCAGGGGGGGGAAGGGGGATCAGAGGCTTACAGGGAGGAGCTGTAAACCACAGACAAATTACACACCCTCCCCAAACACAGCTGGTCCCCTAACGAGGAAAACATCCTCTTCGATCGAGCGTGCCGGGGCAGGAAACTATGATACGACTTCTGGACGTTTACCTGGAGCTGCTCCCGCGCCGTCCGTTTTTCCTGTTTCTGTTTTTTTTTTTTTTTTTTTAATGCACACGAGACGTTTTGACTTTCTCGTGACACCTGCTCCAAAATCCAAACTGGGAAGTATTTCCATTTTTTTTCTCCCCCCCATCCCCTCTCCTTCCTCTCCTGTCCCTCTCTGAGAAGCGGTGGCAGCGGCAACATCTGGCCAGAAAACTGCTGAGTGCTCCAGTTTTTTTTTTTTCTCTGTGGCTAGCTAAGTCTGTGGGTCCGATTTGCATTTCTGGAAAACCAACACAGACCAGAAATGGTCGTCCAGGCTTCCCCTCAATCTGAGGGGAAAAAAATGCATCGAGGAATTTTGGTCTTTCTTTTCTTTCTCCGAAAAAAAAAAAAAAAAAAGGCTCTGGAATCAGACAAGTTCTCTAAAAAGAGAAGAAGCGGAAAAAAAGAAAGAAAAGCTTTGAGTGGGAAAAGAACAGATGAAGGAGCAGAGAGCGACAGAGGAGGAAAAAATATCACTGGAGGGCAATTATCTGGGCTATTTCTGGAAGACTGCTTTTCCATCCTCCAGTTGGGATGGAGGGAACAGGGAGGGTCTGTTTGGCAGCTGGCTGAAGGAGGTGGAGGGTGGAGAGACAGAAGGATGAGGGGGTGGGGGGAGAAGTGAATGAGTGCATGGCACATTTGAACCTGCAGACTGTCCAGAACAGTGAGTACAGCAGGGACCTGCTGTCCCTGAAGGGCCGAGTTATAGCAGGAGAGGAAAACAAGTGGGGAGGGGGGGGGGGACTGGGGACTGGGATGACGTACGAGATAAGATAAAGGGGAAGAGAGGCCTAACACAACACTGCAGAGACATGAACTCTGCGGCAGTCATGTGGGAATCTGGATTAGTTTCGACAGTAATTGCAAACTGACATAATTCGATGATGCAGCAGGTGAATAGAAATGTCCGATAACTAAATCAAATCATCACAACAGAAGATACAAGGAGCAATCAAAAAGCTGAGCGATGGCACACAAACGCTCAGTGATGTGCCCGCAGCAGTATGTCAAGTTATATCGCTTGATCAACATCTGCATCTCTATTACAGCTGTTTTCTTTGCGATGAATTCATCCCCCGGGGTCAGACAGTCAACATCGAGTTTTACTGTGACCTTCTGCGAAGCGTCTTGAGGGGAAAAACATTCACTGCCAACCGCCTGCTGAACTGTGGCGCCATGGCAACAGGGTTCTCCAACATGACAATATGTCATCAAAAAAAGTTTCTCAGCCGCTACAACACAATTATCACCCACTTGCGACTTCTTTCTGTTCCCCAAAATCAAGTTCAAGCCAAAGGGTCCAAAATTTGGACACAAACTTTGATGTGTGCTCTCTGGAAGGTTATTGCTTCCTGCTGCTGAGTTAGAATCAGTTCATGTAGTCAAACAAAAAAATAATTATACAGTAAGAAATCTTTTGACCTCAGAAAACAAAAACAAGTCAAGTAAGATGTCAGAAGAGTCTTAATAGCCCCAACTTCCCCCCCCTTTCCATTTACTCAAAGTGGTCTCATCAGACTCGCTGCTCGCTTTTACGTCCTGCGATCAAACTTGTCTGACTGAAGTGAGGTGAAGTCACACCATGTTTCGTAAAGTGCAAACACTTCAGCGGAGAGATCAGGAGAAAAGATGAAAGAGTCTAAACGGGGAAGGGGGGGATGGAGGTGGGGGCGGGGGGAGGAGGGGGGCGACAGAGAGAGCACAAGAAAGACAAAGAACTCGTTAGCGAGTTGCAAAAAGCCCAAAGCTAGAGCAGACCTGATGGTGCAGAGTGATACAACAGGCCTGTAGCTGCTGCTGAAGGCTTTTAACCGCGAGACAGAGACACAGCGAGGATTAGAAAAGTAGGCGAGAGAATAGAGGACAGGCAGGAGAGGAAAAAAAGAAAAGAAAAGAAAAAAACCTGATGAAAAAGTGGGATGAAGTAGAAAGAAAGTTGGAGGTAAGAGGAGAGAAAGAAAATGGAAAAAAGAAAAACGAGAGGAAATGGAGGGGAAAGAATCAGCAGAGAGCAATGAGGAGAGGCTGAGGGGAGCAGGTGAAGGACAGACAGAGAGACGTAAATGGGTGAACGAGATGGATGGAAAAGTGGAGAGAGACGGTGGGAGGAGGAGAGTGAGAGCCTTGGATGATGGGAACAGGGTGAAGAAAATGGGACCGGTTTAAGGTGCAGAAGAAGAGGACCAGGTTGATGATTAAAGCCGTTAACGGAGCTGAAGATCACTGAAACCTACAAAGAATATTTCCACCAACATACACAGACTTTATTCGGTGTCAGCGACAGTTAAGACGACGATCAGCGTCACGATCGTAGGCGACTTTTAAAACCCCTCACGCACACAAATTATTGAGTGTCCGCTGTACCGACACAGACATTCAAATTTAAGATGCTGTTTGCAAAATTATGAACACAGCAAAAGCAAAGAAAATGCAAAAACTCTGCAGAAATCTGGTGTCAAACTCTCATAAAGCCTCTTCTCTGATTGTGATTACTGTCAGCCACGAACTACTCGCAAAACAACCTGTTTGCAGGTTTTTAAAAACGACGGGTACATCACAGCCACGCGTTAAACATCAGCATGTTTCCCCAATCAGTGATTTTCAGCACCGCAAAGCTTCACCTCGAAAGCTTAACACAGAGAAATGTGGGCAGCGAAGACTGTAAACTCTGCAAAAACCTGCTGAACTGGCCATAAATAATCAGCATCTTTGAAATGTCAACAGTCCAGACTCCCGGTATGAAATCGAAGCAGGATGTGTAGCAATAGTATTAGCACAAAGCTAATAATTAGGTGAACTTGTTGACAAAACTGCAGCTGATCCCTCCGAGTATCAGTCAGTACAGTTTACTGAGGATCAACTAATGCAGTAGTTACAACTATAAGATGAGTCATCAATTCTCCAACAAAGATCTACAGGAGCCTCCACTTTATAGAAAAATCTACAGGTGTACTTTGATTTTTTGTTTTTTTTGTTTAACAATTCGCTGGTTTGTGAGCTGCTGTTTGGCATCTTGTTTTTTCGGACCATATTTGGAAGAGCTGGCGAGGTGGAATAACAGCATAACTTTCCCGCCGTCAACAGACTCTATCTTAAGATGGCAGCTCTATGTTTCCTCCATATTTTGGATTAGCTGTCATGTATCTTCCTCCCGTATCGTCTGTGTTGGGAACTGAATTCTTTATTTTGCTTTTTGAGGTCAGTACAACTAAATAATACATAATATAAACAACCAGCAGAAACACCAAAGAGCTCCGAAACAGAATGAAGCATGCAGGTTGGACCCATATTTACACCAACCAATCTCCCACTGACAACATTCATGAAGCAAGCTAGAAACTGGATTTTAATATTAATATCTGCGGGGCAATTCAAGCGTCGAACAATGCGTGCAAGCGCATGTCACCAAAACAATTAGACGTCATTGAACGAAGCCCCCGACGAGAGGAAAATAATAAAGCAGCGGCAGAAGGGAGGAGAAACACTCCAGGCTGAGCGAGAAGCCCGAAGCCCAGAGAGCGAAACCCTCAAGCGGAGCGCTGGGAGCAGTCCGGAGCCCGGAGGAGGAACCGGGAGAGGGAGGGGAGGCCGCGGCAGCACAATGCCTCAGTGTAGCCCCTCAGCGAGGCCTTGGAACAAGGCACAATGGCTGCACTGTCAGCGGGCCTTCTCCCGCAACTTTCGTGGGTCTCCCCGACACCAGGCCTCTCCCCCTTTCTCAATAACCAGCACAACAACCTTTTCAGGGGCCGGAGCAACGGTCCGCTCCTCGACCGCCGGGCTGAAAGAGACCATTCTACGCTCAACGGCCGACGTTTGAGATCGTTTTTTTTTTTTTCCTCCCTCATTCCGCCGCTGCAGCTAACATGCTACGAGAGAGTGGGAGATTATCATCGTGCCGCTGCTCGCTGGGCCGCGGGGGGATTTTCTCGTTCCTAATGGCCTGTGGATAGAGCGACCGGAAAACCGCAGGGGTTGAAAACATTGTTGTGCATTCAACGCGACAAAAGTGCAGAGGTCAGCGATTTCTGGATAAATGGATGGAGCCGGTCTCCATTCAGGAAAAAGAAAGAAAGAAAGTGTGGAATGAATGATTCAAACCTGCGATTGCCATCAATGATTCATTGACGAGAGAGCAATGCATTTTTAAAAATTCAAACAGGTCGAACACTTCAGGAAAAAGAGCGTCCATTCTTAAAAAAAACACACAAGACGGGGCTCGTGCCAGTGAAGCCCCTCTTAGAGGAGATGAAAGCCAAAACATGAAACTGGAGATGCTCTTTCATTCATGGAGCATGTCGGCTTTCCAGGGAAGAGATTTGCCATTCTGGCAGCAGCCATTAGCCAACTGGAGCGGCTCAAATCCGGCAGCCCCTCCGCACTGTTGGTGCTGGTTTGGTGTAATCATGGCTGCCGCTTGCAAACTTCTGTCACTGATAAATACCGGGGTCAAAAGATCGGCAGCTTCTCGTTTGGCCCGTTTACTCGACTTTACATTTCTAATCGGCTGATTAGTCCTTTAGTTTTACAGACGTCTTCTTCTGCCTCAAAAATCCCACTTATCAGACATACCAAAAGATTTTCAATCAAAGATGTTGCTTCTTTTTTTTTTTTTTTGTCACCGTATCTTTTCATACACGGAGTAATTCCACTCGGTCTTTATATTTGGATGGTTTGGCCCGTTTTTTTGGCCTTTTGGTTTTTGATTCTTCCCGTGCAGACGCCAGGATGACTGCAGACCACTTTACAAAAAGCAAGCAGGGCTCCATTTGAAGAACAAAGACCAGAAGAAAGCAATTCATCACAGTTTGATGCTTTTATGGAATCGACCGAATTACTTCGATGCCAACGAGTGTAAAAAAGTCTTGTCGTTCAGAACCAAATTTCGATTCCTAGCATACATCCACTCACACATTTGTTGTACAATGCATAACTTCTGCCCTGAATTCAATACACACAGGATCTACTTGGGCGGTCGACCCACCCGGATATAAATCACTGTTTCAATTGAACTCATTCTTTCTTCAGAACGCCTCATTTCACTCTTTTTTAAAATCATTTTGGGCCACATATCTGTCTGAGTGGCAGCAACAGGAGGATTATCTGTGCAAAGCCAGCTAGCTAGCATCTACTGATATAATCTGAGGCGTTTAGGATCAGTCTATTGTTTTGTCTCACAGTAGTTTCCATCCGTTAATGAAGCTACAGAAAACAACCTGGGTTACACTCTCCCCCTCTGAACTGCATGACACGTCAAGATTTGCACTGTAATATATAAAGTGTGTATTCTTCTTGTTTTTTTAATGGATTTTATTGGAAAATCCGTCGTTCAGGAACTGGTACCGTTTTGTTTTTTTAACGATACCCAGAGGTTTCTGTCCATCCTCCTGCACTGTCTTTGGGATCAGTCCGATAGACGCTGTCCTGAAGGGTCCTCGAGCAAGACACGGTGTCACTGCCGGCTTCACCCTGCTTACGCTGACCTCTGACCTCCCTGCGCAGGGGCGCGAACGCGGAGGCAATTTCCCCACGGCGATCAATAAAGCATCACATTACCGTCCTCTAAATGGCGGATGATATAATGTGTCATAATTTGTGTCATCAATCATGTTGTCAGAGGAGGAGTGGTTGTTTTTTTCACACAGAGACGAAAGCTGTCTATTGATTTCAGGCAAAAATTGTGAGGTTTTGAGAGGTTAGTAGGTCTAATTTGCTTCTTATTCATTTTTGGTTTGTTTTCAGTCTTCCATTTCTTCCCTGTTTCCGCTTTTTTCTGTTTCCTTTCATTTTGATCTTTGTTGCTTTTTTTTTTCCCATATTTTTTCTGTTCTTTATTAGTTTGAAATAACCATCCCTCCTTTTGGACAGCGACCTGGCCGTAAAGTAAATAATGAAACCCGCTGCACAGAAAGCACATGACCACAAAACAAAGCATCAACTCTCAGTGGGAGACAACACTCTGGATTTCACTCTCCGTATTTGTCTCCTTGATACGTTGTTGTTTTCCATGACCTGTTTTTCACTCTCGCAGGCTTCGGCTTTGAATCTTAACAGTTTCTTAAGTTGTTTTCTTCTTCTCTTGTTTTGATCTGTTTGCGGAGAGCCAAGTGACGAACTAATTTTGTTTAAGAGCATTTTATGAACACTTTTAATTTGCCTTGAAAAAAAGAAAAGACTACCCAGGGCAATGAAACAGCCGACTTATCATCAAACCCCTCGGTGGGTCTGAGACCGAACACGGCGCATCACCGTGGAGCTCAGGACTCGGCTTTACGAAGGCCTAGCAAACTGTAACCAGATGACTGGAGCTCAAGTAACCGCAGAAGGTGGGAGGGGGTCAACTTGGGGGGTTTACATCCCCTTAATCACTAAACAGCTGCCTCTATAAGAGTCCTATAAAGCTTCAAGATAGCACCAAAAAACCAACATTAAGAAAGAGGTTTAAAAACAGAGCCATTGGAAACCAATTTCCCCCAACACCAAACAAAGTAGAAAAAAAAAAAAAAAAAAAAAAAAAACTCCTCAGCTTTTCTCCACGCTGCAGAAAACCCATTAAATTCATCTGAAAAGCTCGGAGTGGATCAGTCCTGTGAATGCATGTTGTGAAAGGAAGGGAAAGGGAAGGGAGAGCAATGGCCGGGGACAAATCCTGGCAGACAAGCTGCAGAAAGAGAGAAAATATCCTGCCGGAGTCGAGAAGCACAAAAATAAATAAATAACAGGAAAGTGAGCATCTGTCCGCCTGTCGCAGGTGATTATTTTGGCCGACAGGAGAGAGGATCGGGCAGCGCCGCCTCCTCGTTACACAGCGGAGCCAGAAAAAAACAACAACCAAAAAAAACAAAAAATGTCTGGGCTTGACCCCAGTGGAAGAGGCAGCATCAGACCCGAGTAAACATCGTCCATCCATCTCCTCTTCATTCCATCCAGCATCTGCTGTTTGCATTCAACGCTATTTAATGGTGTGAGGGACTGAAGGAGGGGGCGGGGGTGGCAGATCCCAACGTAATTAAATATGGATTTATGCGCTTTAGGTGTTATTCATCAGGGGCTGTACTGGCTGCTGACATGACAGGTAATAGTGTTAACAAGAGGAGGGTACACAGTAATCAGCTGATTAAACGACCGGCGCTTAATTGTCTCTGAGACGGCTGAAATATCTATTAAAACGCAATGAATTCAGCATCGACTGCATCCATATCTTTGGGAAAACGACCTTTTAAAGTTGGCACAACGGCTCGCACAACAGCCGTTACCTTTAGGATGTAAGTTAAAACCGTGCCATAAACCAACCTTTTTCCCAGGGTGCTGAGCGGCGTGCTGAGGCTCAGCGGAGTTTGAGCGGGTTTGCGGATGCGTCCCGTCAGCTTGACGGCGGTCGGCTCCTTCTTCGGGGTCTCAGCTGGGCGAGCCGGACTCGCCCCCGGCTTGACGTTGAGGTCCTTCAGGACGTCGTAGTTGATCTTGGAGGAGATCTTCTTCTGCTCCAGCATCTTCTCAATGGCCTCGTCGGCGGTGTTGGCTCGGATCGGGGGGTGTTTCCTGGAGGGGGCTCTCCGCTGTCAGAATTTCAAACAAAACCAAAGCTTAAATAAACTGTTACATGAATAAATAAATTATGCTTCGGTGACAGATTATATAAATAAATTGTTAGTTTAGCTAATGGCAAGATTTTTACCATAACAGCCATAGACTGTATATAAAAGTGGCCTCCGACTCCATAGACTCCCATTCAACTTCTCTCACGGATTTTGAAGACAATAAACTTTATTTCGGTTATTTCGGTTTTGCTAGCTAAACTCACTCCATTTTTGTTTTCTGGCGGTCCATCTGAAAATAATCCCGTCATTAATTTGAAAATAAGCCTCAAAAAGCCGTTTGGTGCAGTCAGGTTACAGCTCTCGGTGGGGCGGGACATAATGGCGTCAGGTTTCCAATCAGATCAGTCAGATCCACTGCTCACTTCCCCCCAGCTCGTCCAAATATGGTCACTTCCTGCTCCAAACCACCCCGAACTAGAAAGATGGCGCCGGCCGAAATCTGAACTCGAGGCGTCATAACGATTTTCCGTTTAAATCAACAGATTGTTTGGATCAGCGGCTGTCACAAGAGACACAAGATAAATCTGAAACGACACAACTTCCCTCTTTTTTTTTTCAATTTCTCACGAAACAGATGATTTCTTATAAAAATTGCACTTCTTTGCCTTCCTGTGGCGCCAAAAACATTGATCAAAAGAACAATCTGAGACTTTCTGAGGCGCAACTCAGACGGAGAAAAACGAAAGCCGACGAAGGCCCTGGAAGAATAAATGGCTTGGTGACAGCGTGGAGGGGTGCAGATTTCAGGTAAATAACAGGTCGGGCTGAGAGAGTCGGCGGTTGGATGCCTCTGAGACACAAACAAATTCATGTGACTGCTGCTTTTTGGACTGACAAATAGAGTCACGGTCCATTAACCCGTCTTCTGTCCGACTGATCGAAACCCGGCTCCGTGCCTGTCCGAACTTTTCGAGACGTCCCTGTACGTCTGACCGTTTCACCGCCTGCGATCAACTTTCTGTCTTTCTGCCGACACCCAACAAACACGCTATTTCTCAGGCTCTTACCTTCTTCTCTTTGTAGACCCCGAGCTCCTTCTCCTTTGCTATCTTCGCCTCCTTTTCTGAAATAAATAAATAAATAAACAAGAAACAGTCTGAGCATACCAAAGATAGCGGTACGAACACAGAATCACTAGCAGCCACGACCTGAGCGCTGTTCGGCTCAGCTGGAGGTTTGAACTCTTGTTTGCCTGATAAAGTATTGAAGATACATCTCGGGACAAACCCAACGCATACAAATGAAAGTTAAATTCTGCCTTGAAACACGACCAGCAACAGAAAATGGTGGTGCATCCTGGGAAGTACCTTTCTGCTCTTTGAGGTAGTCGGAGTTTTCTGCCATCCAGAGCGCCGTCTTGATTTTGACTTCTTTGTCATTCAGCAGGTACTGCAGAGAGGAAGAGGGAGCAATTATCACACTAAACTGCAGGTATTTTTCTATCTGGGAAGAACAGACTCTTTACAATCTCTGGATAAATTAATTCTTAATTTCATGCATGAATACAGTTTCATGTATTTTAGGTTCTTTACAGAAAGTACGGAGTGAAAACTGGAAAAATGCAGCGCGAGTTCTTCCATTTAATTCTGCAGAAATGCACACATGATGATACTTTAAAGCATTTCCAGTTTATTACAATTTGGCTGTTTATGTCAAGGCTTTGGCCTCCCGAGGTCTGAAATAGGAGCAGCGGATTTATCTGAAGCACTTTGTTTGGACCTAAAACTGAAAGTGAGCACATCTGAAATGTCAAAAATAAAATCATCCTTATTGCGTGAGACGCTGAGAGTGCAGCAGGTCGCAGCTGAAGCAGGAAGCCGGCCTGTAAAGTGTGATGGATGCTTGAATCGGACAGTCAAAACTTCTCTCAGCCGTTAACCCTGCGAGTACAATGTTATCATAACCGATAGAACAAAAAGAAAAGAACACAAAAGGCCTCCAGAAACTCGGAAAGTTTGGATGCACTTCGAGCTTTTTCCTTTCTGTTAACATGAAAAGACGTTGAGGTAGAATTAATCCCTCTAACCTTGTAGCTGCTGTGATTAACAGCCAGCATTATTGTTTATGATTGATTTCAGCAGGATGTACGATTTCTATATTAGGGTCAGCTTTGTTGACTCTTGAGATTTATTCAGTGTAATCGTGAGGCCTAAATGTTGTGAACATGCCTTTTAGAATCACAGTTTGTAAAAATGTATGAGACAACAACCATGAAGCTGGCTACAATATGCAGGAAACTACCGGCGTATCAAAGGGCATTTTCTAGATGCTGGCTGCCTCGGGAGTCGATGCATCGGCCCGAGAGGACGGACCGACTCCTCCTCCAGAACAGGAACAGAAGAACCACAGGTGTCTTGTTCAACCTCAGATACTTCAATTCAAAAGTATTTCTGCTCGACTCAGCAGCAGAACAGACTCTGAGAGTCCGACGTCGGCTCACTGCAAACATCATCGGGTTTTACATCTTGTAGACGTTTACATGACATTGGTATCCGCTGGGACTGATGGTATATCAGCTGAAAATGTCTAAAGTCGTCCAGGAGTATGGAGAAAACTAATATACATGTGTAATATATGTGGTTATCTTTGACTTTGCAGCACAGTGACGAGCATTAAGCAGGAGGATGTTCGATTTTCTGAGTTTGACACTAAATTTGAAGTGCGCTCAGCTCAAATCGCAGATGTTCACGTACCAGCTGTCACAAAAACGGACTTAACTCGGGTGCAGATGATGATCAAGCAACCAATCTTGGAATACTTGCTCATTAAGATTATAGCTTCCCCCTGCTTCATGCACGTCATGGTGCTGCGCTCCATTTGCGTGCAACAGGAACTTTTTCATTGCCAAATTTCACGAAAATCGGTGCTAACAGACATACTAACAGTAACTGTTGTACTGCAAGAGGTGAAAACAGAGAGCATCTACACAAAGATGCATTTGAGTAACATTGTACATTTCAAACTGTCGCGTGTAAAGATTGAATGGAGCTCATCGAGCAGCAGACTCGTACCAGCTCTATCTCGTTGTCATCTATCCCGCTCAGGTCCAGTTCCCCGCTGTCAGCAGCACCATCTGTCACACAGACAAAAAAAACAACAACAAAGGAACACATTTAGAAAATTCACTGTAATGCACATTTTCACTGTTGCGTTCCCGTCGCGGGGAGGTGAAACAGGAAACAGCTGCCTGCACCTCCGACTTCCTGCTGCATCTCTTCCTGGAAGTGGAAGTGCTGTGGAACTTCTTCCATCGGGGGTTAATCAACAAATAAAACGCGCTGTGACTCCCGATAAGACGTTAATAGGCTTAACTGGCGTTGAAGCCGATCTACCTTAAAACACTTTCTTTTCAATTACGATACGCTTTCTAGATTGCAGCGGACTTTATTTTGAAAACGGGGGGAGATGCTGAAACAGCAATTTGCATTTTTTCATGCTGTGCGGAGACGCGCCGCTGCTTCTACCTGCCGTCTCTCCGCGATGGATGGGGCTGATTTCTCGAGCGAAAACAACAGACATTTCAACGTGTTGATAAAAGAAAGAGGCATTTCAAAATCCCCCCGGTGAGCACACGGTTCAATTTTAGAAGAAAAAAAAAAAAAAAGGTTCAAAGAAAATCTGATTGACTTTGATAAAGGAAACAAAAGATATTTTCTCTTCTTTTCAGGGAGGAGGGAGCAGGTGTTGGCTTTGACGGGGGCGGAAAAAAAAAAAAAAGAAAACCATCAATGGAAACTCAACAGCTTTCGCTCCAAAAAGATCCTCCACCTTGATTAGCTGTTTTGAAACAAAGTGCAAACTCTTCCTGTGGCTGCCTGCAGACATCAGACAGTCAATCAAAGTTGCAGAGATGGAAAGAAGCGTTATTAAAGAGGCAGCGAACGAAAAAAAAAAAAAAAAGAAAAAAAAAAGGGTTTATGGGAGTCATTTAACTTCTGTCAGCGTTCCTCCTTTGACACGTTCACTGGGGCCTCCTTCCTCAGGTTCAAACTCCCAACAGGGTGGCAGCTTCAAAGGAGCGTCACCTGAGTCCGCCGGCAGCTTTCCCGCTTCATTAAGGAGAGACAGGTGCGCCGGGGGAACGCATGAGGAAGAGTGCGCCCGTCCTCAGACACTAAAGGGTGCGTTCGCTGCACAACTGGGGCGGCCGTAGGGGGGTTGGGGGGGTGGGGGAGGGGCTGGATAATCTAGTCAGCTATTTGAGTTCACTTAGCAGATTGCGGCTTCCTTTAAAAAAAAAAAAAAAAAAAAGAAACGACTCCAGAGGGAAGAGACAGGTCAGCCGCTATCTGTCGGGCCCAGCCCTCTAAGAACTTCCTCTCCGTGAAGTGTGAGGGCGAGATAAGACGGAGACAAGCCCTGCGAGAGATCGGCAGCTCCGGGGGAGGCGGAGAGGCAGCGAGACTAAGAGCTGATAACGCCGGTCCAACCCCTGAGAGGGGGTTGGGTGTGTGTGTGTGTGTGTGTGTGTGTGTGTGTGTGTGTGTGTGTGTGTGTGTGTGTGTGTGTGTGTGTGTGTGTGTGTGTGTGTGTGTGTGTGTGTGTGTGGAGGGGGGGTAATTACCGAGTTATTATGCAGCCGCTGCTTTGATATATCTACACTCACTAATTTGATCAAACCTGGAAAATCTGTTCTCGGCGAGCGTGCAGAAGAATGTGCAGAACATCAGGTTCAGGGTTTCTAACTGAGAGCATCACCAACGTGAAGTTGGACCACGAGATATGAGGAGTGGTTTTATTTCACTTTTTGGTGATTTAATTTTTTTCGCGATAACTGTCCAGGAATATGTTTTCAAACCTGAAGCCAAGATGTCACATGAGTTCTGGTACTAATTAGACCATTTCCAACAAAGATGCCAAACAAAACAATATAAAAGTACATTTTCTCACTTATCTCAACCTGCTTATCGATGTATTCAGCTCCTTTAATTTGTTTTGTGATAGAGTAGATATTGTTCATTTATCTAAGGGTGCTTTAAGATCTGCCTTGTTATGTCCGGACTTTCTGACTCTTTAGTTTGATTTCAACCAAAGTAGCAGGTGTGAAGTCTGAACCGTAAAACTCAATCTGGTCTGACCGGGAGCGGTGGTCTCTGTGATCTGCAGCTTTTTTCTGTCATATGACGCTAAAATATGAATCTTCGGTGTGGCGGTTGAATAAAACAACTACTTTGAGAATGTTACATTCAATTATGGCGTCCGTTTCTCACATTTTATTGGCAAGAAAAGGAATCTACATAGTCAGATAAACTCGATAAATAAACTGTTAGGTGCCAAGTCACATTTGTCCATCAATCAACTGCCATGTAACCTTGATAATAACATTAATGACAAGTTTGCGACCCAAACACATTTTGTGAAAATCGTAGCAGCGCGCGCGTAACGAAGAAACAATATCAAGTATCGGATTGCGGCCCACATACGGTGAGTGTGTGTTCCCTCATCAGAACGTGTGTGAAGCTCCTTTATCGTGACATCACGATGAAGACATTCATCTATCTGAGAAGATGCCAAATTCAGTTCACGAACACAGCTGGCCTGAGGACAAACCGAGGAAGAGGCGTAGCAGCAGCCTGCTCCACCCGCGAGCTGTTTCACTCCATCACCCCCGTTCCTCACAGACAGGTAACCTGACCCCACATTTACCCCCACCCCCACCCCCCTCCGCCCCCTCTCTACTGCTTCAGGAATAACCCCCCCCCTCCCCCGCCCGTCTCCCACACACCCCTGTGTCCCGGGCGGCAGGCAGGCAGGCTGTGCCCGTCTGATGTGGTCAGGAGGATAAGATGCTTCACCGCAGAGGCTCTCTAATACCACAGAAGTAGAGGAGACAAAAAAAAAAAAAAGAACACAAAGAGAAGCAGAAAATGTGCCCTGCAGGAGCAAACGCTAACAGGTGAAGCGGACGGCCTTTTGAAGACGGAGAGAACAAGAGATTTGAAGGAACAAGGGTGGGGGAGGAGAGTGGGAGAGCTGCTGGGGGAGAGAAACTGAGAGAAGTACGAGAGATTTTAAAGGGTGAGGCAGCTGTTGTTCTGTGCGTTTCTCTTGGTGTCCACAAACCCCCAGAAAAAGACCAAAACCGACAGTGCGTGAGTCCGTCTCTCAGGACTTCCCTGACTTTAACGCTCAACCCCCGAACCCACCGGATCCTACTGAAGATATGAAGCTTGCAGCTCACACATGTAGAGTTTCATTTTTAAACACGCTTAGTAACTTCCTTTTCCTTGTAGCTGTGGGAGAAAGAGATATATAATAAGCTTAATATGTGTAATGTGCACGGAGCAGACGGCAGCAATAACTTAAAAGCTCCTTTGTTACACTCTAATTTATGACCACTGTTGCGTGTGCATTTGCAGTTTCAAACTCTTAAGAATCTGCGACAGAGACCCTTGAAATGCTTCAGAAAGACTACGGCGATGAAGCAACGAGTCGGACGAGTTGTTCTGAGCGACGTTCACGTTTCAAGAGGGCCGGAAAGTCAATGTCCAGGGCAGAAGCAGAAGCAGCGTCAGGACAGAAGCGCAACCGGATTGGTTTGATCTAATATTCGAAGGGGAATCGTCCGCCAGAGTCAGACTGTCAACACCGAGTTTTACTGTGAACTTCTGAGGGCGTTCGAGGGGGAAAAAAAACATTCGCTGCAAACCACCTGAAATGTGGCGCCATGGCAACAGCGTTCTCCAACATACACAAGTTTCGTAGCTGCGCAACACAATCATCACTTCCCACCGGCCCTACTCGCCGGATATTTCTCGCTGTGACACTTCTTTCCGTTTCCCAAAATAAAGCTCAAACTGAGGGGTCTCATTTAAACACTGTAGAGATGACGCTTGATGCGATAACAGAAAACAGGACTTCCAGTGAGCGTTTCAAGAATTGCAGCAGCGCAGGGAGCGACGTATGGCTACACAAAGAGAGGACGATGAAGGAGATGGCGGCCAGATTTAAATCAAGATGAGTTTTTGGTCGTTATAGATGCAGTCTCCGAATGTTTTGATCGCACCTCGTTCAATACTTGTTAGTACGATCAAGTCAGCGTTGTTCTGGACTTGTATGTGGTGAAACCTGGCTCCTGGACAACCACCTGCTTTATTTATCTTAAAGTTACACTATTACAACCCAGATTGGAAAAAACATCTTGTTTTTCTAATACAATCTGTTGAGAGTAACAGAAATGTAGAATATCACAACTCTTATTTTGTTTATATACATATATAAAACAATAAACAGTAGAAGAAAAGGCGACAGAGGATAACTGAAGTAACGGAGAGAAGGAGAAGAGTGCTGAGAAAAGTAGGCAGATGAAGACAAAAAAAAGAGGCTGAGCAGGAAAGATTAAGAGAGAAAGAATGAGGTAGGTAGGAGATGGAGAGACAAAGAGACTGATGGAGGAAACCAGCAGGAGGGGAAGGCAGGGGAGACCGAGCAGACAGCTGCTGAGACAGAGAAGACAAAAGAGGCGGAGAGAAAAGGCCACGCAGGATATAAACAGAAAAATATTAGCCGAGACGCTGAGAGGAAGGAGCTAATGCAGAAAAAATGTTGAGACCGAGAAAGAGGCTCGCGGATCTCCCTCTCTAATCCTGAGATGTGTTTCATTTCGGCCCTGATCTGACGGAGACTGACGGAGCAGGAATAAAAAAAAATAAAAAAATGAAGAAAGTCACGCTGGCTAAATTAAGAGGAAGCGTCAGTCTGCTGACTCCTCCACACCTCCTGTCCCCCCCCCCTTCTCTTCTCCTCCATCTCCTTCCCCTTTCCAAACAACACAAAGACTGCATATGTGTGTGTGTGTGTGTGTGTGTGTGTGTGTGTGTGTGTGTGTGTGTGTGTGTGTGTGTGTGTGTGTGTGTGTGTGTGTGTGTGTGTGTGTGTGTGTGTGTGTGTGTGTGTGTGTGTGTGTGTGTGTGTGTGTGTGTGTGTGTGAATCTGAGGGATGAATGGGGCTGTGTGGCCTCGGTGCAGCAGGATCACCCATCATCCACACCTCAATCGCAGACCCACATTATCCAGACTGTCGGCTCTTGATGTCAGCAGTAATCCTGATCCTCTCCTGCATATACAGAAACCCCCTCGACCTGCGGCGAGGCTGGCCGAGGGGGCCGCAGGGAGGAGAAGGGGGAAGATCTTTTTATTTTGTCGGGTTTTCTTTTCTCTTAAGACAGGAGAGTTACTGATAGTGCTGCAAAATGATCACAAACAGGCAATACTTCCAAAAATGGAAAAATGGTCTCTTATCATCTTATCTTATAATCTTCAGGCTTTCTGTCCTGGTTGAGTTGGAAACACCTGTAGTTGCTGCCTGTAAGGACAACTGCTGTCCCAGTGAGACATTTTACATGTAATAAATATTTTTCCTCGTGTAATAATATCATTTTTTAATATGTGCCTTAAGTGCCGTGAATATTAAAGGACAATGATGGCGCTAGCGGGGTAAGAAAAAGGTTTGTTGGGGCTAAAAACAGAAGCATGATATTTCTGTGATTTCCAGCATATTTAATAACAATTTTTTTTTCCAATTCTCGTTTGACCCTCTTCTACTGTTCCACGAAAACATCTCCGGACCAGTCGGTTAGCTACGTACCTGAAATGAAGCAAAACAAAAAGGGCAGCAGCTCGCGGAGTGAAAGTCCATCCCTGCAGCGGTATGAGGTAATAAGGCTCGGTGCCAGCTCTGCCCCGGAGAAATAACCAGCCAGCCGAGGCAATAAATAGAGTGAGAGATTCTTGCTGACACGGGCGGGCTGGGCAAGCCCATTAAAACGTGACCTCCCTGACCTTGGAGGAGCCCAGACTGCGTGCACGCCCACTCAACCACCTGCTCCTCCTCCTCCTCCTCATCCTCATCTTCCTCTTCCTCTTCCCCCGGACATAGAGCGGACTGGTGTTGGAGCTGCGGGACCATGAGACTCCTGGAGGCTCAATGT
Organism: Brachyistius frenatus; assembly: GCF_029030835.1. Taxonomy (NCBI): domain Eukaryota; kingdom Metazoa; phylum Chordata; class Actinopteri; family Embiotocidae; genus Brachyistius; species Brachyistius frenatus. The sequence continues at coordinate 64,368 of NW_027210862.1, forward strand.
GGACCGCTTGCTTATATTCGACAGCTATCCTCATGACTGTGTGTTTAATTTCTACCGAAGCACGGCTCTGGTGATATTCTTTTCTTTTCTTTTCGTATTTTCAAAAATTCCTATGAAAAACACAAAACCAACAAAGAATGGATCGTTTTAATGTTCCTTCCTCACAGAGATCCAATGTTGTTGCGCTGAGTGACAATTTCCTTCATCACACAGTGTAGTTTACTGACTCAGTCCTGCAATAACCCACCCTGCTGCCCCCAAATATTCACCAGAGCACCAAATCTGATCTTCATCCGCCGATGAAAATAGTCCCCGTTTGAGAAGATAATCTGTCGCTGTAGGGACCGTCTCTGTAATGAATGCTTTGATTAAGAAGCGATAATGATTTCTGTGCGAGCACACGCCCCTTGGATGATTTCATTTTCTGTTCTTGACACTGGTTGAAGTAAAGATTCATCTGTCATTGTAAACAGTAGCAGACAAACAGGACTAAACAATGGAACCAACATGACCTCATCTTTGTTTCCATTGTTATAAAGAAATCTCAAACCAGCCGTGATGTTTATCATTCATCTCTCTGCGTCCTCTCATAAACCGGACAGATGTTTGAATTGAACGTGACGGTTTCTTCCCAACAGAGCGAGCAATGTTTTCCATATATTGAATAAATATCCTCGATCAAAGCAGACGTCCTGTCAAACTGCTCCGGTTATTTTCAAAACAATCTTTTAATTCTCCATCCCGAGAGCGGGACGAGTAAATCATCAGAGCACGCAACGTAAGAATATGAGGAGATGAACTGACGACTCTTTGATGGAGAAGGAGGACGCCGCGGCAGAGCGGCTCGAGAATCCGGAGAATGTCGTCAGAAATGTGAAACCGCTGAATGTGTGCGAGAATCAAACATTCAAAATGTCAGATTGCCGCCACAGGAATTTGTATCCAAATGTTGCCTTTGCCAGACTGATGAATCAGCTCCTCTGTCTTACGTGGAGCCCGACCGCCGGCTCATCCGCATGAAAATATTTACAAACTCAGTATGGAAGTAATCAGAGGCCGACACGCCGAATCAAAAGAAGAAGAAGAAAAAAAGAAGAAGAATCGGATTCCCCCCCCCCCCCCTCCGGCTTTTGTACGTCGTCAGTTTGAAATGTTCAAAGAGCTCCAGTGATGAGCTCACGATGAAAAGTAACAATGTGCTTTTATCTCCACAACAAACTTTCCGTCAAGTTTTTTTTTTTTTTTTTTTTACCTGCAGTTCTGCTTGTTATTGATTTCATGTGTTTGTTTTCCAGTCGAGAATAAGAAGGAATCACATCCCCGGACTCAAAACAGAAAGTGTCAGCATTAATGGATGATTCAATGCCGGGGCACAAAAGTTTGAAAAATTGCAGCTTTTAAACTTACAAGTTGTCAAAATAAAATCTCCTCATGCAACACGGATCTTCATCAGAGCTTTCATAAAGTCCAAAAAAAAAAATGCTACTTTCAACGTTCAACTTTCCTCCATGACTGAAATTTGAACACCTTCAGCTCCATAAACACCATCTGTTGACGACAATCGACGGATTCGATCAAAAAGCACCAGAACGGCTGCTGAGAAACTTTCTGTTGTGTAAACTTCTGTTTTCAAGATGGAGAATCAACCTGAAACTTTCAAAGAACCGAGATTTAAAGAAAGTAGGACGTCTGCGTGAGCTGCCTCTCGGGAGAAATTAACCTCCGTGCTGCAGCTTTCACACCTCGTCTTGACAACATTAACACATTACCTGCAGCCGAGCTCTTCTTCTCTTCCACTTCGACTGAAGATTTCACCATAAATGCAGTTTGAATCGACCCAAGCGTTGCGGAAGTCTGTTGCTTTCAAGAAGTGGTATTACTGTATTATATCAAATGTGTGCAGTGAGATCGCGACCTACTCTAATGCTCTAGTGTGAGGATAATTTTTTCCCCCTTCATGCTATAGAAAAGCTACACATTTTGTTTTTGGTTTCATTTTTCACCTAAAAATTACTTTAAATGTCCAGCAAGGTCCTTCATTTTTTTACAAGCTGAAACTCCATAACTTTACTAGACATTATTTTGTTTTTCATTGGACTTAGTGATAACCAGTCAAGCCACAATAGTCACAATATTTTAATTTAAAAAAAATTATATTTTGAAGTTTGTACCACAAGAAAACGACAACTTCCTTCTGTCTTTTTAAAATCGAACTCAGTTTTATTGATTCTAGTCTACAAACTTACATATTGGCATCGAGGTGGCAAATTTCTGTTTCCTCTCATTTAAACGTTTAAAGTTATTCATGTAAAAATAATTGCGAGCTTGTTCCCCCCCCCAAATAAAAGGTTAAAAACATTTGCACGCTCGTTTCCTCAGAGACGGAAAACAAAGTTAGCATGAGCCACGCTAACGGTTAAAAAAATAAAAACGGAATTATTCATTATAATGTTTTGCATGCCCATCCATCGACCCCAACCTCCTTCCTAAGACGTTTGATGTAAAAAAAAACTAAAAAAAAAACAACATTTGTTCCTGCTGCTCTGAATGTTTAAAGCATTTGTCCACAAAAAAATAAAATAAATAACAACTGTTGAATCTTTAATTACAGGATGGCAAAGATTTATGAAAAAATGATGACGTTCGCATAGTTTTCTGTGCATGTGAATTCAATCCGCGACACGCCCGACCCGGGTGGGACCGCTGCTCAACACCCCCCCCGCCCGTGCTGCTACGTTAACAGGGTGAGCGAGGGATGACACGGTGAAATCTGCTGTGATGTAGCGGCCCGGCGGCGAGCTGTTTCCTGCCTGCTAAACGGTAGCTGTCACCTCCCGTCAGCAGGCTGGCGGCGGCAGACGAGACGGCTTCCCCCCTCGCCTCCGCCGGCCAGGACACGCACATCATCTCAAATCACAACTGGCTGCTGTGACGGGCCGCTACAGCCATCTCACCAGAGAGACTGACTGCTAACTGCTGCTGCTCTCAAACACACACACACACACACACACACACACACACTGATTTCATATTCCACACCACACTGCTGAGGTAGCTTAGCTTGTACTGACTCATTGAAAGCGTATGATTGGCCGTCCGCTGAGAGCAGCGTGGGCCTGAAAAAAACATGAGACTGTTGTTCTTCTTCCTCTTGTGTTTCTGCTGCATATCACTGACACCTGCATCCCTGTCATCGCCCGCCTGTCTGTCTGTCTGTCTGTCATATGTCTGTCAAGCTCTACTGATACAGTAAGCCCCGAGGCACTGCACACGCACACGCACACGCACACGCACACGCACTCTCTCTCAGGCCTGCCCAGCTGTCCCCGCAGCACACAGCAAATAAATGCAAAGAGTTTGCGGATGGATTATCGGCGTGAATTAGTAATAAGTCATTATTAATTAAAGGGACAGTTCGCCTCCTTTCTGTTGTGCGCCAACAGAAGATGGTCACAGGTTTCAAACTGTTGTTAATTGAAGACTACCAGTGAATTAAATATATATTTAGCAGGTGCTGAGATTCATGTATTTTAACTCGTCTCCAACCCCCACAAACACATATGTCTGGATTAATTAACATATTTATGAGGACCCTCGATGACACTGTAGAAAACCCTGCAGTGTTTTCAGGTGCCAACAAAATTTGAAATCCCTAAGCTCCACATTGGGTTTTGAATTTAGTAAAAAGTTTAGAATTTCTTTTGATAACAAAGATATGAAAGGGAAAAACATCTTTGCTGAGGATTGATTTCCATTTATGTCCAAATTGTATATTGACAGATTTCAAATCACAGAACAAACAGACTCTGAAATTTGAGTCACATAAATGTAACACGAACCGTGCTTAAAATCCGTTAAAAAAATAAATAAATAAAAAAAAAGTCTGATATTGTCTGTGAAGTTTCTCCAGCTCAATGTCAATCAAAAATGTTTTACCCACAGGCAACAGGACTTCTTTAGTTTCCAGAAGACGATTCGCCTCTGATCCAAAAGACTTCTTTAGTCCTGATCTTTAGTATCTTCAGTTCTGAACTAAAGAAGCCTCGTGTTAAAATGCTACGAATCATATTCAGCTACAAATAAAAAGCCTGAAAAGCTTCTCGTCTGGTTGCTTTGGTTAAAACTGGCAGGTTTCAGGATGTTGTGGACTCAAGAACTACGACTAGCTGCAAACTACCTTGCTACGAATCTTTGGTGTGAACAGCTCTTTAAATTAAAGGGGGACACTTCGTTTCCTCACAATTACACTTTCAGAAAAGAGATCAGTCTTGCAGAAGACATTTAGTCTCAGATTCAGCCTTCGTGAGATCATTTTTATTTGTTTCAGGAATATCAATCTCAAATTTTTGAAAACAACCTACACATGTATCGAGATATTTCCTTTCCTTTAACAATCTTAGAATTTTGGACCTAAAAAAAACGCTGCGATAAAGATCTCTCGATGAGAGCTGGGAACACTGGTGGCTGCAGGGATCGAACCGGTGACCTCCCGGTTTGAAAGGCTGCCTCTCTCCTCATTAGCGTAGCGAAAAAGACAACACAAAGGAGCTTCTGCAGCCTCTTTTCTTCAGATCTGACTGCTGAGGAGGTAAAGTGTGCTGCTCCTGGAACACAGGATGACACTTCTCTTTCATCCCTGAACGACTCCTCTGTGGACGGAGAGAGATGAGACAGATGCTGCTCATTTAAAAAAAATATATAATTGACTCAGCAGAGCTGCTGTCAAGAGCGCGGATCCGTCAGAGCGCTTCTACGCCCTGAAACGCAGAGAGCGACGATTTTACCGCCGTATTTGCAGTTAGCGAGGAGGAGGGATGGTATAAAATGTTTCAGGACAAACTTCTCGTCTGTTGGTTTCCTTAAACGGGAGACTGACACCTGTTAAAGAGCGACAAAAAGAGGCGTGGCACAAAGTTCGATGTTAAAAATGAAATGGATTTTTCAGAGAGCAGAAGGCTCGGCTGAAATCGGAGTTTCTCAGTCTTCAAACCCACCCCACCCACCTCACCCACCTCACCCCACCGCGCGACGTTTACAGGCAATAAAAACAGCAGAGTGGTTTGACAAGAGCTGGGGAGCTGTGCTCGCCGAGGTAGTTAAGGTCAGGGCAAAACGTCATTGATCGAAACAGAGTGCTCCGCTGAAAACAGTGTGCCTCAATCAATGTGGCCTCTAATGGTGTGAGCCGGAGCTCCCCGAAGACCGCCGCTATAGACCGCCGCGACAAAGTCATCCGGAGGTGGCGGCGTCACGCTCCTCCTGCCGGTCGGGCCGGCCGCTCTCCAACTCACGTTCTACCTCTGATAGCACAAGTTGATGAAAATGCCATTACTCAGACAGGTTATCGACGAGGGCGACGGGCAGAAGGGAGTTTAAGCAGGAAGGCAGCCGACACCGCTCCCAAAATAGACACGCAGCTCGTACCTTCTGGAGAAGAAACCGTTTAACTCGCCCGCTAACGTGAAACTAACTTCATGCATTCGTATTACTGAAGATGATGAAATCTTATGAAAGGAAAGTAAAATATTCTTCATCATATTTTTGTCTTGTAATTATGAAGCCACCGGTTAGCTTAGCATAAATGATAATAATCAACATGTTATTTCTTTATCAGTCCGGGATTCCCAGTTTTGTTCTCTAATAGTTTAGTGCTCATTGTAAACCCATTTTATTTTTGGAGAAGCTTTAAATCAAGAGTGTAGAACAGAAGTGATTTTTTTTTTTTTTAATGAATAATGACTATTTTAAGCTTTTTCCTGACAGATGTGTTCGTGGACATTATTAGTTCGAGGACGGAAATTTAAAAACTCAACTATAATTTCTATTTTTAGAGTTTCCGGCTGATAAATTGTTGAATTTTTGTGATTTTTTTTTTTTTTAAAGAAAACCTGCCTTCAAAGGGATTCAGAGGGTTGTTTCCAACCTGTTTGCATTCATGAGGGGCCGTTTCTTCCCTGATGCTGTGAGAGTTCATTCTGCACCTCACTGAACAACTGATGCATTTTATTACCGGCTTTGCTTTTATTGCCTCATATCAGCAGCCGCTCTGTCACTTTGTCTATCTTTTAGATTTTACAGCCTCAGTTCCCTTTAGACTCTAATCACTTCATATTTACATATTTATTCACTGATAGTCTCCGATTGTGTGTTTCTTTTTTATTTTATTGTCATTTTTATTCAGTTTAACATCTATTTTAAGTGTTTTCGTTAGAATCCCGTGATGATGTGTATTATGAATCATTTATTTATGATTCATTTATTTTATAGAGGATGTTGCCGATGTTCCAAAGGGGAATTCAAAAAGTGAACAAGGTGGAAAATTCGCCACTACAATGCTGGTAAATACACAATTAAAGCCACACAGGTCTTGTGCAAGTTTTCTGTATTTCCATTCTTCTTAAAACCAAAAAGAAAAAAGACAACGGGTGACTTTGTTCCGGAAAATCTTGGTTTTCTTTTTACTTTGTTCTCTTTTCCTGACAGGATCCAAAATGAGTCCTTCTTTTACTTCCTCCAGTGCCCCGCGCTCCGCTAACAATGTCCACACACACACACACACAGACACACAAACACACTGGAGTGCACAGATGAAAGGCTCTGCCCTAATGACAAGGTACCCTGTCCACTTAATACTTCAAAGATGGAGCTTGGGAGGGGTCACGATGCGCCCCCCCCCCTTCCAGCCCCTCCTGCATCCATCACAATTAGCCGAAGCAAGACCAGTAACCGGCCTCCGAACACAAACAGAGAGGGACACACGTAAATACGCGCTGCTCACGCACTCCAGTTTTAGCGTAATTGTGCACATATGTCCACACATAACAGTCGCACACACCCAACTGTCCCAGATATTAAACAGAAGGACTGACTCACGAGTTTAACGTTCAAAATCATGTTAATCAGACTGATTGCACACTAAAAACTTGACAGGTTGCTTTGAGGAAGCATTTCTAAACACATTAACAGCAAAGGAAACATAAAGCAAGTCAAACCAATGACTGCATATAAAAGTGGACGTAGCCTCCGGGTCTGAAAAATGAGGCCAATGCGGAAGAGCCTCAAGCTGCAATACCACCGAGTGCCACTAGAGGTCGGCTCCAAAACGCCTCCGACTCCATAGACTCCCATTCAACTTCTCATGAAATTTGAAGCTATTTACGTGGGACGTGGTATCGTTGGGTTTCCAATCAGATCGAGTCAGCTCCACTGCTGGCTCCTCCCCCAGCTCGTCCAAATATGGTCATTTCCTGCTCCGAACTAGCAAGATGGCGCAGGCCAATATCCAAACTCGAGTCTTGCCGTTCACAAACCAACGGGTGACGTCACGTCACTGTTGGTTGCCGTTTGGGTGGAACTCATTCTCATATTCTTTATTATTCTGACTTAGATGATTTTGTGTTGGAAAGGTCACATGTAGTGGAAGAAAAGAAATAAAAGAAACTAAAGACTCGTTCCTTCTTTGGCATGAAAATTGATTGAGTAATGTGAAACAGAAATCTGCTTGCTGCCACAAACATTGGTTTGTAAAACTGTAAATAATCAAATTTAAACCCAAAAAGAAAAGACACACAGACTGACTCCCGTCTAATCCCGCAGCCTGCCGATGAGGTCAACCTCCAGTCCCACCAGCCGACAACTGAACCCCCCTTCGATCACAACGATTTCTCATCTTTACTGCTGATTTTGTCATTCATGGCCACATACGATGAGCCTCGTCTCACATGAAGGATGAGTCAAACTAACGTCACTCCGGAACAAAACCAATAAAACAAACGGAGACACATTTTACGCTTCACACAAGAGCCAATGAGTCAGAGAGCTGTGATTCATTGTGGCTCCTCTCACTCCAAACATCGCCCCTGCCGCGTATTCCCATGACGACATGAGGTCAGAGGCATCACAGGGGGAACGCTTTCATCAGGTTAACGGTTGGTTTGACCTGAGACATGGACGGTTTTACAGTTTTGGATAATAACCTCCATAAAAACTGATGTAACATGGCGGAGAATAACATCGTTTAAATGTTTTAAAGAGGGAAGGCAAAGAGCTCTTTTAAAAGGAGACATGGACCAACAAAATCTTAAAGGTCAGAACTGACAAACCGCAGGAGGTGTTTCCAAAAAGGAAAACCTCAACTTTTCATTTCCCACATCTCATTTCTTATTTATGGGTCATATGTTGTCTGTACAGTTGCAGCAGTATACCAGTAACACGGTATTATTACCCGTGTAAAAAAAACAAAACACAGAACGAACAGAGATGCTCGCCTTGTGGTTGCCACACTCCTCTCCTCCTCGGCTGCCCGTCAAAACTCCGCAACGGAGAGAAATTAAACTGATCATATCACCATCTCCAACCCCGAAAAAAGTGATTAAAAGCAACGTGGGATAACTTTGGACATCTTAAAAATGAACGCGAGTTTGTCCTCGAGGACGGATCTCCAGTTCGCAAAACAATGTGGAAGCAAGAGTGTCTCCGAAGGAGGAAGCACATCAAACATCTTCAAGAATCCCTCCGCAGATTAAAAGCATGTGTCCCGTTTATAACTTCAACACCGAACAAAAGAAACATGTGATTGTTTACGCATCGATTATAAAATTATAATTTAAAATAAAGATTATAAATTGAAATAATTTTCCACATTCGTGGCTCATTTACAGCTCGAGGTGCTGACATCAACTTTTTGAAATTTGTTTAGAGCCCTTCCAACGGCAAGAATTTAACTGATATTCTGAGATGGTCATCATACCGTGAAAAACTCTGAAACAAAACAATCACAACATCTGCACACAGCAGCAGCTAAATAAATCACATTTTACTTTCTTAAACTTACGTCCATCTATCGATAATCAATAAAGTTAACCGTCTCTCTTAAACCGAAGTACGTTACACCGATATTGTTAATATATAATATAAATTACAGAGAGTTCTCCGTCCTCTTTGGCGCTACCGACAGCTGACATTACAAAGCTCTAAAGGGGATCCACTTCCTCCTGCTCTTAAGTGGTGTTCAGGGAAATGAGTGTAAAAAAAACAAACTCCAAAAAACAACACTTCAAGTCAATATTTATGGACACAAAAAGGCGTCTGCTGGGATTCATATCTGTGACCTTTAGGTTACAGGAGGCTGTCCAAACATCAGCACCCATCTCCCCACCCCTGCCCCCATCCATCAAAACACACTTGACCTCCCACCCCCAGCCTCCCCTCCCCCCTCCTCCCACTCAGAAGCCATAAAAGCACAGGTTTCCTCATCAGGACAGATGTAGCCGCACACCACCGTTACTTCACATCCATCACCACCTCCACACGACCCGAAGAGGAGGGCAGGAGGGGGGGGAGGCGGAGGCGGAGCACCCTACTCGTGTAATTAGGTAATTACAGGCCACGTATGATGGATCCCTGTAGTTGTTTTATTTCTGAAGCAGATAATAAGTCACGCTGACAGAGGGTGTGATCGCTCCTCCGGTTTGTTTTCTGATCGAGTTTCATCTGTTTTGTGTTGCGGTTCGCGTCACCTGACTGCACGTAAACAAAAACCAGCCAGACTTTAAAAGTTATTCATCAGAAGTCTGTCACCTCAGGCAGTTTGACATCAATATCTTGATCACAGGAAAAAGCTGCTGCAGCTTTACCAACCGGATTCAATGTCGGCCACTAGATGCCAACATCTGTTTCCTGAAACAAAATTGGGTACTTTGACTCGCTGCAATCAGCATGTCCATCCATGAACTTTTCTCCAGTAAAATTTCAACTTTGACCGACAGATGTGGGTCGTAGCGAACTCTTTTAACTTTAAATTGCATCTTTATTCACCTGCTTTATGCTCATTTTTTGGAATAAAAATGCCACAAAGATTTCAGGAACGGTTTCATGCTGAGAACAAAGTAGAGAAGTAGGCGAATCGAGAGAAGACAAGATGTAAAAAAAAAGACTGAAAATTGGTGAATAAATCAAGAAGATATAGTTTCTGCAAAACGCCTCAAATAAGCAAAACAACTTGCAAATTTTTGGCCAAAAATCCGCATCAGTGGCTTGAAGGGTTAAGAAATTGAGCTAACACGTCCCCCGAACATCTCCCACTCATTCCCTTCATGTCTGTGGAGCACCAGAAGGGTAAAACAAAAAAGGAAAGACAGATTTCGCACACAGCTCAGTTAACTACGACAATTAGACCCGAGAGGGCGTTCTCTAACGTGATTAGAGATTATTATGGCGACACAGAAGCTACGAGAAACAGTGAAAGACGAACGGTGTCAAAAATCAGATCATCCGCAGAGGTACGGCTGCTTTTATGAACATCAGACACGTCGTCTTAAAAGCACCAGACTCTTCAGATTGTTTGTATCTGCGTGCTGTCTGTGTAGTCAAGATTGATTAATCTCTTATTTATGTAGCTTGGATCACTCTGTTGACACACCAGTTATTACAAAGCCAGAAAACAAATCTAAAAAAAAAAACGTGCACACAGAGAGAAACAAATAAATGAGATTAATGTGCTCCAGAAATTAGCAAACTGATGTGTGACAAATCAAAAAATGCTTCCGATCTGATTAATCTGATTTCTGGTAATGTGACAACAAACAGATTTAATCTGATAATGTTTTTAAACGAGGTTGTACTCACCGTTCTCCTTCCCGTCTGTGATGCAGGTGTTGATGGAATCGTTGAGGCCCAGAGTGGCTGACGTGGGCATCGGCCCCAGGATGGAGGCCAGCGACGGGGCTTTCCTCTTCGGGACGCCCCCCTCCTCCTCCTCGTCCTCTTCCTCCTCGTATGGCCTCTTCTGCTCCAGTTTGATCAGAGCCTCCAGTGTGAGCTCCTCGACGTCTTTCTCGAAGTGATTCGCCACAGCCTGAAGCACGTCCTCCTCCTCTGGCTCCTCAAAGTTGTCCAGCTGGGACGACGCGTCGTTTTCAAAGTCTGGGGAAAGACGGCGAGATGTACGGAGTTAGGTGGCGTTTGATTTATTGCTTTTCAGGGTGATCCGAGAGGCAGGAACACCAGAGGTCAGGAAGGGCTACGAGGTTTGAATTCAGCTGTTATACAGTAAAAACTGAAACAAACGACTTCTACTAATATGGGACATAAAATCAACAGGTTGTGTGATTTAACAAGTTCACACTTAAACCAGGACCTCTTACAGGCTCCTCAACATCCCTGAACTCACAGTTAATAACCTGATGTCAACTTAAACAACCACCAATGGATATATAAACAGAAATCTAGACACGACACTGCATTCTACTAATGGGAAAATACAAAAATAAAAGTTTGAAATCACAGTTCATGCTTCACTAGTGTGAGTAGAGGCTCTTTTGACGCTGTTTACAACATTATAATCTGCTGTCTGGAGAGAAACCTTTCATGTTTTCTTCTGCAGACACCTGGACTAGTTTGCAGAAGGAAATGAAAGAACTTGGTGTCCTAAACTGAATTCAAGATACTCGTTTCACAAATGATTTTTCTTTAAAAACTTTTCCGAACTGGTAATGTTACCAACCAGGCCTGGTCGCTAACTTAAGTGGGATTTAGCTCGTTAAATTATGATGAAAAATGTTGTACATCAACAACACACCCAAAAAATCAGATCAGATAATTGTTTTCTCTATAAAATGTCAGAATATGGTGACAGGCAGGTTTATAGCCGACTGAGTCACCGTGAACAAAAATGTGTCCTCGTGAGAATGCATAAATTTCTAGATTACTAACAGTACATTTGCGCTCACCTTTACTTTATTGCACCTTATTATGCAGTTCATGGCTCCTCTGTGTTCCCTGAGGATTAATAAGGCCGCATAATTGTACATCATAGTTATAGTTTTCCAGTTTAAAATAATTCAGTGAATAAAGAAAACACACCGAGAGCCACAGCAGCGGTGAAAAATAGACGAGATGTGGATATAAAATGCCACGAGAGCAGAGAAATAATTCTGTTTCCCAAATCAGCGGGAATGGAAATGATGATAAATCATTCACATTCTGACAAAATAATTTGGGTCGGAGTCGTGGTCGTTCTGGTTTCTGAATTAAAATGTGGTACTTTGATTAGCCGTAATTTAAAAATGTCCCCTTCTCAGACTTCAGAAAAATCAAGTCGGTCTGAGAAGAAACGAACCGCTGGCGGATCTGAAAGCAGCCGGAGGAGCAACACGCCTGAAATCAGTGACAGCCCCGCTGCGAAAAAAACTAGGTGGGTGCCCTAGTGAAGAAAGGCGACACAAACAGCAGCACGGAGTTTTCATCCCGTCTGGCTGACTGACAGAGTGACAAATAAAAGCAGCATCGCACATTAATATAGCGGAGTTTCCCCTGTGATGTCTGTGTTTCGGGCGTCCCGCTCAACCGAGTCAACAGCTGGTTGCCGTGTTCATTTTAGAGCTCATATCTCATGTTATGAAATTATCATTCTTATGTCTGTAGCAGCAACAGCAGCTAAATGAGGCAGTAAAGATCATTACAGCCCAGAAAATATAAGTGTTTAATAGACAAGACGGTGAGAGGAACAACTGTCAAATCATCTAGAGGTGGCGGCAAAAAGACATCTTGTTTTATCAGGAAAAAGTGACCGTGACTTGTTTTCTTAGTGTCTGTGGATGCTGCACTGGAGATACTGGTTTACAATAATGGAGGCAGGAGTTGCAGCGACATGTCTGCTGAGATTTGAGGAATCAAAAAAAAAAAGCAGCATGATTGTATGGAAATATTTTGAGTCAGAAGATCAGGGACAACTTAAAGCCAGATGGTGTCGCAGAACGCAGTGTGTGTGTGTGTGTGCAGCAGTTTGTCATAAAAGAGCTCATGTTGAAATATATTCATTTGATTGATTAGTTATTTTGTATCAAATTTGGTATAAAAAATCCTGGAAATTCAACAGTTCTCCTTTATTGTCCTTATTAAAGAAGTATTATATAAACTATTGTCCAAATTCACTCCCCTGTTCACTTACTCACCAAACCCTGAATATTAAACAGTCACGTAGTTCACCTTAAAGTGTGCAGTACAAATCTCTAAGAATGTGTTGCATGGCTGTAATTACACATGCATTTTTGCACCATTATTGTGTTTGTGAATATATTTTCAGCCATGAATTCCAAGAAAAAGAACCTGTTTTTAAAATGCCCGAAGTGTAAAAATCCTGCAGAAACTGCAAGCCTGTTAGAGCAATAGTTGAGCGCTACAAGCTCCGCCCCAAACGTTCCTGAACCTTGAGAAAGTCGTACTTTCTCTGCCAGGACTTTAACGTGGGCCCTTCACCCTCCAGGACAGCTGCCCAAATCACTCACTTTGTTTGGTGTAGGCGGCGTACACTCCTCTCAGTTTGGGTCTGCTGTTCTGAAGCTCTGCGTTGATCTCATCCCGGTATACTTGAATTTCATCTGTCAGATAGAAAATCAAAAAATAAACGTGGACAAATACAACAACAAAAAACTAAAATGGTTCTTGAAAATGGAGCAGATGGAGAAACTGTTCCCTGAAGTGGATACATGCAGAGCGGTGCTTTTTTTGTCCCTCTGAGACTTTGCTAACCCTTTCAATTACATCTCCCTCAGGTCCATAATTGAACTATAATAAGTTAGTACTGGAACATAATGTACGGTTAATTGCAGGTTGTGCAGAAACTAAATCGTGTAAAAAAGCTCTTTCTTCTCTCTGTGTACTCTCTCTGTTGGCTTTGTTGTGTTCTTTTCTTTAACCACATCCAACAATGACCTGCATTCAGTCAAGGTCAGCCAAACGGAGACACGTCGAAGGAAAAACAAGAGAGTGTCACGAAAGTTTGTCTTTTGACTTTAAATTAGTTTAACTCCCAAGTAAAAAAAAACTAAAGAATTCAATTTATAAACTGAAAAAGAAAAGAGTTGTTTCTGATGCAATGGCAAACGGACAAGGATGTCGCATTCATACCTTCAACGTCATCTATCTTCTTCTTCAGCTCGATCTCAAGCTGCAGCGAGGGAGACAAAGGAGGGATTTTAAAACATGTCAGAATGAAAGATGAAACCACGAGGACTGTGGGTGGCTGGCAGCAAACAACTTTTACTCTCCGAAAAGATTTCTCTTCAGGGATGAACATGATACGGAAGAACAGCACTCATTATGTGTTGGAATAGTTAAAATGATTCTATTTTAATTTACTCTTTATATCTGAAACCTTTTACTTCCAAATTTAACTTTTTCCCACTTAGTCATGAAAAACTTCAGCTCATTACTTGGAAGATTCTCCTCCTTTAAAAGGATGTGAAAATTGGATTTATATGAAAATTAAACTTTCTCAAACTTTTGATCACATTTCATGAACTTCCATCACAGGACGGAGTTTGTCGCCGTTTTTGCGAGACAGACACTTTGTACTCGAGTCACGCGACACCAACTATGGAGGAGGGACTTTAATCCAGTTGTCACGGACACCATCTCTAACGAAAGCCAAGTCCAGCGCAGCAACTTTTTCAGGTATTTTCATCATTGATTCCTTTGCTTGTCCTAAAGCCCAGTTCAGACCAAAGCTTCAAGACAAAACAAAACAATTTTACAACATTGCAGAAAAAGTTGCAGCAGTCTGAATCGGGCCGTCTCTGCTCGACTCAAACCAGCCGACGGTGTCGCCTTCTTTTAACAGCCAATCAGCTTGTGGCAAAGTCAGCTGGTCAAAATGGTGGAGTTTTGGACTGAAGGATGAGACGATCTTCGATTTATTGGAGGAGCAGCCATGTCTGTATGATGTATCACTTATGAGTTAAGATCAACATACAAACTGCTCTTTGTCACTCACTGCAGGTTTCAAAGTGTTGCAGATGGAAGAATTGGAAGTTTGCAAGTTTCATATCATCTTACTGCAAAGCTTTGGTCTGAAGTGGGCTTAATGATAAAACAAACAAAAAAAGGTGATCAGAACTCAAAATAATATCTTTAAATGTTATGTTTTGTTCCATCAACAGTCTAAAAGTCACAATGTAGTCAGTTTACTAAAATGTAAGACTCGGAAAAGTAGAAAGTTCTCCTATTTGACCGCCTGGAACCATCAAATGTTTTATCACTTATGGTTGAAAATAGTTTTCTGATTCGTTTCTTAATCTTGTCATTTTTGGAGGTTTAATTTAATGCATAATCTACAAATTCTAAATTATTTTTAGATAGTGAACCGTTTAAAATTCTGCACTAAAATCTGACTGCACATCATCTCTTCTTTGTGGGAAAAGGGAAAAGTCTGACATGACATTAATGTTAAGTGGCTGGAGGCTTGATAGTGTCAGTTTAGCATTTTAGCAGCGATGCTCCCACCATCTGACACCGAGTGCGCAGAACAGTGATCGCCGACTGTTTTAGTTTAGAGGTTAATACCCGTCATTAATTATTTGAGGACGCTTGAGGGCTGCGTGTAATCATCAAGATAATACGAGATACATTTTTTATATTCCTCGTAGGGAGAAATTTGTCATTTTAGGAGCTGTGGAGTTTATCAGAATTGAATGTGTATTTTTTTTTTTCTGACGTTAATTTCTTGAACCTCAGGCGAAGTTGTTTTTCCAGACGGATACCTGCTGGGCTTTTTTCTTCATCAGTCCGGCTGTGAAGCAGGGCGGGTCGCACTCCTGGTCCAGATCCACCTTCATGAACTCCTCGATGGTCAGGTGGCTGGTGGGCGTCTCCTCAAACTCCGTCAATCTAAAGCAGAAGTTCATCAAGAGGCAATTTTAAATAAAAAAATTTTTAAAAAGCACAAACAAATGAAGATTTAACAGAAAAGTCAATCACTGGAGGAAAAATGTAGGATCCTAGCAGTTTCAAAAAAGCGATTAGTTAATCTCCTGCTCACAAAAAACACACGACACCCATGTGAGGAAGCTTCCAACAAGTTCTCAAAATCAAAATCTTTCACCACCCACCGTTTCCTAAGCGTAGATTCACACACTTTCACGACGCTGACGACTTCTTTGGTGGTACGGCGGAAATCATGTATACGAGCGGCGACGAGAAGAGCTGGAAACCGAAAACAAACAGCAACAATATTAAGAGATTTGACCCACAAGAAATAGCAGAAAATACCTGCATATAAAACAGTGAACAATCCACATTATAGCACCAGCAAAGACGTGATTGAACACTCCAACATTGTGTTTGGTTTGTAAGGCGTCTCTGCGCACCTTAAAGACTGAAGGAGGGAGCCAACCCGGCGGGGGCACCGCCGCCTGCCGAGCCAACAGTCCACCTCCACACACACACACACACACACACACACACACACACACACGTGCACACAGTTTTTAGAAAGAAAAAAAAAAAAGAAGGAGGGAGTAACAACAACACTAATATTATGCAACGAATTGCAGCGCGAGCCTTGAAGGGGAACAGTTATATAACCGTCATTAGTTGCCTCCGCTGAAGGAGCATGTTAAAAGATAGATGCATGCTCCTGCTTCCACATGCTCACACTTCTAACAGCCTTTAAGAGGGAAACGGTGGCTTTTAGCTCCACCGGGGACTTTCTCAAACATTTCATCGCCATCACCTCGAAACCTCGGGACTTCAAAGTTGCCGGCTCTCCCTCCCTAAACGCAGTTTACTTTGCCGTTTATCTCCTTTACATACGAAACCCTCCTGTTGTCCTTGAAATCATCAGGAGGTGTAATTTTTCTTGAGAGGAACTTTCTGCAGACGCGCGTTTTCTCGTCCATCAACGGTGATATTTGCATCATATTTAGGAACAAACTTTTTTTTTTTCCTCGCTCCATCTGAGAGGATCTCTCTCAATGATTTATGATAAGCAATTAATTATTCAGGCAATGCAGCAGAGGAACAGAGAAAGCTGAAAATTGAAACCGTGAGCGTAAACATGCAGCGAGCAGAGGAAGCCGGTGATTCGATTTCAGGACGTCTTAGCTGCTAACGCATCAAAGCTGAGCGGATTCGGGTTGACACCGAGCAAGAGGCAACAAGGAAGGGAGAGCTTTGAGCTCAGCTGCTTCACATAAAAATAAAAAATAAAAAAAACTGCCGCGCGGTTCTCGCATGAAGAGGACGACGGGTCGGCTGTGGAGGGTTCAGACGGGTTCACCTGCAGGTAGCGTTGGCAGATAGCAGTAAAAAGGCCTGAATACTTTTGGCTGCAGAAACTGTGAGGGAAGCAGGTGAACGTTGGGGCGCAGCAGCTGCACCTGCAGGTGATCAAACCTCGCTCGGCCTCTGGTTAATGTGCATGAGTTACATTATTGATGTGTGTAAGGAGATTCTCTTTTCTGCTGCTTCCTACAGGAAGAGATCAGAAGTCAAGGGGAGCTGTAGGTAAGATGACTGGAGCTGCTGGCAATGAGCCGGAAAACAGGTTTTATTCATGTTTCCTACATATTTGCTGCCACTGAAGACTGTCAAAGAGCACAAATGTTTTAGTAAATAGTTTTAGGACAGGTTGGTTTAATTCCTCACCAGATAAACAGGTAAGACTTTAAATAGACATCTAAAAGTGAATTTAAGAAGTTAAAAAACTGAATTTTGGGAACATTTCACACCTTCAAAACACAAAATTTCAAAGATGTAATTATTTCCAGAACAGGGTTTCAATGTTTCGGTATCCTTGAAACGTCCATGCCTTGTGTTTTATTTTGTCACAATAGCTTACATGAGGACATTTTCAGTATTCAGAAACGGTGCAGCTTGCCAAAAACCCATAAAACAACTTGAGTTGAGGTGAATTTGTTTGCAGCCTTCAAATTTCAGACTTTTTAAATGCACACCTTGAGTTGACAGACATCTGTCAGCTGTGCTTAGATAACGCGGGAAGAACATTTCTATTCGTAGTAACCTTGAAGTCAGAAATTTAGCTCTGACAGGTAGAAGGAAATAAACTGTGAGAGGATCTGAAACTATTAAAGGGCAACACAGCTTAAGTGCACATATGTCTCCGTCATCTTGGACATTAATTAAAAACTACAGTCTACCATCAAGATATACCAGTCAGGAGATAAATGCCAGATGTCTCATGTTAATGCGGTCCATATAAAAGCTGTGTTACCAAAAACAAAAAGGAAGATGCTATTTAGCTGTTTACAGATCTATTTCTTTGTACCCTTTTCATTAACAATCTCCTTTTATTAAGCTGATTAAAATCCCCCTTTGGCAGCGTTATAATGAACTTCTACCATAAAGTGTCACATACTTCTGACCACTGAGCAGCTTTCTGAGTATCAAAGATTAAAGTCTCTTGATGAAGGGCCTCTGAGCAGAGAGCGTTAATCACCTTCCTTCCTCAGACTTCAGGCTGCTTCCAGCACAACTCGCCTAAAAATAAAGATGATCACCCGCCGCGCAGGCACACAGTGTTCTGGTCTCGTGTTTACCTGCTCCACAGAGTCCCGACGGCCTTCGTCCCGTGTGCATCCAGTCCCTCTTCATCCTCTGCACCAGCCGCATCGCCGTCATGGAGACTTCGTGGTTCTTCTCGCCAAACTCCAGCATCTGGGAGAAACGGGGGATATACAGGCACGGGTCTGGTGGAGAGAGAGGGGGGAGGGGGGTTTCGGTCATCAGAAGGAAGACTGGCCAGGGAGGAAGTGACCGGTTGTTGAGACGATCTAGATGCAAATCTATTTACAGTACGGTGTCAAAAACTCCCACAGTAAGTAGAGATGTGAAGAGAACCGATACTTCGGAACCAAAAATCGATGCCAAAATTATGACCGTGACCGCGCTTGTGTTTTCGGGGTGCTGGACTAAAACAACAACACGTGGAAGGACTCCAGAAATTACAGCTGGATCAACAGGTCCGCTGCAGGAGCTTTGTATGGAGATATTTTAGGTTTGAGTCGGATGGTCCGAGAGAAGTTCAAGATGACCAGCGGGGGGGGGGGGGCAAACGGTGTCACGAAGCATTTAAAGGAGGAAACACTTCAAACCGATTCAAACAGCTTAAAAGAAAGACGTCCGGATCTGTGCAGATAACTCACAACATTGCAGCAACAATAAAGGAGTTCATGTTGAAATATATCCACCTTTGATGTATATCTAGTTCAAGATGCAAATAAAACAAAGATCCAACATGTGATGGCAGAGATATTTATTCTCTCTCATTTCAGATGACATCGAATAACTAATGCCTGAATTATTAGGACCATGTTGTGCTCTATATTAACTCTCAGGCTGCTACCTGTTTACAGATTGTCTTAGGATTTATCCACGTTATACTGCCCAGAAAAATCGCAGCTGCTCAGCTGTGAAATACTAAATGTTGGTGATTCATCGGTGCCTGAAATTTTAATTTGACTGTTAATTATGAAGTAAATTATTGATTATATTATATAAGGAGCAGTAAATGAGCGCCTACGTGTGTCAAGTTTGTTTTCAAACTGCATGTAATTTGATGCAACGGCAGCAAAGGGCACGACACAGTTTATGGTTGCGCAGTGATTACGTTCATCGTTTTTGTTTTGTGTGATTGATTGGAGAGGATAAACTGCGGTAACGACAGGGTACGAGTCCGTCATGCTGAAGTTTCAAGGTCTGGTTTTAGATCTGTTTGTCTCTCCCGACCCGACTGCCAAAAACCTCTCAGAAATCATAGTTTAGCCAAAAACGCCGTCCAATAAACAGGCGGCTCGTGTGCCTGCGCGACTTCTGTTTACAGGCCCCAGTAAGTCTGAGCGGTAAACAAACCAAAAGCACAAAAATACCCGACCCTGCAAACTTTCCCACTTTCCACACAAAGAAAATGACCGAAATCATGTCTGAAACGCGCACAGAATTAAACTGACTACCACCTGTGAGCTTCCCAGTAAAACCAGTCCTCCCAAAACTGGCTGCCAATTAGCTCCACTGGAGAACAGGAGGATTAGCATTTAGCTCGAGTGCACCTCCAAGCAGGCTGTTTCTCATTCAGCGTCTCCCATCCAGATTTCCTCAGCTGGCGAAAGGATTTGAATTGGCAACCGTCCAATTAAAAGCTCGCTTCTTAAACTTTCTGTAGCCCAAACATCTCCGAGAGGCTTGAACGGTGTCGCCTATCATAAACTTTATGGAAAATACTTTGGATTATGCTTTAAAAAAGAAGAAGAAAAGAAAAAAGGTAAAACATATCAGAACCACCTGCTTTTGCCATAAAACAGCCCGGCAGGTGGCCAGTTTGCTTTTAGTATGTTTTACTAATAGATTTGATCATTCTACGAAACCTAATTAAATGCTGATGTTAGGAGAAATCTTGTTTCTTTTGTAGCCCGCAGACCAAAAAAGTCGAGTTTCGTGTCCCTGCTATGACAGTGGAGTTGAATATCTTTGAAGTCAGTGGCTCCGTTTAAAGAGCAGTCCAGTGGAAAGCTGGTAGAGCCAGCTGGTAATCAGATCCAGGCTGATCCCTCCCTCCCTCCTTCCCCCCTCTGCACCGTGTAATGATACGTCTGCAGAGCCGGCCATCGCTGTTCCAAGTTTTACTGGAGTTTCAGTAAATGCAAAAAAAAAAACATAGCCTGAGAAAAGAGGTTGTTTAAGAAAAAAATAAAAAAAAATCAAACCTCAAATCCTCTTTCACAGCTGAATATAATCAATGTGCGATGCTCAAACAGTCCAGGAGTCATTCAGTGATGGAGTGCTGCAGTTTACCTTTTTTCGTGTACCCTCAACTTGCCTCGCCTACATTCCCCAAAATTACTTCGACCACCCTCCGAGAAGGGCCGCGAACTTTCTCCATTCAATCAAATGCGGGAGCAGGGCCGCATGAATAGCATTAAAGCGTTATCACTCAGTCGTGAGGTAGCTGCGCCCTTCCCTCAAAACCCGAAACTGAAATGCATTCTGGTCTATATTTTGGGTTATTGTGGGAGTAGAAATCAGTCTGAGTTTTTCTCTCCTGTAATGATTTTTTTTCTCTGTTGAATATATGGGACCAAAAACCTAATCATGTTTTTAGATTACTAAATTAAATTCTTGTGTCCAACTCAAACGAAGCGAAATACTCAGATAAGATTTCATGTTGTTCACTTATTCAGTAAACCGAATGAAGATACATAATCAATAATCGGCATTTACAATGGCTGTATCACAGATTCACACAATTATAAAGGGGCAAAGAATGCACTGACTTTTGCTTATGTGTGTATTTGTATTGTATTGCCGTGTAAATAATGTTTCTTTTTCTCTGGGTTTACGGTTAAAATAATGCAACTCAAAACATTTACGGCTACTATCACAAAAAGGGCAATTGACTTGTCCTCATTAATGTGCAGAATATTATGTTTCTCCTATATAGTTTAAGATAAATTGCAGTGACTTCAAATCACAGCACATATCAAGACAGACTGGTGTAAACGGAGGTGTAAATTCAGATGTAAAGAGGTTTATTAGTTCTCTGGTATTTCCTTTGTTATTGAGGCTCCTCATTATCCCGGGCTGGAGGGTCAGATTTAACCGACCTTCTTTTTAAATTTCTATTTATTCAACCACGGATAGATTATCTGAACAGGCCTACTACTGGGCAGAAGTCCAAAGTCCTGAGGCATCAGAGGGGCCCAGGGTGTGACTTGGTATGAAGAGACTTCGTATTTACTGTTGGAACATCCCTCAGTTCAGTTAAAAGATGCAAAACAACTGTGAAGGGATGCAAAACAATCCCAAAGAGACAAAAAACCACCAAAAATAGATGCAAAATGACTCAATCCAGACAGAAAACCACAACAAAAAACAAAATGACGGAAAACAGATGTAAAATGACTCAAAAGAGACACAAAACAAACATAAAGAGATACAAAATGACTATAAACCAACACAAAGCCACAACAAAAAGACAAAATGATCCAATGCAGATGAAAAATTAACCAAAACAACACAACCAATACGGCACATAAAATAAATCCATAGACACAAAACCAACAGAGATAGAAAATGACCAAAACCGATGCAAAATGCCTAAAAAAAGACCCACAAAACAACCATAAATGGACCAAAAAACGACCACAAAGAGTCACAACACTGTCCCAAACACATAAAAAGATGATTACAAAGACACAAAACATCCACAGAGACGAACAACAACCACAAAGACACGTTGGTCGTCCTCGCTTTAACTCTGAGGGTCGTCCCTATACAGAGGGTAGTGTGGGGGCCCTTTTACCCGTGAGCCCCGGGCCCCATTGTCTCGCGCTCCGTCCATGCAGAGGAGGCGGGCTCAGGCCGTGACGCCCTCTGCGGAGCTGCCGAGGGAGGCGCTTCTGCCCCCCTGACGTCGGCGCTGAGCGTGAATCTGATTGGTCCTCAGTGAGCCCTGGGCGGCCGACGAGATCACGACGAAAAAAAAAAAAAAAAAAACAGAAAAAATAGAGCAGACCTTAAAAACTCCCGACAAATGACTATTTACCTCGGACGCGTACGGACGCGACGGAACATCACAGCCGGCCGGGACTCGGTCGACAGCCAGTTGGGGGGAAAGAAGGAGAAATATCTGTGAGGATTAACGCAGAGGCGGGGTGGAAAAAAAAAAGAAAAAAAAAAGAGGAAGGACTTGAATCCCAGCTGCGACTATCCGGATTACCCACTCACTGAAAAAGGGAAAACAAGCGACGCTTCGTGGACATTTCTCCGTCCGGAGAAGATGAGCTGACCGCCAGGAAAAAAAAAAAAAAAAAAAAAAAGGAGCCCAAAGTGTTCGTGGTGGAAGTTGGAAACGGAGGAGGAACCGGACTCCACCGGGCCTGGACGGATATTTATATGTTGTCGTGTAAACTTCGAGGTCGATGCCGTTTTAAAGCGGCGTAGTAGGAGCCGGAGTCCACTCAGAAAACCAGGAATTCTCCGCGGAGGGAACCCCCCCTCCTCCCCACACACACCCCTATCACGGAGTTCATTTCGACCCCCAAAGCGAGTCAATTCCCCGGGTAAATAACACGGAAGAAGGTCGGTTGGTTGTGCCGATGCCAACGGCAGACTGCAGGTTGCTCCATCATGGCCGGATCATGAGGTGTTTGACTTATCTACTCCTACTGCCAGAAACACTGAAAAAGTCCAAGAAGGTCGGCAAGCTCCCGGGCAGGCTGCCGGTATGTTATGAGATCCTGACTCTGTCCCTGTCGAGTAAGAAGAAGCAGCAGCAGCAGCAGCAGCAGCAGAGGAAGATGGCTGCGGAGTTGTACCCCGCCGCCAACACCAACAACAGCAACCTGGCCAACGGCACTACGGTAGCGGACACGGAGAAGACCAAGGAGGTGCAGGTGTGCCAGGCCAGCAGCAGCAGCGCGGCGACCACCCCGACCACCCAGCAGAACATCAACAACAACAACGTCGACCCACCCAGCTGGCAGTGCAGCCACCCGACGCTCAGAGAGAGGTAACTCCGGCATGCTCGGGACCACATTATCTGGAGAGACTGAAGGGAGGAATCATAAATGTGTGTGTGTGTGGGTGGGGGGGTACCGAAAGGACCATGAAATACTTTAAAAAGTCACGACCGAGTAAAGGACAGCCAACTGTAATTAATATGGAGGAGACAAGGAACAGCAACAAAGTGCACTAAAGTCACTGCTATCGCTAGTGGGCATCAGATACACTCGTTTTATTTGCTTTTATTTTGGAGGAAAGTATTTCTGCAGGACCTGGTTATTATTGCGACACAACTACTCTTTAAGTTTCTATAAAACAAATATAGTTCTGCTTGCATGGCCTACTATACAAATATGAATTCAGCTGTTGTTGTTTTTTGTTGTTTTTTTAACCATAAATCACTATGATTTCATCTCCGTAAATGATCAGTTTATTTATTGATAACCTCTCAGTTTGGACTCGATTTGCCAAAACAAGACATTTGAAAATGCCCCCATGCCCTCGGAGGACTTATAGATCGCAATTAGCTGGAAAGACCAACAATGAATTGAGAAAACAATGAGTGGCTTTTTGTGCAGGCTTCCTACAACCTCCCCAAACCTATGAAAATAACCAGTGTCTCCAGGCAAACGGCGTGTGGGAGGACTTGACGTTATACAATACTTGAGGCTTATTCGTGTAAACCTGCTCTGCTTTGCAGGAATGCCTTGATGTTTAACAATGAGCTGATGGCCGATGTCCACTTCATCGTTGGGCCCTTGGGGTGTTCGCAGAAGGTTCCAGCACACAAGGTAAATGATGTTTCTGTGCTTCAAAATGTAAATCTACGTCCCTGCACCAGTGCCTGTGTGACTGTTCCTGCTCTTGTACTGAACTTAAAGAAGAAAAGAAAAGAAAAAAAAAAAAAAAAAGGTTGTGGTTCATGTGTCTCTGACGCATCCGTCTCCTCCTCCCCTTCCCCTCCACAGTATGTGCTGGCCGTGGGAAGCTCGGTCTTCTGTGCCATGTTTTACGGCGATCTGGCGGAGGAGGAGTCCGAGATCCATATCCCAGATGTGGAACCTGCTGCTTTTCTAATTCTGCTGAAGTAAGCCACTCGCCGTCCCTCACACGGCCAACCGAGAAGCGGAGATGACAGGCGCAGTCAGTGTCACTTCAAAGCATATTATTACTCATCCAAAGCTAAGCAGAGGTGAATGCCAAAATGCTGGGAGCGCCAGAGAGCAGTGGCAGCAGCACAGTGCCTCTAATTGCCGGTTTTCTCAGCGCTCTTTGTTCAACTCGAAACGTTTATCTTTCCTTTTCCTCATCCTCAGCCTGACAGTTTTCTTATGTGCACACTGGTAGTTATAAATAACGTGCCTTTGTTGCTCAATTCAGTAGCATTGGCTCAGATGGCATCCTGGACTGGTAGGATGGGTAGAGTCACTGTACGATCCTCAGGGAAGGAAAAAAAAAAAAAAAATGATCGTTTTTTTTTTTTTTTTTTTTTTTTTTTTTTCCATTTTGATTTTTGCTCGACTCCTTTAATGGAATGGAAATTAGATGAGAAATGAGGAGCCAAAGTCAGTTAATGAGATTGTGATGTTCCTCATATGGCGTCTTACTCCATCAGTGCCAGTAAGTTAAGATTTCGGTGTATTTACGTCTCTCTTCCTTCTTCCAGGTACATGTACAGCGACGAGATTGACCTGGAGGCGGACACGGTGCTGGCCACCCTGTATGCTGCCAAGAAGTACATTGTCCCCGCGCTGGCAAAGGCCTGCGTCACCTTTCTGGAAACGAGCCTGGAGGCCAAGAACGCCTGCGTGCTGCTCTCCCAGAGCCGCCTGTTCGAGGAGCCCGAGCTGACGCAGCGCTGCTGGGAGGTGATCGACGCTCAGGCCGAGCTGGCGCTGGGCTCGGAGGGCTTCTGTGAGATCGACCTGCAGACGCTGGACATCATTTTGCGGAGGGAGACCCTCAACACCAAGGAGGTGGTGGTGTTCGAGGCGGTTATGAACTGGGCGACGGCGGAGTGCCATCGACAAGGTTTGGGGCCCACCACCCGCAACAAAAGAGATGTCCTGGGGAAGGCGCTGTTCCTGGTGCGCATCCCCTCCATGAGCCTGGAGGAGTTTGCTAACGGGGCGGCGCAGTCCGATATCCTGACGCTGGAGGAGACGCACAACGTGTTCCTGTGGTACACCGCGGCTAAAAAGCCAGAGCTGGACTTCCCTCCGACCGCCAGGAAGGGCTTGGCTCCTCAGAGGTGCCACCGCTTCCAGTCCTCGGCGTACCGGAGCAATCAGTGGCGCTACCGCGGCCGGTGCGACAGCATCCAGTTCGCGGTGGACAAGAGGATCTTTATCGCCGGTCTGGGTCTGTACGGGTCGAGCGGCGGCAAAGCCGAGTACAGCGTCAAGATCGAGCTCAAGAGACAGGGGGTGACCCTGGCGCAGAACGTGACAAACTTCCTGTCGGACGGGTCGAGCAGTACGTTTCCGGTGTGGTTCGAGCATCCGGTTCAGGTGGAGCAGGACGCCTTCTACACGGTGAGCGCCGTGCTGGACGGGAACGAGCTGAGCTACTTCGGCCAGGAGGGCATGACGGAGGTGCAGTGTGGCAAGGTGACATTTCAATTCCAGTGCTCCTCCGACAGCACCAACGGGACGGGAGTACAGGGAGGACAGATCCCCGAGCTCGTGTTCTACGCGTGAGCCGCTCCGGACTGCTGACGGAAAATTAGGTCCATCGTCGCCTCCCAGCCTTCTAAGTAATGTAGCATTAAAAGACACTTGAGTAACGTCACACTAAATGGCCTGGTTAGTTCTTTGAGAGACTATTTTAAAAGCAAAGGAGCTGTTGTTTTATCTAATTTAATTTAATGTTATTTTTCTATTTAAATACCGATTTAACGTTATTTGCTCGGACGCTTGTGTCCGAGGCGCTGCGGCTGCTGTAGAAACAACATTAACACTGCGATCTGTGGTTATGTAATCAAGCTGAGCTCCACAACTGGAACAAGTAGGGACTGCTTCAAATTGTGTAATTGCAAGTCTATATTACAATGTTGTTACTATGGTCCGAGCAGCAATATCACACGAGGAGCAAACTTTATGTAGTGTTATGATTCTAAATGCAAAAAAAAAAGGAAAAAAAAAAAAAGTAGAAATCTTGTCCGAAGCAGAGTTGTTTTGCACTTCAAAGGACGGCCTCAGAAACGTTGTGTCTTTTGTAAAATACAATTTAACTGTTTGACAGCTTGATGCTGTTAAAAGACCAGATGTGTTCTGTACAAGAATGCTTATACACCTGAAGATGAAACATAAAGGTTATAATGTGATCAAAACCACAGACTTCACATCATTACCGTGCCGGGGTGAGGGAGCGGGGATCCGAGGGGCAGCAGCGCCCTCTGGGTACGACCGCGTGAACTGCACGCTGGATTTATGAAAACATGCCGGTCTTGGGGGGGGGGTAATGAAGGGGTCAGGTGGGCACAGGTTCAGGGGCCAAGGCTTCAAGGGGCCCCTGAGGAGGTATCTTTTTTTTTTTTTTTTTTTTTATAAAGTCAGCATTTCTTGTTGGACAGTGACAGGATTCAGTCTACAGTGGGTCTATCCTGAGCTATAAATACAGAGAATGTGCCGATATGCAGCCTGATTGATTGATGTTTATATTTCTCATTCATTTTCTCCTAATTCAGCTGCACGGTGTTAATCGACAGTATATTAAAACTAGAAAAAAACACTAGATTTATTGACGTGAAGCTCTGGTCGAAGGAAGTACTTTGTCATTATTTCTGTGGAGGACGTTGGTGTGGATCGTCTGTAGCAGGAAGGACACTTGTGTCCAGTGCTGACAGCAGACCTCTTCATAATCTTCCAGTGCTTAGAGCTTATAATTGTGACCAAAAATGTATGTAAACTATATGATTATAACTTTATTTAGTGCGCTTTAGGTTGAGCCTCCCAAAAAAACAGCTGAAACGTAGGTTTTTGCCAGCAACTTAAATTTAGTTGAAGCATCAGATGTTCCAACACAGCCACTAAAAGACTCTCAATGTTTTGAGATCAATGAGTTCAGACTTTGAAAAAAAACCGTTCCGTATAATGTGAAAGTTTTGGGCACTAAAATTAAAGTGAAGGATGCTTTTAAAAACAATGGCATGAATAGCTTTTTAAATCAAGGTGCTTGACAGGAACATTAAAAAAAACAAAAAACAGCTGCGACTCTGGAGGAGCTTTCTAAAGTTTGGAAATATAAAACCCAGATGCCCGACATTTAACCCTTTGCTGGTGTTTTATTTGCAGTCTTGATATCCATAAAAGGATATTTTTGTCATTTTAAAAACAGAAAACCATCCCGGTATAGTTTCACATCTCTGCTTTAAAAACGAGAGTTTAAGAGCTCTTTGTTTTGCCTTTTTGTTGAAAATCAGAATATTTGCACCATTTCCTGTGCAACATTATCAAAACCTCTGCAGTAACCCCTTTAAAATCATTTGTCCAGCAAACACAACAAACATTCTCCAGTTTCAGCCTCTCAAATCTGAGGATTTGCTGCTTTTCCGTTTTATTTCATCGTTAACTGGATGTTTTTAGGGGGTTTTGGATTATCGGTTGAACCAGAAACTCTCATTTTTGACCATTTTTCTTTGCAAAATACAGACAAAACGGTTAAACAATGGTGCGTGACAACAGCCGAGTCAGCATTTCGAAAGCGCCATTGAGTATAAAAGAAAGACACCGAGAGAGGGGGAAATTGAGGACAGTACCTATAGCTGGAGCATTGATGCAAAGCTCTCTGGCCAGAACGAGAAACGTTTTTCCCAAGATGTAGACGTTCACCTGCGGAGAAGAACACGAACACGATGAGTAAAAGTGTGTTTGTCAGACGTAAACATCACAGCTCGGTTTCATTTCAGCTGCCATTAAACCCTTTTTAAAAAGGAATTACAACAGAGCTGGAGCTTCGGACCGCAGCGTTTTCCCCTCGGCGGGGCCGAACAGACTGTCAGGGCTGTTGCGTCACAGTCAGGTTAAGTGTCCCGGTTACATAATGGACCCGAAGGTTGCAGAACATTTCCCTTCAATATGTGTGATTAAAAGCTGAGCTCCGGGTGCCGATTGAAGGGATTTGAAGGGTCTCTTCAAACACGCAGCTCTGTCGATTAATTTCTAATCAAAAATATCTGCCGCTGCATTCGCCCTGCTGGCAGCTTTTTTTTTTTCCCCTTGTTCTTTTTTTTCTCCTATCCTTCACATTGATTTCCTGTAGCTAAACTGGAGATCTGAGCGGTGCAGCAGAGCGTCTTTCATTTCTTACTCTAACTGGATCATAAACCGATCAAACCTTTCTCAATCTGAACGGAGGGATGATTTTTATCGTAACAAAGTGGCCTTTCCAGACAAATCTACACACGTCAGCACAAAAAACAGAGACGCAGGGTCATTTTGATAACCGAGTTTTGAGAGTGGGGGGGGGCGAAACTGAGAGGCAGGACAAAGTGTTTGTCTTTAAGATGAAGCAATTTATGATAACAAAAAGATTTCAGCTTCTATAACTGCTTGTGCTTCTGAAAGTTTAACTCCTGAGAATCACACAAGAGGTTGATCAAGACTTGGGAGAAGTTTTGAGAATCTGTCATCAGATGCTTTGTCTGTAAACGGATATTTGGTGGTTTTAACCATTTCATTTTGAGTGTTTTACAGCTGAAGCCATCAGACTGATCCTCGTTTCAGCGAAACTTTCTCTGCTTCCAGCTTCTCAAACGTGAAGATTTGCTGCTTTTCCTTGTATTATGACAGTAAACTGGATTTATTTTTTGGGGGGAGTTTGGACGGACGGTGATATAACAGAAAATTTGATATTGTATTCAAGCAAAGTTTTTGTCAGGCTGCTTTGTTTGTGTCACTTTTTCTTTTTTAATCTGCAGAGTTGAAACCAGTAGATTCCCAGTTCTGCTATTCTGATTCGAGTGACAGTGACATGAATATTTAGGCATTGTTTTGTATGAATGTCCTGCAGCTCTGCAAGCAAACACCGTCTTGGTCAATAAAAATTAAAAAAAATAGAAGATTCTATACTTTAAAAAAAAGTGCATTTAGGTACTTTAAGATCACTTTAAGCCCTTTTTTTTTTTTTTTTTTTTTAACACTACAGAGTGCAAATTGTTACTTGTCCCTGATCATACCAGCCAGATTATTCCCATAGACACAAACACTGCCTCGAGCAGGGAGCAGTAATCATGGTCAGGACCTTAACTCCATAAAATAAAAGGACCAAACAGCAGGATCCACTGTGCTGCAGGAGGGTATTCGGTTTATACGGGTGTAAAAGCTTCACAATCACGTGCTTTTAAGACTTCAGTCAATTTAATGTGGAGACTTTTTTACTATCTTTTCCCCAGGAAACTACAGCAGCAGTAAAAAGTTTGGACACTTAACACTTATTCAATGTTGTTTTTTCTACAATGTAAAACAAAACTTGGGACCTGTGAAATAACACATTTAGAGTTATGCCGTCTCTACTTACACTCTTGAAGGAGTTCCCACACACACTGAGCTCTTATTGTCTGCGTATTCACTTTTTTTTTATGACTTTTTAAGACCTGCAGACTATAAAAAATTGTGAATCTATCCGTTAACCGCCGCTGTGGAGAAATTTGACCCAAAACTATTAATAAAAAAATAAGAGTTTATGGGAAAAATCCATCTATTTATACTATTATGGAAAACTTCACATATTCCCATCCTGAACTTTATAAACTGGGGGATGAAACATTTCCCATTAGAAACCTTCTGGAACAGCATCTGATGAAAAGTCCCTGTGCACTTAAAAACTAGGCTGAGCAGCAAACTAGAAACCTGGTTTGTTGCAGGAGGAGCAGGACGGGTGGTGGAGAGGGAGGGGGGGGGGCTGAAGGAGAGGGGTGGTGGTGGAGGGCAAGTGTGCCACCAGGGTTATCACAGTGGATCCTCCCAGCACAGATGCTTCATTGTATTTAACCCCTACAACACCTCCAGAAGGCTCTGCAGTAAATTCTGGCCCCCCCCCCCCCCCTTCCCCCTTGCTCCCTCTGAAAGGACCCAATGATGGATACCGCCGAATAACAAAGCCACCGGGCTGCACATCTATCATCTTCTTCACGAATTAGCACCATCACACCCCAGATTTAAGTTCTGCCGCGGGTGAAATCTGAAGCAGGAGGCAGTGAAAGATGGAGGATCAGGTCGTGAACTCGGGTCAGATTTCTGTCATTCCTTCAGACTGTCTCTCATCAGACCTCCGGGGGCCGAGAGAGAGAGAGCGAGAGAGAGAGAGAGAGAGAGAGAGAGAGAGAGAGAGAGAGAGAGAGAGAGAGAGAGAGAGAGAGAGAGAGAGAGAGAGAGAGAGAGAGAGAGAGAGAGAGTGAGTGTTTTCAGAGCATATAGAAGGACTCTCCCTTTCAGCCCCCCCTGGAGTCGGGCAGATGCTGCTCTGCTATTCTGGGAGATGGACTCTGGTGAGGAATTTATACACAAAGGCAGAAATGGTGGAGGAGGAGGAGGAAGTGGAACAAGTGTGGTCACTTTTAAGTTTAAAAAAAAAAAAAGTACAAACTACTGTGTGATTACAGCTGAAACAAGGATGTGGATCATTACTTATGATTGTCAAAAAACATCTTTACTATTTTTTTAACAGCTTTGCAAAAAAAAAACTCGTTTTAACATCAATCGTTTTAAACGTTTTGGCTTTTTTTTTTTTTTTTGTGCATCTGACAAAGTAAACAGACATTAGCTTCCATTTTGGAAACTACATTAGTAATTGGGATGGACTTGCATTATCTTCAGGTTCAAAATAAACTCATTTCTAGCAGCAGCAGATGTCTGTTTTAAGCTAAAATCCACTTCATACTACTTGACCAGCACCAAGCAGCAAACAGACAAAACCAGAGACGAGCCAGCAACACAGTGAAGCATTTAGCAGCTTAAGAGACAGATATTTTTGTCAGGAGGTGGTGGAGACCAAAAACAGAGCAACAAGAGAGTCATAAACTGGACTTATAGTCATTCGGTGGACACAGACTCTCGTCCTGTGTCGGTTATATGAAAATAATCTGCTGACAAGTTCACCACAACAACCTTATGAGGTGATAATATATCGTTGTGTTTCTTGCTTGTTGTTTGGCTCACAAATTACCCAAAAAGTCAGTCCACTATTACAGGTTTAAATCAAATGTTTGGGTCTAATACTTGCAGTTTTTTTCATTCTCATCATTCTTTTAGTACTAACAACACTCTACTCAATAAGTTAATTGTGTTGTCAGACAACCAAACAGGCCTCGTGTCTGGAAGCAAGGAATAAAGGCAAAACAGGAAAGTCTTAAAAAACATCCATCTGAATATACGGATGCACTTCCTGCTTCGCCTCTGACCTACTGTACTTACTGTGGCTGCAGGCAGAGTGTAACTAATGAGAACCCATTGTCAAGGATCACTTTAGGGAATAT
Organism: Brachyistius frenatus; assembly: GCF_029030835.1. Classification (NCBI taxonomy): domain Eukaryota; kingdom Metazoa; phylum Chordata; class Actinopteri; family Embiotocidae; genus Brachyistius; species Brachyistius frenatus. Next base: position 96,139 of record NW_027210862.1, read on the forward strand.
AATCCTCGTGTAAAGAGAAGAAGTTGTCGAAAAAACTGCAACAATAAGACCCGCAGAAACACTGGAAACTCAGCGATTCACTGAACTGTAGAAATCAAAAGAATTAGAAAATGTGTCAGCGATTTAATGCAGTTTTGCAAAGATTTTCCTCCATGTGATGCACACGATGCGGACATGTCCCAAAAACAAGTTTCAAAACTGCCAAACGTCCGCGATTATCTATTTATAAAATGTTAAAATACATAAATTTAGATGACATTCATCACAAACTTCCGAAAACGCTGCATTTGACTCCGAGCTCAGGTCTCTGAAGTCAATCGCTGCACTTCGAAGCGTCGGCAGCGGAGGAGCTGGTGAGTGAACCCCAGGAGAATATAATACCCTCTACAACGTGGCGCTAAGTGAAACTTTCCGGGTCGAAGGGTTAACTCGAAACACCCCACAATCAGAAACGCGGCGCGGTTACTCAATACTTGGCGGCTCGACAGGTGGACGCAGAGACCGATGCTTCGGACACGAACGCGCATCAACAACAACCCTAAAAGACAGAAACTACAGAAGCAAGTCTTTAGCTGCGGCGCGAACACTGAAAACAATTATGAAAATTTGTGATATTTTGTTTGATGCGGCCAAAATGTTTGTTCCCGTGGATCGAAATGTTTTCTGCCCGATAAACACTCAGCAGCTTTTAATGGCGGATATAAAAGATACGTCTACCTTTCTTTCAATATGCAGCATCTTAAAACACAATCCACGTCGCACCCTGATGTTTCCTCTCCCAAAATGATTCTATTTACGTTCACAGCTCGTTAAGGCGAATATAGCGATCGATAATGACGTGATCACGACCAATTTAAAAACTTAAATCAAAAGATTTGATGTTAAAAAAACGTGAATTTAATTGGTCAGGTGGTATTTTGGTGCCGAGAATGATGGAATTTTAGGTCGTTTAAACACCTGAAGTCCGGTTTCATGTTGTCGTTATATTGTAAACATTCGATCCGGCTCCTTTTGGATTCACAATGCAAATTTGCGAGCGCACAAAGGAACTTTGCATGAAATACTTCTGTTCCTGTTCATTTTAGTTGCCACTATATTGCAATTTTCATGACGGTACGACCGTTGCTTATATTCCCGTCAGTTCCCGCATTTTCATGCGTTTTTCAAGCTGAATCTTGATTTCTTTGTCGAACCAAACAACCATTAAACATCCTCCTGCTCCCCTCCCCATGTTCATTTCCTTTCTGGTTTAGTGACGCATTGAAAGTCTTTAAATTGTGATGCAGCTAAAGTGTTTCAATAATGTGCGGGCGTTTTTTTTTCATAGGTCTCTATCCAACACACCTGTTGTTCAAAACTATGCATGCGTGTTAAACATTTGCATTTCATGTGGGAAAAATAACAACATATCAACCACTGAATAAATGAACAACATGCTAAACTTCACATCAGAGACAGATAACCTACGCAGCTGATATTTAAAGTGAGTATTGATCCAGCCCTCATCAATACTTCAGCCTGGGCAGCTTTGTGAAAACAGGCTGAGGCTGACAGAGCTGACCATTCATCCAAACAATGCAGGAAGGACCAAGTGGTCTGGGGTGGGAATCCATAAAAAAAAAAAAAAAAAAAAAAAGAAGTGATTGGTGGACTCAAACCACCCCACAGCAGCAGCCTCGCCGCTCAGCATTAATAACCCCACCCACCCAAAATCCACTTCAAATCCACTCCCAGCCTCCAAATGCCAGGGTGTGTGTGTGTGTGTGTGTGTGTGTGCAGGGTCGGCGGGGGGGGGTCGGCCGGCTCCTCCGGGACAGCTGGGTGCATAAAAATAAAAGGCTGGGACCAGCTGGGACTCCGAGAAATGTCCCACCACCACCACACCACCACACCCGACTCACCGAGAATCGGCTGCCATTAAACATGCAGACAAATGGAGGGGTTTCTAAATTTACACACACACACACACACACACACACACACACACACACACACACACACACACACACACACACACACACACACACACACACACACACACACGACTCAGGTTTAATTACACGGGTGAACGTCTGAATGCAGGAGCGGTTAGGCAGAGATGCATTATGGGAAGTTGTGGGGAGAGGTAAAGTGGCTGCTTTAACAGGGATGGGCATCCTCGAAGGAAGAAATGAAAGAGTTCTCTTTAAAAGTTTTCCAATAAAAAAGCTTTTTTTATCATCTAATTTATCGCAAATTTCTTCATTTGATCAATAAAAATGGTCAATCACTGATTAGAAAGTTGAAATTGAGAGTTTTGGAAATTAGTTGGTTCATCTCTTCAGTAACCGATTCACCATTTTAAAGCAACATTTTATGGTTCCGGCTTCAAAAGTGTCGGACTTCAGTTAAATTATTGTTCTACAACGGATATTTTTCACCGTTTGCTGGCGGTTTATAGTTCAAAGAATTCACTGATTAACCAAGAAGAAGATAATCAACAGATATAATCAACAGTTTAAGTTTTAGAAACGTACCTGCAGAACGTCGCTGAGGTCGAGCAGCATGTCTGAGAGAAACAAGTCAAGGCAATGAAAACAAAAGAATCTGATTCACAATAATTTGTCATGAAAATAAACAAAATACATTTTTAAGCAATTATTTTAAGACATTTTCATATGGTCAAAGGTCTGAGTTCAGTGACCTTTTAACACCTGCAGAATTCATGATTTCCCGGCGTAACGTGGCTGATGGAATAAACTAAATAAAGGTAACCTGGTGGGACTCTGAACTGTCACCTTTTCTCCAGCGACTGACGGACCTCGCAAAACCAAAATCACCCACCCACCCACCCACACACACACACACACACACACACACACACCTGCCTTAATCAGCCTTCGGACATCCCATCCCCGCGCTGCCCGGGTCAACCCGTTGGTCGCCGTGGCGACGGTGTCTCCGTGGCGACAGGTGCACCTGTCTCCAGGCTGCCAGGGAGTATTAGCGAGGCTCCTCTGAAAAAGGCCCCACAATGTAATTAGCAGCAGCGCGGATGAAATGGAAAAAGATAATCCCGGCACACGCCGTCTGGACATTACAGACGATTCCCTTAATCGGGAAAATAAACGACAGCAGGTCCTTCAACACATCTGGGTCCACCGAGAGGGGGAGGAAACTAAAACCTGCTCACACCTTATTCGGTGCTACAGGAAGGATGGAGGCTGCTGATATTTGATGGTTTCAAGGGTAATATTAAAGGATACATTCACAAAGTCAATCAGATGCCTATAAAAATAAGTATTATTCCTGCTGCTCATACTGGCCATGAGAAGATTTCAACCTGAGTGATGGGCGACAAAAGTCACAGCTAATATGATTCTCGACATCTTCTGCTTTTGTGTTTTTATTAGTTTGAAATTGTGTTTCTCAGCTGAACTACAATGAACGAACAGCAACAATAAGAGGAAATCGTATACTATAAAGGCTTCGACGGATATTAATTCAGACTAATTTGGATGTCTGAAGCCTTTTGTTTCCGTCATTCACTTGGAAAGTGCATTGGAAGCTGTTTGTTTAACAGCCAGCACGAACAAGAGCAACAAAAAGCCAGGAGGTCCATAAAGAAATTGTTTTTCCCAGGTTGCCCTGACCTCAACTCGTCCGGCGGCTTTCGAAATGAAGTGCAGCGCCAGACGCGAGTCAGGCCTTATCAGCCGGCATCAGCGCTGCACCTCACTGAAAAACGGATGTTACGATCCAGACAGTCTGATCATCTGCTGTGCGCTCGGTCGTCGTCAAATTAAACTCCAGGTTAGACGGATGTTTCCTTTTCTCGCTCGGCTCTCCTTCTCCGCCCGTCTTTTGTCCTGATCCCTCCCCTGCGACAACATTACCGAGTCACCCAGCTGTGCAAAAAGGAAGTGAGCGCGGCTATTTTTACCTCGGCTTCACTCCTCCGAACACGCACAAACAGACAGGGCCCTGCGCTGGCTCGCGCACACACACACACACACACACACACAAAAGCCCAGTAAACAATGCAGCAGGAAGGCATTACACCCTGCTCGCCTCTTTTCCATTAGGTAAACCCCCCCGGTCCGTGCTGTGCTGCAGTTACATAACACAATCACCCTTTGGAGGTGAAGTGAGTCAGGAGTAAACCGACAACGGCACACCGAGCGCACAAAAAACAACAACAACAAAAAAGAGCCGCCCTGCTTATGTAAAAAGGATGAACCTCGAAGTCCCATTATCTCGATGATGACACATCCCTCATGACTTCAATATGCCGCCGGGAGCAAGATTATTAAACATTAGGACAAAGGCAGGTTCACATCAGAGATCACCTGCTGACTTTGATGGGCCATCAGCTCCGAGACGCCAGTTTGCAAATTTAACTTGGAACTTTTGTCTCGGCTAACACTGAACTCCTGCTCGGCTGTTAGAGTCAACAGAGAGAGATTTCTTTATGCAGGAGACGCAGCTCTGTTCAATTATGGAGGCTGCTCTTTGATCGGGTTTCCACTCAGGTGACACTTTTTCTCCTACTTTGTTGCATTCATTTAAAAAGGGAAACACCAACACCCCCCCCCCCCACACACACACACACACTGCTTTCCCAGTCTACCCTCAGAAGCGTTAATGGATAATTGTGGTTTATTTTGTGTAGAGATTCGGGGAAACGAGGAGTCGCACAAAAAGCTTGCGGTCCCTGCAGCTTTCAACAAAACAAAAAAAGATTTTACATTAATCATTTAAAATGTTGGTTTTCAACTCTGACGGAAAGGAAACACATAAATCAGCCGCCTCAAATGGCATTTTGCTAAGTGCTCTTGCACTTTGTGAACTCGGGGAACTGTAATGCATCCATTATCTTGAGGATGCAGTTCAATTTAAGTTCTTCATCTTAATTGGCTGGTTGAGCACGCAGCTTTTCCCACATTCTGTGTTTCGGAGGTCTAAAAACACGACAAACGCATTTACCGTCGCAGAAAACATCGGCGCCTCCCTTTTTAAATGAGCAGTAAGGATACGTGGGGTCCCCTCGGTGCGGCACACCATGTAGAGGCAGGCGGCGACCACGTGGGTTGCCTTGCGGCCGCGCGTCAGGTGTTTGGTGAGCGCCATCTTGTAGAAGTTGAAGGCCGTGTCCAGGCAGTGCTGGTTCATCTGCAGCTGGTGGCCCACGGTGTTGATGTGCAGCCTCGCTGAGGACACGGAGACAAAAGACCGTCAGTCAACAGAGACACTGAGATCCAACGCCTTAAAAGGCGGTTCCAGTATTCAGCATCCTGCCTGCTTCTATCATCAGCAGGAGAAAAAGAGGAAAAACCAGTGAACAGTACATTACAGGGGAGAGTTCATCCTCTTGTTGCATGTCGAGGGTGCATTTTTTTCCCCTCCCGCTACACGGCAGGACTGTTAGCCGGCAACCATGAATGCTAATAATATTCATTCGACTTTTATTTATACACGAGAAATCGTTGAGCGTGACCATCATTTACAACGGCTTCGAGTCAATTACAGAGCAAAGAAAAAATGTAAACAATCGCGGTAATCACAGCAAAAAGACAAGCTGACCGAGGTGAGGTTGAACCACAGTTCAGCTCGTAGATCAACATTGAACTGTCAGATTAGGAAACATTAACCTCAAAGATGAATTCAAATCAGCCAAAAACATCAAATAGGGGTTAGATGGTTATACAAGACGGATAGTTTGAATCGATAAAACGGAATAAAATGCAGTTATATATAACAAGCACAAGTATTTATCTTAATTTACATGATAAAAACCTTGTTTCATCATCTGCTTCGGTGCATTTATACAACAAGCACGGCCCTTTTTGCTGCTTGTAGTCGGCCATTATATAAACATTATAAACAGGTGGAGTGATTCAAGCATCCCGTAACTACTCCAACGTACATGTGAGCAAGACAAACACTCGTATGTCATGAGGGCGTCGCGCACAACGGTGGAAAAAACAGCTCTGCGCGGGTGCTGTTGTCGTTGTAATTACACGAGCTTTACTGCATGCAGACACACCTCCGCAAGCATGTCAGGACGCACAGCACACCTGCAGACGAGCACGGTAGGATTTATGGTGCGCGCACACACACACACACACACACACACACACACACACACACACACACACACACAATCAATCACAGAGAAACAACACGTGTCCAAAGCAGCACCAACCTGTTCAGGTGGAACAACAGGTGGGACAAAGGAGTTTATAATTACAGTGCAGAGAGAGAGAGGTGTGTGTGTGTGTGTGTGTGTGTGTGTGTGTGTGTGTGTGTGTGTGTGTGTGTGTGTGTGTGTGTGTGTGTGTGTGTGTGTGTGTGTGTAACATGTTCATCCTCACACACACACACACACACACACACACACACACACACACACACACACACACACACACACACACACACACACACACACAACCAGATGTGTGTGACCCACTGAACTGAGTGTGATGTCTGGGAATGTGAGAGACTCTGAGCTCATCGTGTCTCATCACACTGTTCGGATCTGAACTTCAGCATGTCAGAGACACACCCTCTCCCCCCCCACACACACACACACACACACACACACACACACACACACACACACACACACACACACACACACACACACACACACACACACACACGTCTGGATCCGTGTTCTCTCAGTCTCTCGTCACCAGCTGTGACCTCAGCAGCTCCGACTCAGACGGCGTGCGTGTTTTTGTTTTGCTCGACTTCACATATTACCGATCATTAATATAAATAAACGATGATCTAGTGGCGGAGGCGGAGACTTGAGTTGATCCTGCTGCGGTTTTACTACAACGCTGACGTAAAACACTGACTTAGAGAATTTCCTGCACAGAATTGATTGCTGTGCCGGCAGTAAATCCAGCAGAATAAATAATCCTGCGTTTCATGTCTTCTCCTACTATCATTATTTAAATAATCCTCTCTTCGGTGCATATGTAATAATTTGATGTCCTCGTGTGCCAGTGGATTAAGACGCCAACGACGTAACTGCAACAGCTTTGGTTGGAGTCCAGACAGAAATGGCGGCGAACTACACACCCAAAGTCATAGAAAGTGGAAGTGAAACAGTGTCTGTATTTGTTAGCATGCTAGCAGGGTTAGCCGTGAAAGTTAGGCAGACACGATGTCAATTTTAATGAACATGCATGATGTGGCTACTGAAATAACTGCAGCTAACCTTAGATTTTGTATTTACTTATTTCCTACTAGCTATTTTGTAGTTGTACGGTTGTTCAAGTTTGATTTTTCACATAACCAAATAAGACAGCAGCTAAATATATCCATAAAAATGACCAAAAACTACTAAACCTTTCATAAAGGCAGCAATCTCAGCAACTAACAGCAGCTACCATCTCACTGTAACCTTTAAAATCAGATATTTGGGTGCATTAAATTGTAAATGAATCGATTTATTATACAAATATAACTTATAGCACACAGGCTTGAACCCTGTAAGACATGGGCCGTAAATAATAAAACTAAAGTGAATCTTCTTTTTCCTTCTTTTGATGGTAGATCCCGCAAAAAGTCATCCAGAGGCACCATAAATAATCAGGATTTTTCAGCTCTTTAACAACGACTTGTTTTGTGGTCAAATTATCAGCCTAAAAAAACCCCCGTCAAATTAAAGCGTCAACGAAAAACTTGCCACTTTCAACCCACCACACACAAACCCACCAAAAGCCTGCAGGCAGGAGATCCAAGACAAAACTTTCAAAAAGAAACTCAGAAAAAGTAACAACGTGAGCCACGAAAGGAGGTTTTGTATCCGCACACTGAGCCCAACCAGCTACGGCGCCCATAAAAAGGGTAATTGCCATCCTAATTCCTAGCAAGTTGTGTCACAGATAATAAGTAGGACAGCGACTGAAGCTGCAGCTGTAATTAGAGCTCCTCTTCACAGTTTTTAAAAATAACGTTATATTGTGTCCTTTACGTGACCCCTCCTCGGCTCAAACCTCCGAACGCCGACTAAATCCTTAAATCAGAGCCTCTTACTGAATAAATAACATTTATACGAACAAAACAACTGGGGCACCGTGAAGGAGAGCGACATTTTACACAGACGATCCGGGGAGCTATAAATACACCTGGATTTGAAAACGGGTACAAACACGGTGAAATGTCAGTCGCCGAGGAGGAAATGCAGGCGACTTCAGCAGGTTTATCAGAGCGTGGCAGGTGGAAAACGGCTGCATGCTGCAGTGATTGTGCTGCCAAACCAAAACAACGAGCTAAAAGAGGCCAAAACGCTCCTCGGAGCCGCAGCGTGAAAAGTAGTTTCATTGCTAATATTAGAATAACGCAGCTCCGAGCTCTGCGTCGTCTCCTCTTTGTGATTCAGATTGTTCAGATAAAGTCTGTTTTCACACGGAAATCCTGCCTGAAGCAGCTTTTAAAAATACATTTTAAACTGCAGTCATCATCACGCCGGCACCGCAGCACACCAAGGAGCAACACACCGAGGAGCAACACACACGGGACCGCTGATGCATTATTACAACACAAATACAGCAGGAGGAGGAGGAGGAGGCAGGTTCGTGTTCCCAGACATGAATTAGTCGGTGGGGAGACGGAGGAGCCGCAGACGGCCGCTGGAGGACATTTGTGGAGGACAGAGAGAGGAAGAAGAGCAGGAAGAAGAAGAAGAGGAGGAGGAGGAACAAGGAGGAAAAAAGGAAGAAGAAGGAAGCAGAAAAGGAAGGAAGGAAGGAAAGAAGAAGGACAAGGAGAAGAAAAGAAGAGCTGATTGTCTTAGAGACGCCTGCAGATTCACAGACGACCATAAATCTGCTGACACACACACACACACACACACACACACACACACACACACACACACACACACACACACACGCGCGCACACACTGCATGGCGAGGTTACACACACAACCAACAACAAACCATAGGACACACCTCGTAGTCACGGTTCGATTACTATCACAGAAATAATTCCACATCTTGATATTTCAGAAGATTCAGATACCAGTCATGTGTCTGTACACTAGAAATGAAACTGCAGCGGACTAATGATGTCACTTTAAACCTGCTTCCACCAGAAAGGGTCAAAACGTGTCCCTTTTACACGTATGTGGTCGTCGACATGCTCACTGTACGTTAAGTAAATTAAAGTCTAAATTGCTGTGAGTGAAAATTAGTTGGATTCTTCACTTTGCAGCAGAGAGCAAGCAGCAGCAGCATCATCCTCCTCCTCCTCCTCCTCTCCAACAGAGGAAGATGCTTCAACAGTGCAAGACAGTTTCTTCCTTGTTGACAAGCACAAACAAGCTGCACACTTGTCCTTTTCCAGAAGTTCAAACCATCCCTCAAAGCTACGTGTGACAGAGGTATAACTCCTATTTACACACACACACACACACACACACACACACACACACACACACACACACACACACACACACACACACACACACACATTTAACAGCAGTGTTCCCCGATCCTCTTCCTCCTATCTCCTCTCACACACACTCTGTGACTAAACTAATCCCTGCTGCATGCATGCATCCATCCATCCCACACACACACACACACACACACACACACACACACACACACACACACACACACACACACACACAGCCACAGCCGTTACTCAGCGTCTGCAGCAGTCTGACAGCTCTGTGACTCCGCAGCACGGTCACACGAAACATCATGAGCCGAGCAGACGGCCGTCGCCGCAGCAACCAGCTGCTCGGAGACGAGCTCTGGGCTCTCCGCCCCGGCTGCCAGCCAGCTCCGAGCCGAGCAGGTTTTTGTCTGTGTCGGCGCGTCGCTGATGCGCTTTAAAGCCGGAGATAAAAGTCTTGTGTCGAGCAAAGACGCCCGGGGACTCCCTGGGAGGCCCTTCGAGGTCCCTTCAGGGGGCCGAGCTTTTCAATTTAAAGCCTGACCGGGTGATATCAGGTGACACAGGTTTATGGAAGACAGAGACAAATCAAAAAGAGCAGGGAACAGCACCTCAGGAGGACGTTCAGGGACAGGAAGGAGTCTAAGGGGAACGTCACTGCCCTCATTTGAACGATTATCGGCTCTGCCTGTGATGACAGCTGCTTTCAATGTGCCATGAACACTTCTTCTTTCTGAAAGCTGATACGACGCACGCCGTATTTAAAGACAAAAGGTGTCGCTCACAGTGATGAATATGCAGCTCCGCTCGCCTCGAGGTGAGTTTCGGGTCACCGTTCAGCTGCCTGGATACAACTCGGCTGTTTTTAAGTCACTCTCACAGCTCTCAAACAGAAAAACACCACCGAACAGTTAAGAGTGAGAAAACCAGCTGGTGAACTTAGTGACCAGATATTATCATCACGAGGGGGTGGAGACCAAAAACAGGGCAAAGAAAAGAGAGTAAATGTTGGACTTGCATTCATCAGAGAGACACAAACACGACTCCTAATGACTGATAGCAAGTAGACAAGTTTGCAGGTGATGATGCGTCTCTGCTGATGCTAAGTTTTTGCAGCTCTAATCAGCATATCTGCAAACCCACTGACACATTTTATCTTCATTTAAACATCATTAATATCTTTCCTAAACACCTGATGTAACAGCACGGCAGTAAAACCAAAAATCACCGTTTCATCCATCATGTCTCCATCAACAGAAAGAAATGAGATTATAGGAAGTTTGTGCTGTTTAAATACAGCCAAGAACAGGAAGGACAATAATCAGTCTCATCCCAATGTGTTTTTTCCTAAGTTGAGGGAAACAGCATTCAGATGTAGTAAAGTAACTTGCAGCAATATGATCTAAAGGCTGCAATATTATACTTAAGATGTTAAGATGGAGTATCTGACCTCCATTTTTCCTAATTTAAATCTAAAACTCGTCACTAAATGCAACAGAACTTGATCACAAGTGAAAAATCCACCAAACTGACATTGCAGAATATAAATGAAGCCTTTTCGCAGGTTTCTGATATACATGCCGTTTCCTCACATTTTAATGAGCTTAATTTACGTTAAACAACATTTTTTAACAAATGAGTTTTGGGTCGAATGACCTTGCATTAGACTTTGCCAACAACTGTTGTCTTTGACACATAAACACTTTACGGTTGTATTTTCAAAATGCATCCAAAGCAGTAAACAAGAAAAGCTGCTCAACTGGGTTATGAGAGGAGGGATTTGAACAAACAGGAGAAAACGATTCAAAGTAAATCTTTAAGACTTTAATTATTCAACCGAGGTAAAAAAAAAAAAACTCCAAACGTGTTGCAACGCAGCTGCTTTCAGAGGAAAACTTTGCACACAACCTGAAGCAAGCACAGATTAAATTAAATGTATTGCTGCTATAAACCTCAAGTGATCTCTAAATTCACCTCATCTGCCATCTTAACGATTATAACTCTATAAAAAAAAAAAAGGTAAATAACATGTCTATGAACAGTAGTCTTGGCTCTGTAAAATCTCCAGCCCCTGAGAACCAGAAACATTTCCTGACAACGGAAATTTTAAACGAACAAGACGATCAAACATCATGAAGTTACATCATCAAAGATTTAAACTTGTGTCACTATGGACAGCAGTTTAACTGTGCAGCAGAGGGCTGCTGTAGCTCTTTATGAAGGAGGGTGGCGCCCTCTGCTGGTAACTCACCTCTCTGCAGCGTCTGTGCTCGGGACTCCCTCCCCACACCGTTGTAGTGTCCGTCTCCAAAAGACGGGAGTCTGGCTCCACCTGGAGGACACAAGTGTTTTGTCAAATAAACTTGTATTTAGATGTATTTTTTTTGGATGAATAAAAGCATTCTACAGTTGTTATCTTGAGCTCGGGGGGAAAAAAAAGGAGCATTTGTTTTTACTGGTTTTTGATGTTTTAGAGACCAAACAATTCAAATTAACCACAAATTAAAAAAGTAGGTGCCTTTAATGAATCTTTACAAACAATCCAGATGTTTAAGAACAGAGAAACTGCCCTGTAACTTCATGTTAGAGCTACATAGTCGGCTGATTGTTTTGTTTTTTACCAACCCACAGTCCAAAACTAAAAGAAATTCACTTTGTAATGACATAAAAATGAGAAAAGCAGAAAATCCTCAGTTCAGAAGCTGAAGAAAGACAATACGTGCTGATTTTTGTATGTTTTCCACTGATAAAACAAATCTCACATCTACTCTGCAGAAGTTAAAACACACAATATCCAACGGCACCCTCTAGTGGAGAGTAGGGTCGTGTGATCCATACAGGGAGGCTAACAGCAGAAGTTATGTGCCGACTCAGCCGGAGTGAGACTTCTTGCAAGCTGAAGGTCAGAGGTGCATAATCTGGAGGTAAATGTTACCCACCCAGATAAGCAGCGCACATGAACTCACAGGAAACTATTGCACAAGAGCTGCACTGCTTGCAAACACAGAACATCCATCCACTCAGCGTTTTCTTTAAGATTCAGTGTCTTTATAAATCAAAGTATTAGAGGAAGGGACATATTTTCTAGGAGAGAATTTAAATAATACAGAGAATTTTAGACAATTTCCATCAGCCATTAGACAACAGGTCAAACTGTTCAAAGCTTTCTTGTGGTTAAATCATAAAGTTTGTGCTTTTTAGCTTGAATACATCCATAAATTCAGCAGATTGTTGCTCATAAATCTGCACTCGGGAGCAGTGAGAGGTGGATCATCCTGTGACAGACAACCAAATCAAACCAGACACGCCCCTCAAAAGAAAGCCTTTATCCAATCAATGAAGGAATTATTTTCAGAAGAGCCACCGCAACACTGATCAGAAGGAGTAAATTAAGGTAATGACATCATGATGACTTGTGGAAAACATTTATCGACTTTGTATTACTTGAGAGAAGTTGAAGCTTTTTGATTGGAAGTCTAAAAAAAACAACAGGTTTTTACAGCCAGCCCCTAGTGGCCCTCACTGGTATTGCACTTTATGGAACTTCCGCATTGACGTCACTTACAGTGGGGCAAAAAAGTATTTAGTCAGCCACCAATTGTGCAAGTTCTCCCACTTAAAAAGATGAGAGACGCCTGTAATTTTCATCATAGGTACACTTCAACTATGAGAGACAAAATGAGAAAAAAATTGCTGAAAATCACATTGTCTGATTTTTAAAGATTATATTTGCAAATTATGGTGGACAATAAGTATTTGGTCAATAACAAAAGTTCATCTCAATACTTTGTTATATACCCTTTGTTGGCAATGACGGAGGTCAAACGTTTTCTGTAAGTTTTCACAAGCTTTTCACACACTGTTGCTGGTATTTTGGCCCATTCCTCCATGCAGATCTCCTCTGCAGCAGTGATGTTTTGGGGCTGTCGCTGGGCAACACGGACTTTCAACTCCCTCCACAGATTTTCTATGGGGTTGAGATCTGGAGACTGGCTCGGCCACTCCAGGACCTTGAAATGCTTCTTACGAAGCCAGTGCTTCGTTGCCCGGGCGGTGTGTTTGGGATCATTGTCATGCTGAAAGACCCAGCCACGTTTCATCTTCAACGCCCTTGCTGATGGAAGGAGGTTTTCACTCAAAATCTCAGGATACATGGCCCCATTCATTCTTTCCTTTACACGGATCAGTCGTACTGGTCCCCTTGCAGAAAAACAGCCCCAAAGCATGATGTTTCCACCTCCATGCTTCACAGTAGGTATGGTGTTCTTTAGATGCAACTCAGCATTCTTTCTCCTCCAAACAGGACGAGTTGAGTTTTTACCAAAACGTTCTAGTTTGGTTTCATCTGACCATATGACATTCTCCCAATCCTCTTCTGGATCATCCAAATGCTCTCTAGCAAACTTCAGACGGGCCTGGACATGTACTGGCTGAAGCAGGGGGACACGTCTGGCACTGCAGGATTTGAGTCCCTGGCGGCGTAGTGTGTTACTGATGGTAGCCTTTGTTACTTTGGTCCCAGCTCTCTGCAGGTCATTCACCAGGTCCCCCCGTGTGGTTCTGGGATTTTTGTTCACCGTTCTTGTGATCATTTTGGCCCCACGGGGTGAGATCTTGCGTGGAGCCCCAGATCGAGGGAGATTATCAGTGGTCTTGTACGTCTTCCATTTTCTAATAATTGCTCCCACAGTTGATTTCTTCACACCAAGCTGCTTACCTATTGCAGATTCAGTCTTCCCAGCCTGGTGCAGGTCTACAATTTTGTTTCTGGTGTCCTTTGACAGCTCTTTGGTCTTGGCCACAGTGGAGTTTGGAGTGTGACGGTTTGAGGTTGTGGACAGGTGTCTTTTATACTGATAACAAGTTCAAACAGGTGCCATTAATACAGGTAACGAGTGGAGGACAGAGGAGCCTCTTAAAGAAGAAGTTACATGTCTGTGAGAGCCAGAAATCTTGCTTGTTTGTAGGTGACCAAATACTTATTTTACAGAGGAATTTACCAATTAATTCATTAAAAATCCTACAATGTGATTTCCTGGATTCTTTCCCCCCATTCTGTCTCTCATAGTTGAAGTGTACCTATGATGAAAATTACAGGCGTCTTTCATCTTTTTAAGTGGGAGAACTTGCACAATTGGTGGCTGACTAAATACTTTTTTTGCCCCACTGTATCAGACCCAGAGATTATGTTATTTATATATTATTTTTACAGACAGTCAATGTTTTATCCTGCTGAACATGTCCTGACGATGCAGGATGCCATCACCAAAATTGACCAATCAGCGAGTCCCTGTCAGCCTGAGGGTTTACTTTCAATACTCCTGGTTCATTTGTGGAAAAAAAAAAAAGTATGTAAACCTCAACTGAGATGGTGCGCCACTGCATAATTTCTACCGAAACAACACTTCAAAACTTTTGTGAATTTTTAAATCCCGGCTCAAGTGTTTTGAGTATCGCTTGGCTCAAAGTGAGCGTAAAGAGAGAAGAGCATTGAAATGCAACAAATGTCCCGTCATCCTCACCTTCTGCAGAGACGAACTGTCCGACAGCCAGCGAGCTTCCGCCTCCCGTGTCCACGAACTCCACCTCGGACACGATGATGTTGTCCTCCAGCACCGAGCCGCAGCCCATGCAGACGGCATCGCCGCGCGCCTGGTCGACGTCGATGTCTGTGCCGCCGCAGTTCTTGCACACCTTGGAGCTCATGGTGTCGGTCCGAGAGCCTCAAAGCCTGATGGGAAAACACACGAAATCCAGTGAAACCATTGACATTCTGATGGAGAAACTGTAGGTTTTGTTTTAATTCTGCTTCATAATGGGAAAACTTGAGCGCAACAACTATTTAATCTCCAGATGACTCATTGGTTTCTGGTAAATAATGAAAATGTAAAAAATAAAAAAAAATGAAAATGAAAATGAAAAAATTGTTAAAATGCCCCAAAAAAGGCCCCCAAATAGTGATGAGTGCCAGTCATAGAGAAGTTATGAGACATACGTGTTAGTAATTTGAACACATTTTGCATTTGTATTTGTTTTTAGCTTTCCGTGCCCCTTTGTAGACATTTTGCATTCATTTCGGGTCATTTTGCATGTTTTTTTGTGGTCAATTTGACATTCAGTGCCCCTTTGTGGTTGTTTTGCACCTCTTTATTGTCTTTTCACGTCTCTTATTGATACTTTTGCGTCTCTTTGTGGTGCTTTTGTATCTATTCAGGGTCATTTTACACATTTGTTGTTGTTAATTTGATCTTTAGTGCCCATTTGTGGACAATATGCGTCCTTTAACGGGTGTTTTGCATGTCTTTGTGATTTTTTTTTTCCCCATTTGTGGGCGTTTCGTGTGTCTCTGAGGTCGGCTTGCGGTTTTTTTGTTGTTGGTTTTATTGATTTCCCCATAAAAATAAGTTTCTAATCACTTCAAACTGAGGCTCTGTCCCAGCCTGTGGGCCAGTGCTCAGTAAGTCCCTGCAGTCATTCATTCATGTGGTGGTGGGGGGGGGGCTCAACAACACCTAACTGCCCCTGGGCACCTCTCGGGGTTAATCCGGCCGTGGTAACAACAATACGCGAGTACTTCTAATTTTAAATGGTGTACTTCACGCTTTTCTACGGGTACCTCCCCACAGGTCAAAGGGCAGTTCCTCCCCCGCCGGTCTGCATCATGATGCAGCCTCCTGCAGTGATCGTGCCCGCTGCTCTGCACCCGTTAGCCGGACAGCTACGTGGCACGGCTCGGCAGCCGCCCCGGCTAACTCGAGCGTTTTCCATTTTTTTTTTCCTCTGCTGGCCAAACGGCGACTCGTCTACGGGGTTGAAGTTGACTGACAAACCGCCGACACGTCTGACCTCTTCATTAACTCCAGGTGTGAACGAGCAGAGGTCTTCAGCGGTCCGCGGGTCACATGGAGCCGTTCACCGCTAAGACCGGGGAGCTAACTGCTAACTGAGCAACAAAAAACAACAACAAACAACAACCCGACATCCACAACAAACACCTGCACGGAGTCACGTGCGTCTGTCGGTTAAAACGGCCTCGCGGGGCAGTTTCACACACTCGCACGGGCAGCGCGTGCTGACGCGAGTTCATACCTTTAAACCAGGTGAAGTCCGACGGCAGCAGCCTGCAGCCTGCGGCGTCCCTCCCTCCCTCCCTCCCTCCCGCCGGGACGCGTGTCAGCCTCCCGTCTCACCGGTTTCCTTTTTCACAAGCCGTGAATTTGTAAGTGGTTCTCGTTGAACGTGAGGGCGCAGACAAGCGGCGTGACAGCGGCTCGCGGAGGTTCATCTGACGCTGTAATACCGGCGCAATACTCAACACAAACACACCCGACATGTGCGTCCGATGCCGGGGAGATCCGGACGAAACCAACGCCCGCACGGAGGGGTGTGGCGGTGTCGCGGTAACGTTACGTTTAAAAGATCTCTGCGCGGAGGAACAGGTTTTTTTTAGAAACATGACATAATGGAGAGGAAAGTGTTCGTTGTGCAGCGTGATGTCATCACTGCGTTAAAGATGTGAACTACAAAGAGTTTACACCCGCGACGGAAACACCTGTTTGTGTAACGGCCCAACTTCCGTCACACTTTTTTTAAATGGACATGAAAATAAAATAAAATAAAAAAGTAAAATCCTTTCCCTTTTAATAGTTACCGTATTTTTAATGAACAAATTTGTTTATAAATATATATATTGTTAAAAGCTAAGGGTACAAACACATGCAGCTGTATTAATATGATCATTATTATAGCATTCAAATCAGTGGGAGGATTTTAATATTAATACAATATATGTACCGTTGTCAAATATTTGAAATTTCCTGAGGGAAACGTTTGTGTCTTTTGCAAAGGTGAAAATCAAATCATCCAAACTTTTAGGTAAAGTTTATTTGTAGAATAAGAAATAATTATACAGTATGAAGCATATAAACATGTAAATCCTTTAAAAAAAAAATCTACAGTACAACACGTCACATTGTTCTGCACAAGGCTATCATGAACTATTATATATACTATTTATGTAAATATATCAAATTCCAAATGGATTCTCTTTGAGTTGACTCCAACACAATTTACTAATGGCCTTCAGGTTGAAGCCCATCTGTATTGTTTTCAATGATCTCAAAAAAGAGAAAGTCGTAGTTTCTGTGTCTTTGAGATGCCGACTGTGTGTTCGTCATCCAGTTTCCAAACGGCACAAACAGCTGTAGAAACACTTCATTTTATTCTCAACGGAATAATCCAACAGAGGGTGGGGTGCAGCATGTTCAGCAAAATAAATGAAGCAGTGTGTGTGTGTGTGTGTGTGGGGGGGGGGGGGGGTGTCCTGTGACCTTAAAGTGCAGGTACAAACACGGTCTCTGTAATGACTTGGCGAGTTCACACGTAGTGCAAAATTTCAATAAAAACGTACGACTACAATTTAAACGGACGTGGGCTGCACAGAGTCACATCGATCATACAGCTTCTCCCGCCCAAATAAGATTAATTACATTCTGTGTTGAGTATTTGTGATGAAACTTGGAAACATTACTCAATTTGGCAGTTTGTGTTGTTGTAAAATGGAAGAAATGTAGAAGAAAACAAGCGACAGACACAATAAAGATGATCGGTGTTTTTTTGTTTTTTTTTGTCGACAGCGGTGCAGCCCGTCTTCATCACACACATCTGCTTCATGGGGGAAAAAAAATATATATATATATATGAACCGGCGGTACAACAACACCTCAAGCACGACCACGCAGATGTCTTTTTTTTTTTTTTACAACAAACACCATCTTCTCCGTCTCTGCTCTGAAAGCATCAAACCAAACGACAACTAGTGACTTCGATTCTTAGGTGAGCAGCGTATAAAAAATAAACTCTGTCACAGAGTGGAGGGGAGGCGTTTTTCATTAAGTGTGACACGAAGGGGAAAAGGCTCCATTAAAACCACTTTACGCTTCTTTCTCCGGGATTAGAAAACAACAAAAAAAAGGGAAAACATGCAGACGGCTGCAAAAATACAAGCTACTTGTGAAGTCGATGACATTTGGTAATCTGAGCTGAAGATAGCAGGAAGTGTCGGCTCCACTGTCCACTCGCAATGTGCGCGTTTACTCACGTGTAAAGAAGTGAATTACTAATGTGATTTAAAAAAACAAACAAAAAACAACAACAGTGGAGCAACTCCTGAGTCTGTTTACAACACTAACAAGAAAATTTACATTTAAATAAGAAGTCTACATCTGTCATGTTGCAGGTTTCTTCTCATTCAAGGTTTGTTTGGAGGGAATCTTCTATCTGATGCTTTAATCGACTGATTAAAGAAAGGAAATACATCGAAAAGCTTCTGCTGAAACCCCCAAGAGAAATGGGGTTCGACTTCATGAAAATCTTATTTTAATGTGCATTTTAATGATTGCTGGGCATTTATGTGATAAAACACAAACTAAAGGCAACTCTCAGAAACCGTTTTTTTACTTTACAAATGTCCATTTGGCTGCAAAAAGTGCAGATAAAAGCTTTGTTTTTGTGTAGAATAGGTCCTCGGAAGCACGACTAACTAACTCGGGCAGAAGTAAACTGCTGATGGAAGGTGGTGATTCACATCCTGGTCGTAGCTTTGAAGAATAATAATAATAATAATAATAAAAATAAAACATTTAAGACCAAAGGAATAACTGTGTACAAGTATTACAAAAACTATAGTCATACTTCAGCTTTAAAAATTATGTAAGTACGTACACACCTCGTGTTAAAGTGGGAATATTTAACAAAATAGCTCGTACAAAACTTTGATACATGAAAGTACATTTAAAGTGTTTCTTTATGCCTGTGTGTTTATGCTTCACCAGAATCAGTGAATTGTCCCAAGTTTCCTCAGACGCCGAGGTCTAAAGATTAAAATCTGTAAATATGTGTAGAAGAGAGCAGAATTATCAACAATTTACAAAGAAGAAAAAAAGAAAAAAAAAAGAAAAGAAAATGTACACATTTCCTCTGAAACTCAACCGTCAGGACAGCTGGTCCGTTAAAGGAAAAATCCACCGTGTGTCGTCACTTTTATAAAACTCGGACGTGAAGCTGTGATGCTCTTTGCAGTTCAGGACCTGTTCCTGTTGCTGCTTTGAGAATCCTACATTTCCCAGGATGCATTTCTGCTAAAGAACCCAAACCTGCCACCGCACGGCCTTCTTTGCTTCCGCTGATCATTTTACTCTCATTGATAGCTCAGGTAGCTCTCGGGCTCTCTCAATCACAACAATAAAAAAGACCGAGTTCGATGATGTCATGAAGTAACGAGGGATTATGGGAGATGTTGTCCTCATTGTTTAACAACCGCCACTGCAGACGAAAACAGTTCGCGTTGTCTTCCCTCACGTTCCTCTGCTCGCCGCGTATAATGAGCTTTTAGCCGACATGTCTCTGTGAAATGGATTAATTTGAGGCTGTGAGGTGGATTTGACGCCACTGAGAGACGACCTCTTGACCCCGTTACCTTGATTAATTCATTAATTACTACCACTATGTTTTACTGTATTTTCTGCTCATGCAGTCTTTTACAAATCCATTCGTAAACACCCATATCTGCTTATAGCAACATGATGAAGTGCTCATTATTAAATGTTTATATATGTTGATAACAAATTCTGGGGCTGTAAAATTAAATAACAAGCACGCCGTGCTCTGAATCCACAAAGAGGACGTAGAAACGGGCCCTGACGTGCAGAGCACATCACAAACAGCTGCTTTTCTATCTGCGTTAAAGGGCTTTTGAGGTGGATTTGTCCTTTAACCTGCTCGGTCTGGAAGATGCGGGTTCGGCTGAAGGTCCCGCGAGCGAATCCCTACTTGGTTCTTGTTTTGCTAAAAAGAGTCTCATCCCTTCTGTCAGGAAATAAAACCCTCGTTGATCCAAAAGAATGAACAGCAGCATTATTATGTTATTGTGTCATCGTGAATTAACCGTAAAAAAAAGGTTTACAAAAGGTGTAAATGCCACGTCTCGTAGATGTCACAATGTCACAGGACCGTGTTGCTAAAAAAACAAACAATAAAACAACAAATATCCTCTGCTGCTCTGTTTTTAAGTAAGAAACATAAACGCTGCATGTCCTGACTGACGCCTTAAATCACAGAGAATGAATGAACTCTGAGATGTACAATGAGAAACTTGTGGTAAACATTACGTACAAAGTACTGGCTATAGAGGTAATAAAGTGTTTGTTGTTTTAATATAAACGTTTCTTGCAAAAATGACTATAGTAAGAACTGGTATCAAGAACCGATGAGGAATCAGACAGATAAGCGGAATCAGAACTGCCGTTAATAAAATCCAAACGATACCAGAACCCCGCGGAGACGGGGACAAAAACACTTGGGTGTGCGCTGCCTGGAGGGTCGGGCCGGGTCGGGTCGGGCCGGGTCGGTCCGGGTCGTCACTGGTCTCGCACTTCATACAGCAGTTTGGCCGCCTGGCGGGAGGAACAAGGAAAGGATATATCAAAGCTGTGATTTATCCCATAAACAATAACTGCTCTTATGACAATAATCCATAAAGTTTCCTGATCGTGACGGCGTCAGTATGATGATTGAAAGGCTAAATTTCTAAGTGAGCTCTGATTGGACGATTACAGGTCAGTGCAAAAAGGAGAAGTTGTTATTTTCCTGATTAAATAAAGGAAAGAAAATGAGAAAATTCAGCCCTCTTTTTGCTAAAGGACTTTTTTTTTGTAGCCGATTCTGTTTATTGACACAAGTTCTTTATTTGCGACGTAAACTAAGAAGTTACATTCATGTAGTGGCTTCGGCACTCGTGTTGTCAGATGTGAAAACGTTCTTTTACAGAACATGATGCGGAAAAAAAAAGATGCTCGGGATCGTTTGGAAATCGTTCCGTTTATTATCTTTATTGATAGTTACGTGCAATTAATACATTCCCAGTAAAGTCCGCTGTCTCAGAGCATGAATGTCGTTTTTGACGTTAAACTCACCAAACTTACTCGTGGCTGGGTGTTTGTGTGTCTTCGACACACTAACCGCCTCTCTGCAGTGTGCGCATTGCGTCGTGTTTTGTCGTACCTTGTGCATTGCAGCCAACCATAATGAGGCCACCTTCTTGTCGTCCGCCGCCTCCATGCGGAGCTGCTGGGCGTCCTGGGAGCCCATCGGCTTGTAGTGGAGCAGCATGCCGCTGGCCCGCGACGTCCCACCTGCACGCACGGACGCACGCACGCACACAAACAGACACACACGCAACAAAAGATGGACATAAAAAAAACAGGCCTGAGAGGCGAAACTGTGCAGATCTGCTCGTCGAAGAAGCCTTATTTTGTCTTCGAAAAGCGAGACAGCTCAGCTCGGTTGTCCTGACAGTTTAAAGTTGTTTACTTTCCTCCACAAACACTTCAGGAAAGTCAACTTTGAAAACAAACGCAAAAACTGCACCACAAATACAAGACAAAACTTTTCCAGCCTGTCTGCTGGTTTGTTAAAAACAGCTGCGGGTTATTTAATGAAGTAAAGAAGATGACGTGAAATGGCCAACAAATGAAAAGGGGTCACGGGTGCGGTGCGTCTTAACTAATCAAAATGAAATGAAAACTCAGGATGTCCAGATATCCATTTATAAAAAGGAGCTTTTCCCCGCTCAGCCTCGACAAGATCAGTAACATCCCGTTCAAAACTAATTAGACGCACACGGGAGGAATAAACTCACAAACTGGAAACAATGAGAGATGAGAGAACAGAAAAGAAGCACAGCTCGTAGCAGAAATAAAGTAATAACTAATATATGAATGCTTAAAATTCAACAACCATCAACTCAGCGTGGTACATGCAACAGTCGGGTTCAGCGTCCCAAAAGCACCGACGACGTGTTTTGGTTTCTGCTGGAGAATCAGACGTTTTTTTTTTAAGACGGCAGCGTTGAACTGGGACGTAAAATATCTGACCGACGGCCGCTACGCTAACGTTAGCTTTTTTTTTTTTTCCACTGTTCAGCCGTCACAGCAGCTCGCAGTCTGTAAAATATCACTTTCAGGAGCCTAATTTCTATGTTTACTTTCACTAAGACTGAAGATTTGAAAGGATTCATAAAAAAAAAGAAAAATCAAATTTTTTGAAAAGCTGCAGGAGGAACAAGCTTTTTGCCTCCTTTTCCCTGAATCTCATCTCCCCGACCCAACAACAGACACATGAATGGGAAACACAGCAGGCTGGAATAAAGCGGAATAATCCTTTAAATCAGCGGTTCTCACCTCCACTACCCCACATTATTCTTAAGTCAGTAAGTTGTACCACACATTTTTGAAACGTATGTTTAGTGTGGAAAAAAAAAAAGTGCAACTGGGGATAAAAACCAGGAAAATAAAAATCCAGATTTATCTCGATGGTAGACTTCTCGAACCCCAACTAATGCTGTGAAAACATTTGTTTTGGTCGCCACTGTCGTGACAACGCAGACAGCCAACGGCTACCGCCCGCGCTCCGCGTCATAGAAAACGCATGTCCTTCAAAATAAAAGCACAGTCGATAAATTCTTCAACTGTATTAGCGTGAATAATAAACATCCGTGACCCACTCAACCGGGCCTCGCAGCCCACCATGTGAAAACCACTGCTTTAAATCGTGATGGCGTTTCCTCTGTGACGTAAAAATCAGTTATCAATTTTGTGGCCAGTGGATTTTCAACCTATCGACTAATCGGGGCCCTCTGGGAGGTTCGCCCAGTCACGATCACGGCAGAAATTTGATGCTTTTGGGACTCAGCGAGGCGTAAAAAAAACATGCAGACAGATGTGAATCCGGCGAAACCAGATGTGGGAGAAATGCAGAGGGTTGCGGTGACGACCGGATGGAGGCAGAGCGGAGCGACGCTAACCTTCAGAGATATACTGACTGTCCAGCAGACTGGTGTAAGTGTGAATGTCATTCTCTGAGCCCCGAGGAAGAAGAGCCGGGCCGCCAGAGGAAGGGCAGCGGAGGAAAAAGTGTTAGTTCAGAAGAAAAACAGGTTTCGGGGACATTTCTCAGTTGGTTAGTGACGGCAGCTCGAAGGTTGGGTCATTATTTATAATCAAAAAGAAGCCATAAAGTTTTGTTTTTTTTCTTTGTCACAGCGGCAAAAAACATGCTGAAATATCAGGTTTTAACACCGATGATTCATGAGGGTTTCCAACACCTCGACTCAGACTCTCACCTCCTGGACTCGACCCGTCCGTCAGAATCTGCATGCTGGAGATCCGAGACAACTCGATCTCAAAGTGACTCTCCCCATCGAGGAACAGATACCTGATGTCAGAAAAGTAGAAAAGACATTTAAAACCGTTTTAGTTTTTCCTTTCAGTCTAGACGGATTTACAGTTGTTCTTGTATATACTGTATTTGAAGGATTTATAAAGGATATCTGGTCAAATAAGTGTTAATGTAAAACCTGAATACACGAATTTCACCATGTTTGGCCCCTTTCAGAACCTTTATTTATTTTCAGATTGAGCCGGACCGAGGTTCATATACGAGGGTGAATTTAAAAAGCTCTGCGACTGTTCCTGTTGCGCGTGAACAGTAAGCAGCACCGTGACGTGCACGGAGCAGGAGGAAGCTACAACCTTCATGAGTACGTAGTCCCAAGTTTCATCACTTGATCACCATCAGCTCCCGAGTTACACACGTCTTTGTGTGCCGACGCGTGACGTCAGAATACAGTCGCTGTAAAAAGTAGTGATGATCGACTCACCGGTGGTTGTTTGCGAGGCGACACGTCATAGTTTCGGACTTCTCCGACGTTCCCAAAGTGACGACGAAGATTCCTCCTGGACATACAAAAAAAAAACAAAAAAAAAAACATGGAATAAACATGAAACTCTGCAAACATCTTGCTGATGATAATACAGTGCATGTTCAGTGTTTTTAAAGCCTAAGACTTAAGAAATGTGCCGGCGTCAGATCTTCAGACGGTAACAGACGGTGATCGTTGCTTCAAGTCTCCAGCTTGCGTCAACTTTTTCTTTCCGTGTTATTGATGATTGAATCGTCAATAACACGCGACTGCCCGACACGCCGCAGGCGCTCAGCCGGCCGTCGCTCCGCAGCTCCGAGCCGACGATGGATTTTACATTAAGAGCCTGACTGCTGCTGCGTATTTATAGCTGCTCAGTGACCCACACACAACAACAACACAACAGATTATGAGAGGCAGGAGGAGGAGGAGCAGGGGGAGGAGCAGCAGGAGGAGGAGGAGGAGCAAGAGGAGGAGGGCGCTCCCCGAGATTATTATTTCTACTGTAAGGAGCTGCAGGGGACAGTGGAGGTGTGACAGCGGAGAGACTGAACCAAACCACAAGTCACAGTTCTTTTACTTTCTCTATTGAAATCATGATTTATAACTTAATATTATTTTAATAAATTCCTGCTCCTGCTTTGTTGCACATATTTGGACTACTACGTTGCATTTCGCGACACGTTGTACTTGCGTATAACGACCTATTTGAAAAATAACGATTGATTTGATCATATACTGGTACCAAAATCTTGTAATTCACCTTAATTAACTGCTGCATAAAATGAAGCTTTATGGCAGTAAAAAAATTAATTAAAAAACACTTTTAATATGGTGCATATATATATATATATATATAAAAAAAAACTTAAAACGAGGATTAAAGGGTGCAAAAATGCAACAGAAAAATGTAAATCAACACCAAGACATTTTTCAATCATGTTTGCCAGTAATAATAATAATAATCTGATTAATCTGGGTTTTTAATGCCAGAAAGTCTCGAAACATGAAGGAAAACATGTTAAAAAACCAAAATAAACACACAAGAATAAATTCAAACTCTGTCTGCTTGCGAACAAACTGAACGCTGGAGCGGCACGCGTTGTTAAAGACGTCTCACCTCCCAGAAGCACTTTGAGCTGCTTGTCGTAGAACTCCATCTCTTTCTGGGAGACCAGGCTGCACTCGGCGCACTGACGCACCGGATCCACAAAACACATGCGGGGCAGCACCACCTTCTTACTGCAGCACTTATCGCAGAAACACCGGCCGCACCGCCGACAGTGGTGCTGCAGGAAAAACACCTTACAGTCAGTTCGACTGGCAGTTTGTGGCTTTGAGGGAACAGAGGATTTATCTGATAAATGTTACATTCATCACCCGAGCCATTTCTTTCTCTCTCCGGTCTATAAATATAATTCACAGGTTGATGTCCACCGATAGCGGAAACCTGACTGCGCCACAGGCCTGTCAGTCAAACAGACACGCCCACCAAAAACATACCGTTTTTTGAGGCCTAATGTGTAATTAATAATGTGATTACTTTCAGATGGACTAATAAGGATTGACTTCAGTGAATGACACCATAAAGACTGGTGGAAAAAAAATGCATTGACTTTGTATTTCACGAGAGAACACAAACCCTAGTGGCCCTCGGTGGTATTGCAGCTAATGGTTCTTGGCCTCACATGTCAGACCTGAAAACCAAGTCCACATTTTTTTTATACAGTCTACCAACAGCCAATCAGCTCGTAGCAAAGTCAGCTGGTCAGCGTTACAAACTGTCATCTGATGGACGAAAGAGACGATCGCCTTACTAATTTATTTGAGGAGCATTATTGCGAGTCACTATCTAAAAACTGCAAGTTAAAGATTAATTAACGTAAAGCTGCCCGTTATTGATTTTGAACAGGGTTTGTTTGGTCTTCCTTCGAGGGCGTTGCAGGACAGTATTTTTGCTCATTTGTGCTAAAACCTCAAGACTACCGAGGTAACGTTGAGGAAATGAATTGTGCAATTGAGCAATCAGAGAGTGGACAATGTGTCTCTGCAGTGACTACCCATCTTATTGTTGTTCTACACAGTTGGCTTAGACAATAAGGAGAGTGGCAGGTGAGTTTGTAAAACACGAGCGATGATGGCTGAGAAATCAAAGGTTTCCTGAGCTGATTTATCTATAAAAAAAAAAAAAAAAATAAAAAAAAATCTAAAAAGATAAAATATTATTTTTAAGTAAATCCAAGAATAAAAAAACGGGGACACAAATGAGAGCAGAACCACAGATTTACCTCAGAGCACTGTGTGCTTTCCTGCCAAAACAAATGAACAGAAGTCAAATAGAGGGGGAACAACCAAAAAAAAGAAAAACTATCTCGGGTTTCACAACATAGATATTTCTACTACTTCCTTGTGCGTCTCTCGCCTGTTTATTCAGACTCGGATAAAGCTGCGTCTTGTTGTTATGCTTGTGTCGCAAAAAACAAACCGGACCTTTCTTCTGATGAAGTCGAACTTGGTGTCACACTGCATGCATCTCGGACACTGGAAGACAGGAAATGAGGAGAGACAGGATGTTACACAACATGCTGAGCCCAGCACATTTAAGTTCAACAGCAGCTGGAGTTTTGCACGAATGTTAAAGTTCATCTGGAGTTGTGCATGTAAACAGTTGTTTAAAAAAAGAAGAAGAGTTTTAGTCTTAATGGGCCTGTCTCACCTCCTCCGTGAAGTGAAGACATGCAACATGTCGGGAGGAGGATTTCTCCCAATCTGGCAACCCAGAAGTTATTCGCCCTTTAATTGAATCCTGTATTACCTGCTTTTTAATACGTGTTTTGAGGCTGTTCATACCTATTTAGAGATTCACCCCGAGCACAGAGGGCGACGGATGATAAATCATTAACTGCGTCAGTGTGGTCAAAGTGCCTCTATTTAAACTCTGCGGTCACAAGTGTTTGTCTTTCTGCGTCTCCGGCAGTTTTACAGACAGAAAAATCTGCTGTCAGCAGCTGGTTAGCTCCGTGACAGCCCTGCAACGCCCAGTCGAGGGGCCAACTGTGATGTCCAGAACCACGTCGAGCTCCGAGCAGTTAGCCGGAAGTTACCGGATGTGCGGCTATTTCACTTAAGAAAATAAAAGCGCTTAATCTGGGATAACGCAAAAAAAACATTTTTTTAAATAAAAAGCTGCCCTGTAAACCGAAGAAACTATTTCTAAATATTTAATTGTATATATTGGCGTTAACATATTACATTAATTTACAGTCCAACAAAACATAAAACTTTTTTTTTTTTATCGGACAGAAAAAAAAAGTTTAAATAGATGAATAAGATATAATAAACAACTCACAGCTCCAATATTAGATTCGTAGACGAAATAAAACACTTGAAAGATGTCACCTTAGACTTGGTCTAATGAGTGTTTGTCAATATTTTCGGATATTTATTAGATCAAAAGGTGAGTTCATTATTTTATAAATGTCTAACCGGAAGTGCTCCGTTTATTATTTTAGTTAACTTGTCGCGACTCCGACAGCTTTCTCGCTTGTCAAACAAATCCCCCTCCACTCGCCTCACCTCTTTATCCGGGACCCACTGCGGCTCGTCGAGGGAGAAGGGGCTGTTGAAGGCGCCGTTTTCCGGTACTATGCGAAGGCCGCTGGGGCTGCGGACGAGTTTCTTCCCGTCAGGCACTGCAGACATTTTTCCGTTCGTGGCGGATTCTCCTTCAGCCACAAACTCCCGTCTGGACACACCCTCCCGAATGATTGACGGGGCGGTTAACAAATCAGAAACACAGATTCAAGATCACGTGGTGCTCCGTGCCAAAGTGGAGTGGTTTTTTTTTGGTTGTTTTTTTTGCAGCCGCTCCCGTCGAAAATGAAGCTCACAGCTAAAGGAGGGGGGGGGAAAAAAACAAGCTTTATGTTATTATTACTACTTAAATCAGCTATATATTTAGCTTTTTCTCTTTCTTTTTTTTTTAAATGTAGTTGTGAGAAATAAAACAAAGAAGAAAATTTCTGAAATCACACAACAAAACCCATTAATTTGACCATTTTATTCTTCAAATACACTTAAGCTGTACAATTATTTGCTGGACAAGCATCACTTTTGCTCACATAAAAAAAGGGATGTGGCAGAAAAACCTCCTCACAATTACAGTGCAATTAGAGAGTAAGAAAAAAAAAACTCCTATTTGTACGTATCCTGGTGAAATTTCCTGCAACTTCAGTGCCCATTCCCTCTAATATATCACGGTTTCTCTTCTTTATGCATTTTCTGTTATACTCTCTAAGGACACCTCAGTTAACATGAAGATCACCAGCACAGGAGAAAGACGGCGTAGTCCTTTGGAAAGGGCTAGTGTTAAAATGAATGCCAGTTCAAACCAGGAACACTTGTTTACTGTATACAAAAGATACACAGAGGACTGTTTTGTTTCATATAACACGGAAGGGAGTTTACCAAGCTACCGTGTGTCCTTCAAATAGCTTGAGCTTATATTCACGCACGTATTTTCTTGTGTGGTACATGAGGAGGGTGCAGCATCCAATATTTTTACTACATTATCTATATTTAGCCAGGAAAAGCCCCGTAGAAATTTCAAATCTCTATTTCAAAGGAGTCCTGGCCCGAGACAGGCAGCAGCGCAAATTAAGAACAAGTTAAACAGATATACACACAACAAACAGAATTACAGTATGTAGCCTAACGTCCCAATGTGTCACCATGATGCTTAGTCTGTTATTTATGTCTTCCTGTGACAAAACACAAGTAATGCTTATGAAATATTACATATTACAACCCCGTACAACACAGATTCCTCCCTTTAAATTATTTATAAGGCTGTTAAAATCCATCTTATTCTCTTTGTGCTTAAGCTCGAGGCTATTTTCTCAAGCAGCAACTCAAACTCGAGACACTGCGTCAAATAAAAAATATTGTAAATGTCTTGTGCGTCATTTCATATATATATAATTCATTAACATTCAACCTGACATTTGTAGTATCTTTGGAAAGTTTGAGATCTGCACAAGAAGTTGTGTTTTGTGTGGTTTGAAGGTTTGAATGAAAAACCAGGTTGTGAAAGAGGGGAACAAATTTCGCTGCAGTTCCACTGGCCACTGATAGAGGGCAGTATATGTCATATTTTATTCACTACTACGGACAGGAAGAAAAAAATGTACTGTATATCAAAAACCAGTGTGTGGACGGATTGCTAAACTTGGCATTCGGATTAACAAACAATATGCTGAAGCCGCTTCTATAACTTAAAATGTAACGTATTTGTTTGTGTGTTTACATGAGTCTTTGTTGCCGCGTCCATCACAACCATTAGACATTTGACTTTATGTGCCTCGTTACTTTGTGGAGCCTCGAACATTAAGACAATAAAGATTTATTTTAAAAAGCACAAAGCAGTTTGACAAGCAGACTGATCAACAGTCAATAAAAAGCTTCAACACAGTTGAACAGTGTCAATAAAATCAGCATTACAGAGAAAAAAAATAAATGGAGCTATTTAACATTTTAAAAAATCTATTCAGCTTTCTATTTACATTTCAGGGCTTCATAGTTTTCTTATTATTTGGTAAATTATAGAAAGAAAGGGCATAAACAGTAAATGTTTAATAACTACATGTAATTTCTTTGCTTCAGGTCCAGATATTTCTTCATTTTTGTTGGATTTATTGATCAGAGCTGTAAGATGTAAAGAGATTTTCGAGCAAATGGTTATGTTTTTACATAAATAAAAAATAAGATGTTCTAATGATAAATCCTTCTGTATTTACATCAGGATTGTGTTTGTATTCTGCAGAACTTCCAGCTGCTCTAACCATGAATTTATGGGCAGTTTTTATTTTATTTTCATTTTAAAACTCTGGATCTGCTGAGTTCATACTGTTTGTTCATCTATATTCAGCTAGTTATAAGGAAGAGCACTCCTTCTTATTTTGGTAATATATTTGCAATTTAAATGTTTTTTTTGGAAATTTTTTCCACGCAAATCATTAAATAATTCATAATCTGCATTTTTTTTTTTTTTTTTGGTTCAGCTTTACTTACGAGATAAAGTTTTGTCTTGAATAAAATATCTGGAAACGTTTCTCCTAATGCTGAAAAAGTTTGGAGTGATGATAAACTTTGCAGTCAGTGTGTGAAACCACAGCCTCGGACCTGAGAACGTGTCGGCCGGCCTTCATGTGCCAATAAAGTCACTGATTCTGCCTCTTTAAGGAAACAGCGCTCCTTCTCTTAAGAGAAACTCCTCAGAGCAGCACGAGGACAGAAACAAACAAAGCATCATTTACAAAAAAAACAAAAACCAAAATGTAAACATACAACCTCATACATCAAAAGCAAAAACTTCAATCAACACAGGACGGAACATTTTTAGAAAGAAGCAGCTGAGATGTCGGTTTCCTCGACAGATTTCCAAACTTCTGTGATTCAAATATTGTAAAACATCAGTTGATTTTTCTCAACTCGTCAAAAGAAAAAGAAACAATTCAGAACTCCTACTGGAAATCTGCAGAGCAAACGCGAAGCTGAGCTAACGTCCGGGTCGGCCTACAAAGAGACGTCATTGGTGGACTAGTTTTCTGTGCACAGTTTGTAGTTTCAGTCCTAATAAATTACTTCTATTAGAGGCAGAAGTGTTCTCACT
The DNA here is from genome assembly GCF_029030835.1 of Brachyistius frenatus. Taxonomy (NCBI): domain Eukaryota; kingdom Metazoa; phylum Chordata; class Actinopteri; family Embiotocidae; genus Brachyistius; species Brachyistius frenatus. The sequence continues at coordinate 126,964 of NW_027210862.1, forward strand.
GGTGGAGTTCAAATTCAGCGGATGGAGCTGAACTCTTTTAATACGTGCATGTTAGTAAAATGGCAAACATGAACAACTCTTAGAGAAAATTTTGCTGAAAAAAAACAATAAACTAATAGCGACTTTTTTGGAGCTTCAAAGACGAAACTGTGACGTCACCAATCGGTTTGTGAAGGGAAATATCGAAGCCTCTAGTCAGGCATTTTGGAGCCAGACGTGACCATATTTGGACGAGCTGGGGAGGAGCTCAGAATCTGAGTACACTATGCCCCGCCCACCTACACAGCTCTCTTTAAAGCCTAATATCTAATCAATGATGGAGTAATTTTCAGAAGGACCACCAGAACACTGATCAGAAGAAATGAATTCAGCTAATGAGACCGTAATAAAATGTGGAAAACATTTACTGACTTTGTATTTCATGAAAGAAGTTGACACTTTTTGAATGGGAGACGATTGAAACCAGAAGTTTGTTTCTGCCCCTGGTGGCCCTCAGTGGTATTGCACTTCTGCATGAAGTCTACACTTCATGTATCTATACAGTCTATTTACTTCAAGCTACCTTCAATGTGACATAATTTAGCATCATTACCATTGAAGTCCCTCACTTGGCTCCACCCACTGTAGTTTACCTCGACCAGTAACTTCTCTCTACATCAGAATTTGTTTTGAAACTAAAACTCCTCCCTGCGTCTGCCTTCGTACAAGCGCCAGCATAGCATAAAATATAGTTGAAAATTCACCAGAGAGGACAATCACTCACACCATCACACATCTACACACGGTATACATGACACACAGATTAGACACAAACACACATACAGCAGGCCACCGTACGAGGTTCCTCCTCCATCTGTACTGATTCAGTAACACACCACAAATCCCCGTCTGAGAGCACGAACCTTCAAAAGTGCAACGAAAGATCAAAACCTGTACAGCGAGCACTCGGTGGTGCGTGATGCTGAAGCTTTCACAAACAGCTATTTACACCGAGGACGGTCCGAAGTTCAGAGGTCGGTCCGGGCTCTCCGTGACCTCTCACGTCCTCGGGGGTCAAAAAAAAAAAAAAACAACAACCTTCACAGCGCCAGGTCGGTGTGGCTGGCGCTCAGGTCGCGGCTCTTTCTCAGACGATTATTTCGTTCCTGGAATAAAGTGAGAAGGAATTAGATGAAGACGTGACAAACGTGTGCAGTTAATCCCTGAAGAAGGAAGAAGATATTCTGTCTTTAGCTTCAGGAAATATGAACACGTTTTTGAGATTTATAGATCTATATTTTTTTTTAATAGGTAAAACTAACAAACAAAACAAACAAAAAAACCATCATTTTCTTTAACAAAAATTGTGTTCAGCATATCACATATTGAGGTACACAAATATGGAAGTAGTTTTGTGTTTTTAATTTTTTTATGCAAGCATGAAAAACATTAGGAATAAGAAATTTGCTCTCAAAACTGTTTTTTTATGCTTGCATTAAAAAGAAAAAAACCTACCTTCATGCATAAATAAATAAAGTAATTTCTGCTCACACAGTGCTGTGATGTTTACATGTGAAATTATTAGAGATAAAAACAAAGGAGGTGCGGTCTCTAGCAGGAAGTATGTGTCTGCAGATGACTTTCCAAATTTGTTTAGGGATTTTTTTTTTTTTTTAAACGCCACAATGTTAAGTTTTACAGAGAAATATTTCAAATCTGTTGTCAGTTATTGTGGAGATTTCTAAGTTTTGCAAAGACACTCTCAGAGTTGTTACGTGGTGTTGATTAGTGAAAACAGTGATGGTGTGAAGTTAGTGATGCTTCTAGTGATAAATGTAATAAAACGCATAAAATAAGAGCGCCGGGGGAAAACAGTTTATAAAGACAGAGGAGAATATGAAAGAAAAGACCGAGTCAAAAAGTATCTGCAAACAGTTCCAAAAGTAAAACATCCTTTCCCAAAATATTATGACTTTGTTATCAAAATGTTCTGCCTTATTCTAAAGATTTTACTTTTTATTTACTAGTATTATCATACCTTTTCCTCCAAATGTTACAACTTTTTTTTTTAATGAATTAGGACAAGAAATTGTCCTAATTAATTAATTATGTTTCCTTTTTTGGCAAGATTACAATTTCTTGTCAAAATATTGTTCCTTTGTTCCTCTAAATTTAAGGTTTTCCTATACAGTATTACGTTTTTGCAAACACTGCAACTTTTTTCTTGAAGTACCGCAACACCTCCCCCCAAATCCACATATTTAGATACAATTCAACCTAATTGGGGTCACAATTAATAATTGTTGATAATTGTTCTTGAGTGATTGATTGCTTATTTAAGTCTTCAAAATGCCAGATCACTGGCCACCCTTTTTAGGTCTTAGTTTGCCGTCCTTAAATTGATTGTTTTATCTGACCAACAGTCCAAAAACCTCACAAATATTTGATTTATAATGATACATAACAGAGAAAAACGGAAAATTCTTATATTTGGAGAAGCTGGAATGAGACAATATTTAGTATTTTTACTTATTAAATGACAATTGATCATAAAAGTGATATTATCATATGTCATATATATATATATATATTATTATTATCATATTCGGTGTACGGATGACAATATCCTCCCCTTCCGCTTTAATTCATTGATTTATCTTATTTCCTGCCACTGTTAAAGTGTCCTCAACATATTTCTGGGTTTTTGTGTTTTGATTTAATTTGTATCTTCCTGTCCCTCTGCAGATACTTTAGGACTCGTGTCTCGGGCTCCTTACTTGGTAGAGGTCACTCGCAGCCTTGTCCGCCACGTTAAGAACCCCCAGAGAGCTGGCTCGCTTCATGCTGCACCCACATGCAGGGAGGCGGGGTGAGGGGGTCAGAGGTCAGAGGTGAGAGGTGAGAGGTGAGGGGATGGAGAGTCGGGCGTGAGGATTTGTTGGTTAATGACATTCATGATATTTTCACACAAAGGTTAGTTTCACATTAAAAAAAAAAAAAATAAAAAGTCGGATCATCTTTTCGTTGTCACGTCCTGCTGGTGAATGTTAGGATGTTAAATGTGTCATTTTGATGGTTTTATTAAAGCTCAACGAATCATTTATTCACACTTTAAAGATCAGTTATAAACCATAATTTTAGGTTGCCGGGTTGGTATTTATCTTTGATAAGTAAACACAAAATTCGACCTTCTAGAAAACATCCGCGAGCATCCGGAAAATTTTGTTCTACAAATAGAAAGTGGTGACATGTTTTTTATTGACCTGCAGTAACTCGGCTTTTATTGACGAGCGGTGTTCATTGATATTTAAACTCAGTGTAAAGTTCATGCAAACACAAAACAAACACAAACCTGATTTCAGTAAAGTGACACTGCAGAAAACGTCCATTCAGTCAGTTCCTCTCATTATATTTAATAATTAAAGAGTGCGTGTCCACTCGAGTTAATGGGCTGATTGAAATGCACAGATTACAGGTTATTTTTGCTTATTGTTAAAGAAAGATCCTCATTAGGCTCATTTTGTACTGTGACAATATTGTTGACGTTCAAACTGGAGCAAAAATATAATTCAAAATGTCTGTTGTGTTGTTGTTTTTTTCTGTTGACATCGTGTTGGACATCATACCGTTTTCCCCGGTTTACCGTCGCTGTCAACACTTTTGTTTGTGGGCGACATTCTTGACACAATCACACATCTAAAACCGGATTCCTTTGCTGGCAGGAAGCCGCAACTCTCGGTCGAATGACCCGAGATGCTTCAGAGCACCTAAAAAGTCAAGAGTAGGATTTTCTTTCTGGACTATTTTTTGCTGTATCTCGCTGTACTTTTTGCTTTGCATTCCCTCTGAGCCGTATGAACAGCAGCAAGGAAAGATGACGTGACATTTAACGTGACGCATTTAGAGCTCATTCCTACTTTTAAAAGGCAGACAGCATCCAGCAGCCGTCTACAATAAACCATAAAACAGCTCAGCCTCTCCACGGGTCAGAGGAAACGCTATTGCGATGTAATGCAGAATTAGTCCAGAATATCTCCTCTGTATGATGATAATCGTTTTAATTGTAACGTTTTGTTGTTTTCCCTCATTTCCTGCAAATTCTGCTGTTGTCTGTCAAAGAAAAGAAAAATATCCTCGAATAATCTTCAAATGAGAAATACCAGACCAATTAAAAGTGGACCTATCTGCAGTGATTCCACTTTACTGAGAGCCTCTCAGTCATGATGATGATGATGATGATGATGATGATGGTGAAGAGCATCATCCTCATGATCCACAGAGAAGAGCAGCGCCCGGAGGGAAACAAAACCAGTCAGCACACAGATGAGGCATGCAGACAGACATCCAAATGGAAAAAAAAAAACTATTTATTCATAAATAAAGAAAAAAAAAAGAAAAAAAAAAAAGAATTCAACACGGCAATAAATCCTACACGGGAAGAGCCATGCAGACAGGTTGGTTTTCAAAATAAAATTCACAGAGGAAGTGAAAGTAATGAAAGTCCAGGGCTGTGTGAAACAGAGATCAAACAGACCAAAAGCCACAAAATGCAATAAATAGATGAAACTATTAGTGGTTAAAAAAAAAAAAAAAAAAAAAAAAAGGTAAATAACAGGCAAAAAAGGCTATTCAAAAGCAGACATTAGTAGTTTGTGTCTCGTCGCAAGATGCTACGTGACGTCGGCCGTCGCAGCGTGCGAGTAAAGTTTTATTTTCCCATTTCATCTCATCCCGCCCGCACCGGCACTCCTCGCCGTACAGCTTCAGCTTCCGGTTTTCAACACGTTCAGGTTTGGTTGGTATCATGAATATCATTCAAACTTAAAAGGCGAAGAAAGTTTATGAAAGAGAAGTGTAATATTTTCAGAATAAAGTACAAGGTTTTAATTGTCTGAAAAGGGTTGACGGACTCAAGTTTTTTTTTCTTGAACTGAATTTCTTTTCTTGTAATGTTACTTCTCCCCCCCTCCCTATATTAAAACTTCGTCCTCAAAATATTACAACTATTTACAATTTTTTTTTCACTCAAATTATTTGGTTTTCTAGAAATCTTTCAATATTTCACTTTTTTCCTATGGTTTATTTTTCCTTTGTATCATCATTGATGTCTTAAAGCACTTAGGTTTTTTTTAATGAAAATATATATTTTTTTAATGAAAATATACAATTTTTTGTACAGATTTTTTGTCAAAATACTTCTTTTTTTTTTCCTAGAAAAAGCAGATTCTGTCCTCTTTATATTCCCCCTTTCGTTTACTACGTTTTCTTGAAATATTGCAACTTTTTTTTTTGCTTTCCGCCCCCCGCCCAAATTTTTTTTTTACATTTTTTTCTTTCACGACCATTTTCTTGAACTTTATCATAAAAATATGACTTCTGCTTTCACACTTCAACTTCCTAAAAACATTCTGAATTTTCCATTTTTCCTGGGCAGAACGACCGAACCGAATCATGTAGAAGTCGTACGAAGGCGGTGCGGGTGGAGAAAGGTCAAACGGATGAAATGGGGGTGGGGTAAAAAGGACTGATGTGCCAGTAAAAGCTCCCTCCGTCAGTTCATGTGCAAACACCGCTTCAGAGTTACACCACTTCACCACCAGCAAAGTCGAGTGAATCCCTTTTTTTGTTTGTTTTTTTGGTTAGTGGGCCGGGCCGGGCCGAGCGCCGGAGGGCCGGACTCGGTCCTCCGATGCATAAGCAGAGTCACCTGTAGCGGGTCGGGGCAGGTGTCTGGATGGGGTGGAGTGGGAGGAGGAGGGGGTGGTGGATAGTTACCCGGGGTTTTTGGGCTCACTGTCTCGGGACGAGCCGCTGCCTTTCAGCTTGCGGACGAGTTTCTCGCTGCTGCGCCGGATGGACGCTCGTAGTTTGCTGAAGGAGCCGCTCCTCTTCAGAGAGCCGGAGCCGTCCTGGTGGCAGACGTCACAGGGTTACGCTCACGTGCGTGCGCGCGCACACACGCACACACACACACACACACACACACACACACACACACACACACACACACACACACACACACACACACAGCAGCCTTTCTATTTAGTTCACCTGTACAAACTAATGTAATCCAAGCTCTGCCACAACATCTACATCTGCGCATTTTTTGGAAATGCAATGTGTTTATGATGACAATGTTCCACATTTTGTGCGTGCAAACAAACATGTCAGACATCTTAGAAAGTAGATTTCATGGCATGGCTGCCGTATTAGTCTGCATTAGGTTGTACAGATGCAGTGTGTGCAGAATCTCTCGTATGGTGCATTAATGCAGCTGAACACTCGTGTGCAAACAAGTGAAGTTGCCAAATCTGTAAACGGTGGATTATTTATTACTACCGAGCATCTTTAAAAGGCCCTGAACACCGCTGCTGCAGCCACACACGTGACTTCACTTGTTTTGTTGCTGGCAGGATACGATATTAGTCTGAGGCCGTCTGCTGCTGTGCGATTAATGAATACGTACGTATATATATATATATATATATATACACACACACACACATATATACACACACACATATATATATATATTATACACACACACACACCTGAACTTTTTTCCCTTAAAATTTATTGAAAAGTTACACTTGTGACTTGTCCGTCGTATGTTCTGCGTCACATTATGTTTTCTTTTCAGTTGTGATCGGTTGGTTTGTAGAAATGAGCCTCACTGGTGCAATTTGGGATCCCTATTTTGAAGGTGTTGATGAGGGTAACAGGGTCCTCAGTGTGGGACAGATTACATCTTCATGACCAGAGTAGCTTCACCTGCCTTCAACCTCAACAGAGCTGCAGATGTGCCGGTATGAATAAGAACCTCTGCGTGGGTGTGAGGAGCCTTTAATTTTGGATCCCTGTTTGGACCAGTTCCTCTTAAAAGTGTTTTTAATTGAACATAATCAGCAGTTTAGGCTCATGTATGAGACAAATTCCCCTTTATAGACTCGGTAAAGCTCCGAGGTCAGCTCCAACACTTCCCTATCAGCCCGCATCTTAAACTCGAGGGAGGACATGACAGTTTTGTCTCTGACAGTCAGAACTGGGTTGTAAGTTTCTGTAAAAGACAGAAGCTGCAGATTCGTCATTTTCTGGATGATAAACTCTGCGACTGATCATTCAATTAAACATTTATGGTTTTGTCCTTTAAAACACCCACAGGCATGAAGACATATTGTCATTTCAAACTTCAATGGGAAAGGCAGAAGAGGCTGATAATAAAGCGAGGCATTCTGGGTAATAATACATTTATTTGAAATTTAAATCATCTCAAACTCACTTCCAGCCTGCAGAATATTATCAAACGACATGATGTCAAAAGTCTGTCTCCTGTACTTTTATGTATATTTTGAGCCCAACTGATAACTGCATATTTGTGATCACATGTCCGGTAGTCAAATTAAACCCATCCAAGAATGAACTTTCTATAAGTATTCATCCTTTGTATCATTTTCATAAATGACTCTCCCTTCAGAAATCCAAAGGAGATGATCTAGAAGTAATTAACATAATGATGAAGTCAAAACTGCTGACATCAACCAACCCTGACTCACCGGAGGAATAAATCAAAAGGTGGTTTGACTATTGGAAAATATTGGATCCCCCCCCCCCACTCCCCCACTCTTCGCAGACATGCAACTCAACATTTTTACAGAAAACTCTTGCGTTACGACGGCGTTTTTATCGAAACTAACGCGGACGTTAACGCTGACGTTAAACTGGCGTGTTGCTGCTGCTGCTGCTGCTCGGCATCACCGAGGTTTAGAGCGCGCGCGCACAGGAAAAAAAAAAAAAAAAAAGAGAGGGAAGACACAAAAGAGGCGACAGGCACAGGTTCAGGTGAGCAAAGAGTTTAGGTTTTTATTAGAAGTTAAGAAAGACAAACCGGAAGATGCACAAACAGGACAGGACACGCAGAAGATTAGTAGCAGGAGTCGAGAAGAGGCCCGACGAGGAGACTGCTTTCAATTACTCCCCCAAGTTTTCCACAAATGCAAACAACAAATGCTTGTTTACTGCAAAACGCTTCGTAACCCCCCTCCTCCCCCAACCCCACCACCACACACACACACACACACACACACACACACATCTATATACAGAGATACGGAGGAGGTAAACGGGGAGGATGCACGAGGTTTCAGATCCGTAATAGCCAATTCCTTCAGCACGCAACCGCACAGGAGCTGCGGCTGGAACCCGTTGAACCCGCCGATTTCAACCCGCCGTGCACGATTCCCGTCACCTCGTCCGTGTCCTCTTTAGCGACATCGCAGCGGACGTTGGGTCGGACATCGTTGCGAAAACAGATGAGCACAGAGTGACACACTGACGACTAAAACTCTTTTAACAGGAGCAGGAAACCTACAGAGCCACGATCCACGGTTTGCTCTCGATCATGCTGACGAGCCGCGTCGACGTTATTTACAGCGTCGCTACTGTACGAGATGTTTTGGAGTCACGACGGCGGGTGTTAACGTTGAATTAAACTGCACGGACGACAGAAGAGATCTCCGCGCCGGGGGGGGGGGGGGGGGGGGAGAGAGAGAGAGAGAGAGAGAGAGAGAGAGAGAGAGAGAGAGAGAAAAGACGAGAGAGGGAAGGAGGCTTTAACTCGGACCGTCAGACCTGGAAGCACTCCTGGAGTCAGGAATCGTTTCAGCTCCACACGTTAACCTTTGACTTTTTTTGTTTGTTGTTGTTGTTATTGTTGTTGTTAAGCTTTATCGGGCGGTGTTCGGCTCGGATTTGTGGGCCGATTCGGGAGATTTTAGAGTCCAGGTCAAAGCAGAGAGAGTTAAAGGAAAGTTGGGAGAACAAGGTTTTTGGTTTAAGGGCACAATTCCCCGCCTCCCAACAACCAATCAGATGAGTCTACGGGCAAAATGAAAGCACAGTTTGAAGATACTGGAGAGAGAGAGAGAGAGAGAAGTAGAGGAGAGTTAAAGGAGAAATAACAAGGTAAGAAGCACAAGTTAAGTTGCCGTAAAGAAACATCACCCCGGTCCTCTCCCACCCCGCAGCAGATACACAGAAGTTTGGATTCAGACACGCAAAGCCGTTCCCACATTTCACCCACTCCTCGTTCCCAACGCAGCGGTTAGGGGGACGAAGAGAGAGGACAAAAAGCAAAATGAGGGGAGATTGAGGGGGTGGAAAAGCAACGTTATCGCTCCGGTTTCCGTGAAGAATCCCGCCAGAGGAAAAGAGAGAAGGAGGAGGAGTCAGAGCCGAAGAAAAACCGCAAAGCTGAAGGGGGTTGAGGCGAGGTGAGGCGAGGCATCCGTCATGCAGAAGACAAGGTTTTTTTTGTGTGTTTTTTTTTTTTTTTTTTTGAACCATTACAAGGCATCTGGAGTTATGCCTGCCGGTGAAGACGGAGCAGGAAGAGGAAGAGAGAGAGAGGAGAGGAGAGGAGAGGAGAGGAGAGGAGAGGAGAGGAGAGGAGAGGAGAGGAGAGGAGAGGAGAGGAGAGGAGAGGAGAGGAGAGGAGAGGAGAGGAGAGGAGAGGAGAGGAGAGGAAAAAAAAGACAGTGAGACGAGATATGCAGAGAGAAACGGAGAAACAGAGCAGGGAGAAAGAAAGAAAGAAAGAAAGAAAGAAAGAAAGAAAGAAAGAAAGAAAGAAAGAAAGAAAGAAAGAAAGGACAGCACACAAGACAAAGAGCATGAGACAGGTTATCAGTTGGATCAGACACATCTCTGCATCACGTGAAAATCCATAGTTGAAAAACGTCTTCAGGATTCTGGTTTGTGTTTTAGAAAAAGTGCAAAATCTGTTAACAAAAACTCTACAAGGTGGATCTTAATAAAATCTTCTAACCTGCCTCTTCATTTAGAGACGTTTGCAAAGAGGCATTTAATCAAGTAGTGGAGCATCGACTGCAGACAATGGCTTTAATGTTACAACTAATGTGCATCTCAACTCCCAGACTAACGGGTTGCAGAGGCTTAAATATTCTCAGAAGAATAATAATGTTTGATAAAGTAAAAATCAGGGCATGAAGCTACAATAACATTTATTTTCCAGTCTCCTTTAGTTCCTGTGCTACATTCCTTCTGCGCAGCCGGCAGCCGTTTTCCACGGCCCGGTCCAGATGGCCTCGGGACTCGTCAAAGCCTCTCTAACCCAGAAAGCCAAAAACACTGAACAGGAAACTGACTTACTGTGCAGATAAAAGACAAACAGAAGCAGGGCGAGTCGCTGTCACTTCTGTCAAAATATACAGCTAATGTTTAAAAAAAAAAGAAAAAGTCCAGATTCTACTGCTTTGAATAGAAAAACTGCAAATGCGAACATGATCTAACGTAGGAAGGTCGAGTGCGACGAGATTTGAACACGCGTGCCAATCGGAAGTGCGAGACGATAAAAAAATAAAATAAGAATAAAAATCCCCGAATTGATTCCCGTATCAGAGGCTTGCGAGGAAACGCACCGTGGAGTCAGCGTGATGTCGTTTACAGACTTGGCCACTAGGTGGAGCTCTCGCACGGTTGAACGTGATGCAGAGAGAGTGTGTCTGAGTCTGGAACATCATTAAGAAACTTACATCAAGGAGGTTAAACTTTGTTAAAGCACCACAATATAAACACAAGGGGATGCAGGTCGGAGTCACATGAGAGCAGCCAGACACTGAAACTGAATATCTGGTTGGTTGCTTCTATTATTTTTGGTCAATTGATCTGCTGATTATTTACTGGAGCTGAAAATCATGTCGCAAAACTGGAAGACAATTTTTATTAAATAGCTTGTTTTGCAAAATCTGCAGACATTTATAATCACAAAAGAACCAGTCAATTTTTGGACATTTTTGCAACCAAAAAAATACAACTACGTGATCGATAATTCTTTTAAACTCTTAACTAAAGTTCGCATTAGTCGGCAAACGGCGTCCGTGAAAAGCAAAGCGCTCGTTATACGTTTTGTCTGTTTAGCAGCTGCTTCTTGCTGCGTTTTAAGAGACTTTTCAGTTTCACACGTCCGTCGAACAGAACGGTCTCTCTCCTTCCTGTCTGGCTGCTAACGTGCTGACGGAGCGAGCGAAGTGGGAAAAGAAAACGAGACCAGAACGAGTCCCACTTTATCTCAGGCAGCAGCTCATCACTCGAATACGTATGGATACGTGCAGACAGGAGCCACGGGAGGGTGAGGGGGGGCGGGGGGGGGACCGATTACAAATGCACAACACAGAAGGAGTACAGTACAGAGCCCATGTTGAGTCAGGAGAACAGACTGATGAGTCACGGACTTATTTCTGTTTCACGGCTGCCTGCGGAGCGAGCGAGCTGGAGGGGAAGTGATGGGTTTGTTTGACAGGATGAGAAGCAGGGAAGCAGCGCCGGGGACGAACGGGCCGAGAGCCGCGGTTTTGATCCTTCGAACGGGAAGTGTTGTGGGGGTTTTAAATAATACCTCGAATATTAAAGAGACCTGGAAAACACTGCATTCTAAAGATAGCTCTGAATATTGATGTTCACTGTGAACAGTAGATTGTACAGTGACCTAAAAAAGTAAGTTAACAGTCGAGTGAAATTCCGCCGTTTTTGATGTTATATTAAAACGGCTGAAATAGCAAACGCATCAGTTTCACTGCTGCGAAGACGTTTCATATTATGCGTCGTCGTATTGATGCATCTCTAAATGAATGCTAATGTCTGAATAAATATGAATCTACTGTGACACTCCTTTCTAAATTATTATCTGTATATTTGATTATTTTATAAACATTTCAGTGTTGCTGTGATATAAAATCTCCCCCCTGGCATTAATAAAATGAAAACTAATTCAATTTACAGGCCTTTTTTTTTTTTGTATGTTCTGTATTCACGTTGACTTCAGCCTCACATTTATTGAAGAAGATTCGAGGGCAAAACAAAAACTCTGGTTCGAATTTATTTTCAGCTAAATCTAAAGTCCAGACGAGGCAGGCTGGCATAAATAAATCCCGGCGATCAGCTGGCGACTGTCTGACAGGACACAGCATAGAGACATCCGTGCGTCTCGCACCAAAACCTCCCAGAGCCACGAGCAAGAGGTGCAGGAGGGAGATGCCGATTGGCCGTTCGGGGGCGCTATGACTACTGTTGCTATGCGAGGGAGACGAGCTCTGAGCGGCGGCCTTTTTGGAGAGAAGGTGGCGAAGCGGGCCGACAGCGACTCTACGTCTACGTGTCGTGCCGCTTGCAGTCGCAAGAAGGACGAGGAAACACTGCGGATGCTTTCAGCCCGCTTAGAGACGAGGCTCTGCAGCAGAGGCAGGGAGGTGGGCGGTGTGTGTGTGTGTGTGTGTGTGTGTGTGTGTGTGTGTGTGTGTGTGTGTGTGTGTGTGTGTGTGTGTGTGTGTGTGTGTGTGTGTGTGTGTGTGTGTGTGTGCGTGTGCGTTAGTTGGAAAAGTTCTACAGAGAGAGAGAGCGTTTAGTGGAAAACGTTAAAACACTACGATCACACAGATTTCAGCTACGACCGAGTGAAGCATCTTTTCACTTGATCTTATTAATCAGAGTCGAACAGTGAAGTACGAGCAGGAACTACTGCAGGAGGGCAGAGGAACTGTGACAGTCAGTGAGTATGATCAGTGCTGATTTGGGCTTTTAACGATCAGGATTTACACTGTGATAAATTCCTGATTCGAATATTTAGTCATCGATGGAAGAAACAACCTCACCGAGTCTTTCTGGACAGAAGCCACCGACAAGTTTCAATTATGTTTGACGACGAGTGAAACTGGAGGAACTTTTTAAATGCTCATCTCCACATTTTACTTTCCAGTAGAAGGGTTGTACCAAGAAGGATTTCATCTTGATCAGAAGGCCGACACCGACTTTAGGCAGAAATAGGTAACAGATTTGTATCTACGTGTGTGTGAGAAGGCATGAACTGTGATTCATAAGTACAGTGTGCATTTTTTTTTTCCTTAATCCAGCACTTGTGGACGTTTTAAGGATCTGCATGCTCGTTAATGTACAATAAAATTGATTGTGCAGTCCGAGTTGCTGTCAGATGTCACAGTGCCTCTCATTGCACAAAATATCAAGAAGTAAACAGAGTGTTTGCTTCTTGATATTTTCAGACTCCGTTTTTTTTTTTTAATCTGGAAAATCGTTTTCTGAAGATTTTCAGGTGTTTTACTGCAACACACGTTTATTTGGAACAATTCAAGTTTCATAACATCAGTCTCAGCAGGACAAAGAAAACCTGGCTGATAATATGGATGTAATAATATTTTCTTCAATAGCACTTTTGTAGACTATGTCACAAAACCCTCTTAAAAGAGCAAATGTTGTTGGTACGATGCAAAGTAGGAGCTACATCAAGGCAAATTTAACTTCAGATTCAAAGGGAGTCATTGAGGTTGTCTTGAGATCCTCTCCTTCTGATACGAGTACAGTTTCGACGACTTTGGAAGTGGCTTCGGTCCAGAGAGACGCGGGCTGCGTGTCGTACGAACACGTCTGCGTCCCTGGTTTTGAAAAGACTCTGGGTAGCGTGTGGAGGGCTGTGTACTGTACTTACCCCGTTCCACTCCACGCTCATACTCACTTCCTCGCCACCGTCCGGCCCGCTCTCGTACTTCACCGTGTCGGAGGTCAGGCTCTCGCGGCTCCGCTGCTTCTCGCGGGCCTCGGGCTCGCTCAGGACCTCCGCCACGCGCTGCTTGTGCACAGTGTCCAGACCCTGAGACGCACACAGACGCACACGGGGCAACGATAAATGCCAGGTCGACTGATCTGATAAAGCGAGGAGCAACGGATTCCTCAGCTGGAAGAAAATCAGAGACCTTCAGCCTTCACCGGCTGACCAACAGACTTTCGCTGCCTCCAGCACAAAAAAAAAAAAAAAAAAATACATTCAGCAGCCCAAAAATGTGCTATGTTCTAAAAATGTGAGCTGTAAGTGCGCACATTTTGAGTCAGTAGACAGAGCCAGGCCGACTTTTATTTATATACGCTGCCAGCCAAAGTGGAGTTGAGCATTAAAAAACAATCAAGATGTTTTTTAAATAAATTAAAATGTATAAAAATTTTCTCAAATTTTTCCGGACACTTTGGGATAAACTGTAAAACGGTCACGTTGAGTCTAGATGCTGTTTATTTGACCTTTTTACATCTTCTCCCTCTTCCGTAATCTTTTAAAAGGTTAAAGTAAAATATCAAGAGCATCAAACCTGCTCCTCGAGCACAGACAAATGCAGACATGAAAGAAATTGTTCTGCAGTTTGTGTTGCTAAAATTTGTGCATTTTCTTAATTTCATGTTGAGACGGCACCAGAACATGGATGTGAAATAACACGCGGGTATATTTACAACTCAACTACCGAAACATTAATTTTACTCTCTACAGCAGCAACACCACAGGAGTCCAGTTTAAATTCTCACTGCAGTATCTTTGGTGTGCGTGACTGTGTCTGAGATACCTGATGCTAAATCCTGGAATGAAATCCTATTCAGGATAAAAAAAATTTTTTTTAAAAAGCTGCAGGGCTTCACTCCAGCCTCCCACTCCTCATCTCCACGGGAGACGCCGGTAAGTCTCATTAGTGACACACCGTCAGAGGCCGTTAAAGAGCTGCACTCCCCGGGGCTCCACAGCCTCCCGAGCACGTCACCTCAGCCCTAATTTCACACCGCAAATCTACCGTGAACGGCGAGCAGATCCGTTTGATCCGAGTTCTGGGAGAGCGGTCCTCTGCTGCTATCTCGGCATCGACAGGGCTGTCTAAACTCCAGCCAGGAGTACCGTGTTATGAGTCACCCTAACCCAGGAGACCACACCTGCTTTCTGGAACGCATCGCGGCCTCCTCCAGGGTCTCGGCCGCCTCGAACTTGCCCTGTCGCCTGTAGAGGGCGCCCAAGTTCTTCAGGGTGGTGGTAACAGTGGGGCTGCAGAGGCAAGAAGGAAAGAAATCTGGATGAGATTTAAAATTTTAAAAAAAAAAAACACACAACTCGGCATGTTCCTTTGAAGTGGTTTGTTCTTAAATCCATTTTGAGGAAGATTTAGAATATTAAGATACAGGCTAAACAGATTAATGTGAAGAAAATACCAGAATGAGGCTTTTATTTGGGTTTGATTTAAAACCAACTAGATAAAGGTGATTCCAATAAAACGTGAAGTCTTGTCATATGTAAAAATGCAATCAAGAGTAAATATGATTACAAAAACTAAAATGGAAATATCTGAAAAGCATGGAATAAGCAAGAACTGGAAAAATACGTTTTCTGCCTAAAATTCTGTTAATTTTTCAGATTTTTCTCTAAAATGTGCAAATTAAATCATCAACAAAACATTTTGTTTGTAAGGATCAAAAGGCAAAGCCCAGTGTTAACTTTTCAGGAGACTCATATTGGGAACCAGCGTGAACATGAATGATTTTAACATTGTCGCTTTACGAAGCATCCGAATATATTCATTGTCATTTCGTTTGCTGCTGCCGAGAGCGTCACCCAGACTGACCTGTCCACTTTACAGGCTTTGTACCAGCCTCCATATTCTCCAAAAGGAGAACCGTCCTTCTGCTTCCCCTGTGAGACAAAACATCAGTTTACAAAATCATGCTTTACGGATTCGACACACTCTTGCGTGAAAGCTGTGGTTCAGTCTGGACAAGAAGAACGGACCCACGAACGGAATCAGTCAGCCATTAAAAGACGGAAATGAACCAAATTTCTAAACTGGATACTTGTTAATGCCATGAAAGATCAAATGAGGGGGGTGTTTAATGGTTGGATTGTGGTCGGGTAAGGACTCCTTCCCCCGAACAACGAAACCTACTAAACTGCGACAAAATGATCTCCCGGTTGGGAGAGTCGGGCGCCGACAGCATCATCAGCACTGGAGAGTTTGAACATCCTCCCCGGCCGCCAGACTCTCACCTTGCTCTGTTCCTCTCTCTCCTCCGCGTGCATCCAGATCGGTTTGTTCTCATCTGTGGAGAAAACACGAGACAGAATCAGCGCCCGACGAACTACTCGGATAAACCGTTTTCAAATCTGGCTCTCGGCCCCCCCTTCAGCTGAAAGATTCGTGTTTGTTTCCTCGCGTGATAACAGCAGCCTGAACGCGATAGCCTTTACATTAGCGAGCAGCGGGGAACCGCGGAGCTCGTGCGTCTGTGTTTGTTTGTGTGCGTTCGTGTTTATTTCCAGTCAATCTGGAGTCAAGCTGCCGGCTGCGCTGTCCAAGATGTCTGGTGTTTGCTGGTGTTTGTCGTGCAGCTCTACGCGAGCACACCGTACCGTCGACGGAGCCGAACTCCCTCTCGTGAGCGCGGGTCAGGATTTCTTTATACAGAGTCTCCGCCTGCTTGAACTTCCCCTGCTTCAGGTAACAGGACGCCTTGAGGAACACACACACACACACACACACACACACAGAGTCAAACGAGGAGAATCACGAGGTTCAGCCGGCGGCGTCAGCAACATACAAGAGAGGACAAATATTCGCACAGCAATGTTATTAATCGTTTAATTGTTACGTTATTAAACATGCATAATAAAATGAAGTGGATTCTAATGTTATTTTTGGGACTTTCTTTCAACGTTGTGTGACGATCGAGGCACAGTAGCAGTGGTTTGTAATCCCCCGTCAGTATTAAATGGATTTACGTGAACCTTGAATTGTTATCTACAGTAAATTTAAGGAAGAAAAAAAATGTAAGCCGACTTACTAGTTTGAACGAAATATCAATATTAACTGACAAAAGCCGCCCTCCCTCTCACCAGGTTGTTCTTGGTCTTGGCCACGTTGGGGTCGTCGGGGCCCAGTTTGGTCTGGTAGATCTCCAGCGCTCTCATGTAGTAGTACTCCACCTCGTCGTACTTGCCCTGGTTCTGACACAGCAGGGCCAGGTTGTTCAGCTGCTTGGCCACATCTGGGTGGTCTTTGCCCAACACCTGGGACAGACAAGGGGGTTAAAACAACGGTCACCGGTTTTAGACGACAACCGGTGTCCGGCGTGCGCCATTTGGTCGACGGCTCTCGTCCGGGTGTGAGAAAAGACCGGCAGCCTGCAGCCGAGTGTTGGTGAATCTGTTCTGGGAGCTGATACGCAAACAGGAATTTGAACATTCACGTCTGATTGTGTAACTTTGGAGGAAGACAAAAGAGGTTCGCCAGCATGTTGGAGTTGGAGATATTTTTTCATTTCCTGTCCCCTCTGCAGTCTGTCTGTGGTGTATTTAATCCGACGGTCAAACATGACGCGTATGTTTGGAGCAGTGAACACACAACGCTGCTTTCTGAACCGCAATCGGCAGGCGTCTCCCTGAGGATCTGGACCTGTGCCAGATTGATGGACTCCTGACCCGCTTAATAAAATAACCGATGAGCACGGCAAACAAACATCGGTGTAGCAAGAACCGGCGTTTCTCCCCGACGACGATAACCTCGTCTCTGCGCGGAACCAAAAGAAGCAGAAACGCCATGAAGGAGATCGTTGCGTGAATGCGGAGAGGAGCGTTAGCTGTTCCTGCGTGTCGAGGAGGCTTAAAGCCGTTAAGAGTGGAGCGAGCCCGAGAGACGCAGGAGCATCATTAGAGCTGGAAAACTGCAGCGAGGGTTTTACGCGAGTCTGACTGACCAGCGAAGAGACGAAGGGAAAGACAACGGAGGACCGAGAGGAGACGGACAACCACGCGGCTTTCTGTTTGTCCTTTTGGGGGGTTTCTGGATTCGCTTTACTGCACTGTGAGTGTGAGTGTGTGTTTGTGAGTGTGTGTTTGTGTGTGTGTGTGTGAGAGTGTCAGTGTGTGTGTGTGTGTGTGTGTGTGTGTGTGTGTGTGTGTGTGTGTGTGTGTGTGTGTGTGTGTGTGTGTGTGTGTGTGTGTCTCTGTGGGAGGTCTGAGCTCCACAGGATCATCTCCCTCCCTGCTGGGACTGACAACCTCTCAGTGTCTGGGATCCACAGGACGGTGCAGAGGTATCCGAGCGGAGCCACATTCAGCGTTCACCGAAAGTCCCGGCCCCCTCCCACGGCTTCCTCCTCCTCCGCACCGTAACACCTCTGACAGCTTCCCCGTAAACATCGCTAGCTGAGGAAAAAAAAGGATTCGCCACACGCCGCGCTCAAAACTGCGCGGGCCGGGTCGCTGGGAGAAATTGATCTTTTTTTTTTTTTTCTATCGATGCCTTCAAAACATAAAAAGTGCTGCAGTCGTGGCTTCTGGAAAGATTTCAGGAACACTACCTGCAACTAAAACTAAGCACAAGACTACAGTGCATCGAATCCTTTTATATATATATATATGAAAAATTCAGGGATTTAATGTTATTTTTTTTTCCACATTTCAACAGAGACATGAGTACCAGAAGACAGCTAGCAGCACTTAGCAGAGAGCAGAAAGGAGAGCGTTGCTGTTTCTGTTCAGGTAGCCTCCATTAAAATATCGGCTTAGTGCTGCAAAGGAGAGGGGAAACCGCCATCTTTGCAAATTAACCAGCGATGTAAGGAAAGTTTGCAAGACTACAACTCATGCACTTTCATTTCGTTCAAAATGTTTCTGCAACAGCTCTTCACTGCAGTTTTTTATAGGGGACTAATTTCAACGATGGATTAATGAGCTCATTTCCAGAAAAAGACAGTGTATGTACGACTGACTCAAAATAAACTACAGTGTGTGTTCAGGATAATGAAGGAACGTGTCACAATATGGCTCAGTCGGGTTTTTTTTTTTTTTACTTTGGAGCTTTGAGGCAGAGAAGAAATGAATATATTCATAAGATAAATATTAACCGAAATATCCCTTAATAGGGCATTTAGATGTGCAGTAATTCGATTTATTTACTGTACGTTTCAACATTTCTTTGATCACACAAAGAATAATATGGTAATCAAAACAGATACTCGTTTAATTATAATATATAAATATACCATTCATATTCGCAGATACTCATAATTTATTGATTTAAATGGAGTATGAGAGGAATTAGATTAGCAGGCCAGAAATGTTTTCATGAGCTTCTACTTTTTTATTTCCGTTTACAGATTCACTTTCCAATTTCCCTGACACCCACGAAACAGTGTCATGGCTGAATTTTCTGGAGCTTCGACTAAAAAAAAAAAAAAAAAAAAAAAAAGGCAGAACTGCTGGAAGAAAGCGAATCCTTCGGATTCAGCAACTCTGCCGTGCCCGGACAGGGAAACTCAGCGGCAAGTCCTCGCAGCTTAAAGCGAGAGCATTATGATCCGGGTTTAAGTAGCATAAAAAAAAAAAGAAATCGCTCTGCTTAAGCAAAGCTGAACGCTCAGAGGACGCAGAAGGAGAGAGGGACGGCTCGAGCTGAGGACAGACGGCGAGAAGTGTCCTCTGCACTTTTCAGATTTGCCGAGCGGCACCTTTGCGAGACAGAACTACGACGTTTATCCTGCATATACAGGCTGCCGCAGAATCTATAATTAACAGGAAGTGAAGCAACGCGTTTCAATAATTGAGTGATCGTCCACCATACTGGGCCTCTAAAGGTTTTTGTTTTTTTTCACGTGTTAATCTGAAAGTATGTACGTATGGAAAGAGATGCAATTAGCTGCACAGGGTTACAGGTTATAGTGCAAAAATATCTTTAGAGGACTGAAAACTTAAACATGGACGAGGGCAGCTGGATGCCGACTTTTCCACCAACAGTTATAGATGAGAAGCTTCTTTTGTTTACTTCTGTGTGAAAGTTAAAATCTATTGTTTTGAAAACGGCTGCAAACTTTGAGAAGTAATTCTGAGTTATTACAGTAAATGTGTGCTGTGCTATAATGGAAAGGTTAACAGGGAGCAGAGACAATAACTGAGGAGGGCAAATGGTTAATTAGTCTGTTTCTGAATATTTCACCATATCTCAGTCATTTCTCTGAGGAAGAGTCTGCCCTTAATTCTGCTGCCTTGAATACCAGTGACTCATGGAAACCATTTCCTGAGAAATCTTCAGTGTGAAGTGTTTGAATACTTGAATACCTAGGGCACGTTATCTGAAAGTGAAAGTAAGCTTTAGATTGGAAATAAAAGTTCTAAGTCTGTTAGGAGAAAAAAACAAAAAAAAAGGATCGCCTGATATTTATGGAGTAGAGAGATTTTTCAGTTGGATGACCCTTGACCCACCTTTTCTCGGATCTCCAGCGCTCTCTTGCACAGAGGTTCTGCCTCCTTGTACTTCCCTCTCTTCCCGTACAGGACAGCCAGGTTATTGAGGGTCGCAGCGACCTGACGGGGACAAAAAGCACATTCGTTATTAAACCCGTCGTGTTTTTCACGCCTCAGTGATCTTCACCCATGTGCATAGCGTGTGCGACCGCGAGACTCCTCCCCAGCAGCGTGGTGGCATTGATCTGGTAGGTGACTAATAGACGGGGAGGAAGAGGACGTGCGGAAACAGGAAGTGATTAGGGTGGGCTGTAATTTGATCCAAATCATCTGAATGATGAATCTCTCAACACGTGCACCCGGGGGGAGGCGCCTGGAGGTCAGCTCTGATCTCTGATTCACACCAGGCTCTGGCGGCGGTGTGGAAAGAGTGTGAGGAGAGGAGGGAGAAGAGGAGGAGGGAGGAAGGGGACCTGGGTCAGGAAGAGGAGAGCGGAGGTCGAGGAGAGAGGAGGAGGAGGAGGGGAGGGGACAGCTCCTACGGTTTCAACACTCTTCTTCGTACTTTTTCCAGATCATTAATCTTTAACGTGTCCTCACTTGACGGCCTCATATCCGAAAAGCTTCAGGTTACTGTTCACAACCTTCACATAAAAAAATGTCGAGACGGTAACGATCAAGTTTCATGAGTCCAAGACACACAGCTGCATACGAAGTTTTTCTGTGACAGTATTAGTCACATATCAATATGATTCTTTTCCATTTTTAACATGAACTCCTCCATTTTGACAGGGCTTCAAATCCCGTTTACACAACCAGTATAATTGGCTGTTTCCGTCAGAGTCCCGCAGACTTTTTGAGGACGCTTTAGGTTGCAGACGTAAAGTCTTCGTCATTACGCAGCTAGCTGGCTTAAACAGCTAAAAAAAAAAGCAAAGTTAAATGGGTCTAATGAAGCTTCAGAACAGGATTCTGATCAGGCCACCTATTTCTAGCAGTCATCCCGGTCGAACCCTGGTAGATCTAGGAGATCCCCGGTGTCAGCCTCTGCGGGCACCTCAAAGCCCTCTTTGATGTGTCGGCAGAATTCACGATGCAGGTGTTCATCTTTCTGACCTTCTTGCTCCAACACGGCAGTTTAGAGACGTTTAGGAGCGAGGAAAAACCCGCTCCACTTCTCTCACTGGCTTCAGTTCACCCCCCATCGGACAGGTGACCATCACAGAGCCACCTCTCAAAGGCAGGACTCACCACGTCAAGGCCCTCAACACCCTCCACCTATAGCCCAGCTGGAAACTATCCAGATCGCTGAATCTACCTCTTGCGCAAACGCAAACGTACGTGTGCTGGCACATGCAGATAGCAGCAATGCACCAGGAAGTGCAGCAAGTTCATTTAGAAATCACTTCACATTACTGAATACTGAAAACAGGGCAGGGAGAAAGTACAGCAGATGAAAATGTGAGATTTAGAAGAAGAAAAATCAGGAGACTGAATCGTGTCGAAACGTATTATATATTGAATGATTTCTTCCGCATGACAAATCACTGAAGAAAATCACTTCCTTGTGAGAAAAAAAAAAGAAGGATCAGGGCCTGGTGGCAGGGAGAGGTGGGGGTGGGTGGGGGGGAGGCTAACCTCAGCTTCACAGAGTGGAGCGGGATGGAGGTCCAGACATTGGAGACACAGGCCTGCTGAGGTTAACACAGTTAGTCCAACTTGCTGTATGCTCACAGTCACGCTGACAAACAGAAGTTAACGGATGTGAGAACAGGCCCGGGTCAGTCATTTATCAAATCCACGTTGCTCATCACCGTCTCAGAGAGTGGGGGAATTCAAAAAGGTAGGTTTTGTGTGCATTTTTGTTTGTTTTGTGATGGTATGATATGGTGCTGACAAATGTAGACACACACACACACCCACAAAAAGAAGAAAAAAAAATAGCCTTTTGGTTGTTTTATGGTCAATATCTCCTATTTTTCTGTTATCATTCATGATTTATGTCGATAAACTATCACCCGTCGAGAGCTTCGCGACTTTGTCTGGAAAACAGCCGCATAAAATAAAGTTATTGTTTGTTCTGTTAAAAAGGGCTGAACACTTGCTAAACTTCATGGGGTCTTCAATAATGAGAAATGCCACAATTATCCTGGCTGTCCAGGTTGTTCTATGCGTTACCTGCAGGTGCTGAGAAAATAATTCTAAATGAGTTTCTTCATTGATTCCTGCGGGGGAAGCGGTGCGGCGGCGGGGAACAACTCCGTCTCTGACAGTAAAGAACTCTTATTGCCTTTTCTATTATCCGGCCTGTCTAATATTAACGTGTTTATCAAGGGCGGTCAGGAATCCACAGACAGAAGGCTTGATATTAAAGACATAATTCAACAGTTTGGGATTTATTTAGAGTTACTTTCTTGCTAAGAGTTAGAGGAGAAAAGGAATAACACCTGTGTTTGTACATAGAATAAACAATCATATAAAGCTACTTTGGTGAGCTGCTGGTTAGCATAGCTTGGTGTAAGGACTAGATATGGGAAACACAGCTAGCCCGGCACCATATCTTAATATTTGCAGATTAAACAAATGAAATACGGCTGAGATTCAGGGACACTAGATTTTGTTATCTTTGGACAGAGTGAGGTGTTTCCCTGTGTTTCAAGTCTTTATGCTAAGCTAAGCTAACTGTCTGCTTGCTCTCGTTTCATATTAACAATGCGAACCCGAGTGTGACACTGATCTTCTCATCAAACGCTCAGAAAGAAAGGAAATAAACATGTTTTCTAACATACATCAAATATGACTTGTCAGCCGTTACATTCATTTTTTTCCCACATATATTTCTGCCACATTTTATACGTCGAGGACAAGACAGCTCTACGATTCAGATAAATCTGATTATACCGATGTCGCATAGAATATTGTCCAACTGTCCACTGCAAGAAAAACAAGAGCACAACTAAACACCTTTGCTAAAATGTAG
Organism: Brachyistius frenatus; assembly: GCF_029030835.1. NCBI lineage: Eukaryota > Metazoa > Chordata > Actinopteri > Embiotocidae > Brachyistius > Brachyistius frenatus. The sequence goes on from NW_027210862.1 coordinate 149,991, forward strand.
AGACAGATGTACTCACAGCTGGATGGTCCCTGCCAAGAGTCTTCTCCCTGATGGCCAGAGCATCGTTCAGCAGGTTGGCAGCCTCCTTGTATTTGTTCTGATCCCTGACAGGCAGAAGCAAACAGAGTCAGACAGAAACACACAAGACGGAATGACAGACGAGTAGACAGAGAGGAGGAACATAAACTATGTTAACAATTTACACTAACAGCCCGTTATTTTCAGGTCAAAACAGCTTCCCGGCAGTTCCCACAGTCAACGCAACAGTCGGCTGACGACAAGCCGACCGGGACCTTCATTCCTTCTGTGTGCTCAAATCAAAAGCCCGAGCTGACTATAAAGGCTGAGATTTGTGGAAGTTAAAAAACGTAGCAAGACTCTTGTAAAACATTTGTCCGGCTCTTGTGTGTCGGTCTTTTGTTCTTGTCTACTTGGGCTTGAGAATTTACCGCTCGCCCCATTTCTACTGCTGTACTGTAAATCTCTGGTTGCGCCGGGTCTGTTTGGCCTCTTCTGACGTCGGCATCCAGCTCTCATTTGGAGGACAGTCACACAATGCATGACAAAAAAAAAAAAAAAAAGGGTTTCAAGGGACATGCCACAGTGTTGTGAGGGTGACAAAAAAAAAAAAATGGCAAAATGCACATCACATCTTTCTCTCTTAGGGGGCGAAAACAAAACCCAAAATAAAACAGGATTTTGTGGAATCTGAAGGTGTTTAAATTGTGCAACGGTGAGAACAAGGTTAAAGATATTCCTTACAGAGATATCTACCATACTGATGAAAAGAATTCATTAAAAGGCCTCTGAAATCCTGGGAGGGTTTGTAAAATAGTCAAGAGTGGCAGGGGACCCGGAGGATTTATGAGCCAGAGCAGACAAGACACAAAACTTGTTTCACCAAAGACATTCATCAAATACGTTACCCGATTCTGAAAAACACATCAGGGCCGTCATGTTTTACATAGTGGACGAACCCAAAACCAACAAAGCTCATCGTTTCCAAACGGATAACTATTGGATCTCCTTATAAATGAGTCAATCAGGATTGACATACTGCATTTGCGTACCTGTAAACAAGGGCGAGGATGTTAAGCATGGTGGCTACGTCTGGGTGGTCGTGTCCAGAGGTCTTCTCCAGGTCCTCCAGGGCCTGTTTGCAGAGGGGCACGGCCACCTCGTACCGGCCCTGGGAGGCGTACTGGATCACCAGGTTGTGGAGGGTCCTCAGACGAGCTGGGATCTCGTAGCCTCCCTGCTGGGCGGCGGCGGCGGCGGCGCTGCTGTGAGCCGGCTGGACTGCAGACACAGAAGGAGGACAATCAGGACAAACCCATCGCCGCACTGTTTTTGAATTGACCTATTTAACAATTACGTCATTTAACAGTTAAATCATATTTTATGATCTAACTTTTCGCTTTCATTAAAACACCAAAAATCCTTGACGTTAAAATGGATTTTAAAGTAGCATTAGCTTTGGCCTGCAAATAAAAAAAATAATTTCAGCCTAAGAGCCTCTCTTTGCTATTTTTCTTTTCAATGGTTCGATAAAATGTCAGAAACGTGAAAACGTAGTCTCATAAATCCAAAAAGCCGAAAATGAAGAGGATTAAACGGTCACAAATATCTTCTCTTAACCATCATAAAAAAATAAACCAAAGCTTCACATCAACATAATTTATAGGAGGGAAATAAATAATCTATGCTCTTTACTAAATGATGCAGGTTCAACTGAACCGGCAGTCAATTTGTCCAATGCAATAACAGAACCAGGCCACTAAATCTTTACAAGCTCATTCAGTAACTCACTCTGGATGACAGACTGAGCAGAACGATGGAAATGTTGGGACCGAAATAATTTATAACTCATCTCTAAACAACTTTTCAAAATAGGTCATACTTTCTATTAATTTTCTACTTCTACGTTGCTGTTGGCTGAGCATACTTTAGTAATATTTCTTGAAAAGGATGATGTAGAAGAAATCTACAGTCTAAAACTATGCAGGTCAAATTACTGATTTTTCATCGAAATAAAAAAAAAAAAATCCTTTGAAACCAGTATTTTAATTTCACATAAATGGGTTAAAATCAGCAATGAAGAAAAAAAAAAAAAAGTTGCTGGCTGTTGACGTATGCCGTAGAAACAGGATTATCCACATAAACAACGTCCTCATTCTGCCACGACGCACAGCTAATGTTGCCGGCTCCCGTGTTACGTTTCACGGGGTCGGGAGGACACGACTGCAATGTCTCTCATGATGTGCAGTTTGTCCGTCCGTCTCTCTGTGTTTTGTGAGTGTCTAAGAATGTATGAATGAGACCGAGAGGTCAGGAAACCACCTGATTGGGTTTCTTGTTGAAGGCAGGCGGCTCTATATTTACTCTGAAGGAGAGCCAGAAGGGGTTCGGAGCGGGAGCCGCCCACTGCAGTAATAACACCGAGCACGTAGGAGTGGCGGGACGCCGAGTGGTACCAGGTGTTCAGAAGCGCTGGCCCGTCTCTGCCTGCGCTCACAGTACTGCAAACAATGTTTCATTTTGATTGGACCGGCAGGAGGAAAAGGGGCTCTCCGTGTTTACGATGAACAGTCTCCTGAAACCTTCAAGGAGTAACTTTACCAGTTTTATACGTCACGATCAGTTTACCAGTCTTTGAGACTCTGTAATGGACCAAAAGAAATCATTGTGTTATGTCATTCAAAATGTTGGATGCAGCGTTTTTTTAAAGCCTCACCTTCCTCTGCTTTACCCCCATCCTCTCTTAAATCTGTATTCTGCAATCCTAAAATACTGCTGCAGGTTGAGAAGCTCATTCAGTACGTCAGACTTAGCTAAATGACTGAAACGTAAATATTTCCAGAGAAGAATCACAGTACGTAAGCCCCCACGGTGACAATTCAAATAAAGGCAGAGCTGTCATCGCCATTATCTTCTTCCTGCTGACAGCAATTTACCAAAACCCCTCAAAAGCTTTTTTCGAGGCCGTCTGAATACGCTTGGGGAGGACAGAAGTCTAATGTACTCCAGCGTCAGCTGAGTATCCACCGCGCTCACGCACAAAGAGGCCTGAAGCAGTTCTGTTTCACACACAGAGGGGATTAATGCCGGTGGAAGAGGCAGGCGATGATTGCCTGGCTTCTCCATAAACACATCCCTCTCTTTGCTCTCGGTTCTTTAAATACTCTGTTTGGGGTTTTTTTGTGCCCTCCTCATTCATTTAACCTTCAATTTGAGATGCCATGAAGTAAACGACAGATCTGGTCATTTCTTCTCTGCTGTGGTTTGGAAACGTGACACCAAGAAACGACCCCCCCCCCCCCCCCCGCCGGTTTGTTATTGTTACTCCATTAACTTTGTGTATACTGTCGTCAAATGTAGCCACACGACTGTATTTACTGTAACACTGATGTGGGCGTGAGTAGGAGTGTGTGTGTGTGTGTGTGTGTGTGTGTGTGCGTGCGCGTGTGCAGGACACGTTTATGTGTGAATGGCACCCATGTTGCATAACAACAACCATAACCAACAATTCATTTTCTTAAAGCTGTACATTCAAAATGTCTCATTAATCTGTCAAATCTTGGAAATATTAGCAATCTGACATATTTAGGACGTGAAAGGTTATTATCAACTAATAATAATTTCAAGAGCTATAATTACTTGTTTAGTCACGAATAGTTTCATCATGCAAGATCCCTCATTTTTTTCCAGATCCATTTTTTTTTTTTTTTTTTTTTATATCAGTAAAATAAAATGGCCGTCTATCTTCTGTTTGCAGCTTCCAGGCCGATTGATGTATACCCTTTACGCTGACGTTACAATCTTAATAACTCAGTCGAGAAATGTCACATCAATTTTTGTTTCATCGTTATGCAGTATTGACCTCTAAACTGACGCTTCTTTTATTGAGATTCATGCTGTGCAAAGTCAATCTTCTGCTGCCCTTATTGCCAAAGCAATTCCTCACAGCTATATGCTATTAAACTGCATCTCTCCTGTCCAATCATAATTAATTTAGCTGTGCGGATCAACACAGCGCATGCTACGAAAGACACAATCATGAAGCCAGTTTTCCATCTAAAACAGGAAAAAAGAAAAACTCGGGTCCTCTTATTTTTGTACAGAATCCCCCGAAACAACCTGCTCTGCAACAAACACCGCGATCAGAATTTGTGAACCAGTCGCTGTCAGCAGTTTCAACTGGCTGACAAACTGGTGCCAGGAGCCAAAATGGGGATCAACAAACACAAATTAAGGGCAGAAATTTAGGCTGTTGAGATTTTAAACATTTCGTTGATGTTCAAGCCCAAAATGGGAGCTTGTAGCAACACATATTACGGGCTTTGGCCACAAAATATTTCAACTCAGTATAGCCACAAAAATTTAAAAAAAAATAAAACACGGTAGAAAAATGGGAATTGTATAACAACACTGCGGTGGGGAGGTTTTCTCCTCATTTGGCCTCCGTCCAGGCTGAACTAGGTCCTGACTAATGGTCCTTTACAGCCAACACAGCTTCACTGTCTGGACTCCTGAGCTATTGAATGACCCCATCGAACACGTAGGAAGGGCTGGACACGAGGAGCAGAGAAAAACTGTGTACATACAGGAAGAGATAAAGATTTAAAAAAGCTTAAGGGAAGGGCGGGAAAGCAATGACTACCGGGAGTAACTGATCACCACATATTACATAATATATTCTGACTCTGGGGACATCCACTGCCTGGACTCTAGTAAGTTACAGGAGCGTTGCTGGTGCAAAGACTGAAGTTTTGTTCCCAAAGGAGGAAATCATTTTAAAGCAGGGACATTTTCAAAATTGATGCTACCATCAGAAAAAAAAAAAACCTTCAACTGCCAAGTATTAATAGAGCTGCAGTTTATGGACTTAATGTAAATGTGACGACATTACTGCAGCTCTTTGTTTCTATTGGTGCAGAAACATTTAGGGCTCGATATGCAGCCAGTCTATTAAGTCTACATCCCAAGCCTAGAAACTATATTTCCTATTTGGATCCAGAACAGCAAAATCTACGGGAATCCCTCCGAGTAGAAGGAAGATGAAGAAGGAGGAAGAGGAGGACAACTTACTGCCCGGGGCTTGGTCGTCCTGGTCATCTGGGAAGAGATCATCCAGAGTCTCTTTGCTGGAATCAGAATCCTTCTCCTCCTGAGGGAGGGAAGGAGGGAGGGAGGGAGGGAGGGAGACGGAGAGAGAGGACAAAAAGCAAAATGAGGGGAGATTGCACATGAAGTAACTGAATCATTTCTATAACCATGGAGGAAAATGACCAGTTTATATTCTGATGCAGTCATTCTGCAGTCTGGGAGCAGCCGTGCATATTTTCAAGTACTTCAAATGCTTGAGATCGTGAACTTTGATAGCTTCGTCTCTGCAGCTGATAAGGTTTTTGGGGAAGTAGCAGAAAATAGAACTAGAATAGGAACGCAACTGATGATTTACAACGTTGAGCATCGAGTGGCCAGAAAGGAGAAATGAAAGCTCAGTCATACGCGTGACAAAAACAATCCAACTGAAGAAGAGACGCTCAAAAATGGACTTTGGGCTCAAAACAAATTAACCACTGGAGGTTCTAACACTTTTCTTTCTGTGCAAAGGAGAGCAAGCAATCTTTCAACGATTACTATTACACCGACCTTCTTAACCATACTTGTGACCTTTGACCTTATAAATTGATCAAACACATTATACCTGCGGCATTACGACATATTGTGAAATGGTAATCGGGGCACTCACGGAGGGGGACAGGTCCTCGTCGTACTTCTTCAGCTGGTTCATGAACTCCAGGTGCTTCTTCTCCTCCTCCAGCTGGGCGACGCTCTGCTCGCTCTTCTGCAGCTTCTGCTGCGTCCCGGCCAGCTCGTCCCTCAGCCACTGGTTCTCCTGGCAGAGCCGGCGCACCTGAGTACGCAGCTTCTGCTTCTCCGACTCCACCGAGCTCAGGTGGCTCGACAGCGCCATCATCACCTGGGCGGAGAGGAGCAGACCGCGCGCCACGGAGGCAATGTTTACAACGACTCCCTGTCCGTCCAACTTGCAGCCAACAGATAAGTGGAAGGATTGCTTTTCAAGTCCCGTCACATTTCGAGATCATACGGCGATTGTGAATATCGTAAAAAGGCAGTATTGTAGGGTTGGGTGCTAAAACTACCAGGGGTAGAAATACACTCCCTACCAGAACTAAATATGTGTATGCTAATGTTACAGAGAGGCACTTTGGGTAAAAGCATCCCCCTAATAGCATATGGTCTGAGGTGAAAGGCTGGGAGGGGTGTAATTAGACAAAGGTTTGGAAGCACAGAGACATTAGGGGTGTTTGAGCATGAAAACTATGCGGCAAAAAAAACCAACAACACTTTAGCACAGCTGCGAACAAAAATTGGAGTCCGCATGCTGTATGTGCAGTGTATTATAAATATATTAGATAAAGCCTGCTGGGAGATACAGATGAGAGGCTGAAGTGTCGACGGTGACTCATCAGTGACTCATATGTGTTTGCCAAGTGAGCGATGACACAAGCAATTGTCAGGAAAGGTATTAAACTTCTACTTTCTTTCTTTCTTTAGGGAACTTCTTTGCCTCGTTTCCCCAGAACAACACCAGTTAGGAGACAAACGGTGCCTTTGGAAAACACTGATTTTGGAATACTGTATGTGCACCAGGCATCGTGGTGTGTGGACTTAAATGATGAATGTAAATTTTTTTTTTTAAAAACACTATTCACAAAATTGCATCGCAGAAGATTCAAGCGGTATCGTCCGCAGTCAATAGGATGTTTAGATGAAGCGGATTGAAGCCTGGATCCGCTGCATCCTCAGGCCAGACCATTACTGAAGATCTGCACACGTACCTGCGCCTCGCTCAGCCCAAGTTCCAGCATCTCCAGGGACTTGCGGATCATGTGCGACTTCTCCTCCACCAGGACGCCCTCCTCGTCCTGCTTCAGGCAGCGCAGCGTGCCCTCCAGGCCCTCCAGGATGGAGTGGTGCTCCTGCTTCAGGGCCTCCAGCCCCTGGATCACCTGCTTGGTCCGGGAGATGATCTCATCCTGAGACAGCTTCTCCCCGGGGTCCTCCTCCTCCTTCACGCACACCATGGTGGACATGTCCTCACGCATCCTGCACATTTTAAATGATGAGGAGAGGGAAGTTCAGTTAACCTATTTAACAGCAGCTCAAGCTGCCTTCCTTCTGTCCAAATTCCATCTCGAAACCTAAATAAATAAATAAAAAGACTTTCTGTTTTCTGTCACAAATGTCATCATAAAATGTAAGACCACTAAAATATGGCTCTAATGAATGCAAGAGAAAACAATACTGTAAATCCAGACAAAAGCAACGAGACTAAAAGCAGTTTTTTGTCATCTACAGCCGCTAAAAGTGATGACATTAGCGTCCACTGGTCTCACGACTGCCATGCGTGTTTCGCAGGCCCGTCAGGTAAAAGAGAAAGTCACTTCCTAAAAGCCAAAGACAGGTTCACCACAACTGTGACATATTGATTTAAGGACAAGCAAATAACCGTCAGAGGTTTCACTCAAAGTTGCAATCTTCTGACCTTTTCCTGGTTTCATGGTCAGTACGCGGCCTTTCATTGCCCTGCCAGGCATTCATCTCCATTTACAATCAATACTCAACTGCCAGCGAGAAGCAACATTGTCTTAAAGGAAAGGTTAGACCGTGTGTTTGTGACTGGACGGTTCTCGTTTCGGTAGTCGAGGTGGCTCATGTTGAGAGAATTAATAAAATAAATTTTTTTAAAAAAGGCTCATGCTTCCCTCTCGAACGACACTCGAGGTGCCTTTGAGTGAAGCACTGACTGAACCACCTGCTCTAAAAAAGAGTACAGCAGTGTGTTGTGGCAGAAAAAAGCTGGATAAACAAAGATTAAACGTAGTGGAGTGTTTGTAAAAGTGGTCTAAAAAAAAAAAAAAAAAAAAAAAAACTGCTTTAGAAAAAGATGGACTTCAGTGCAGCTGTGATGAAAAGTTTAAACACGGACTTTAAACCTGCCGCCTGCTGACAGTTCAAATCCAGATGTGAGGTCTGTGGTCTGTGTCTGGTTTAGAGATAACGGCAGATTTGAGGCGGGGATTGTCAAAAAAGGGAAACTCGAAAAGGAACTGAAGACATTTGAGGCCACACAACGAAACACGTGTTCGAAACCGCTGTGAATGCTGCCTGGCACATTGGTTTTATTACCATCATTTATTAGATGTACCTGGATCTCTGTCTAGCCAGCTTTAATATAGCAAAATCTACTATGTGATAAAATCGTAGAAAAAAAAATCAAGCACAATTTGCCAATTTTGCGTCTTTGCAAGTTGGAACATGAATCGCCCGCGGCGGCACGATAGTGATTTGACCCGAAATGGTCTTTTTCATTACTGTCTCCTACAATAATCAGCTTCTCAGAGCTGCCTTAATGCAATCATGGCACATCCTCAGATCCTGAATCCGCCTCGGTGATTAAAGCTGTACACGGTCAGGTGTGGGAGGTCAGAGGCATTCTCGCTGTGCACACATTTGCTAAACGATGCAGGTTAATGTGGCTCCTTTTGACATTGTTACAACACTCTCCCCAGGTGCACTGCTCCCCACTTCCTCCTGCCTTCCTTTGCTTCGTATTCATTACTTACACACACACACACACACACACACACACACACACACACACACACACACACACACACACACACACACTTAAGAGGATTATGACTGAGCGCTTCGGCAGCACTTGTAGCGAGCTGCCTAACAAATCTCTGCGAGCGCACCAGACTCGGCCTGCGCCGTCTCCTCATCTGAATAATTACAGAAACACTGACTGACGCTTCAGTGGAAGATACAGAAATGAAACTCCCGGGTGCGTCCGACCAAACATTAGTCTTATCCTCGATGGCGCAATGACACAGTCATGACACAGGCTCGCACCCCCCCCACACACACACACCCTCACACCCACACAGACAGAGTACAAAAGCTGCTGTGGTACCAGGTGAAGAAAGCCGACTCGTCCTGAACTGCCTCGGATTTCACATCTCGGTTTCAGGCGGGGGAAAGAAAAACAAAAAGCTGAAAGCCGCCCTGAGCGGACGAGCCAGACGGAGGAAAGGCTGCAGCCCCGATCGCTCCATGTGACTCAGCAACCGGCCTGCAGCCTATCAGCTGAGCAGGAAGCCGACGCTGCGCGCAGGAGGAGGTGGAGAGCAGCAGCTCCAGGTGAGAAGCACAGATGGGAGTTTTAGTGCAATCAACTTGGCAAAAATCAAAGTATTAACCTCAAGCTTCTTTTGTGGTCAATTTAAAAAAATAATAATAATAATAATGCTTTCTATGTATTATTAGCAAAACTGCTAATAAAGCCCCCAAAAGAATCAGGATCTGCCAGGCTTTTGGTGCTCTACTTGTTCCTATAATCTAATTTATGTTCAAAAAGACACTTATTAACACAGTACTTAATACAGAAAGGGAATGAGCAACAATCCTGATAACTGGTTATTTGTTTGAGTTGTTTTTAAGGGAAGAAATGCTTGAAATTCACCAGTTCCAGCTTCTCATATGGTCAGGAAAGGGTCAGCTGAACGTTTTAGGATTGCTGGTCACACAGCACGAGCAGTTTGAATATTTAAACGTGGGCCAGGGGGAAGTTATGATGGCAGATCGCACTATTTTTCACTTTTTATTAAATCAAGAATAGAATTGCAACTAATGGTTATTTTGCACAATGGTTTTGGTTAGTCTTTTTCTTATTTCCTCCACAAATCATTTTGAACATGAGAAAACAGTGAAAGTTATGACATCATTTCCAAGGTAACATATTTGAATGGCTTCTTCTGTCTAACCAAACATATTCAGGTGATATATCATACAGGACAAAACAAAGCAACTCATCTTTACATTCGTAGAGCTCGTTGGTGTCAATAAAGACAAAAAAAAACAAATGGAGTAAAGGATGACCTAATTGAAGATAGTAGTTAATATTCAACTGTTCGATTCATTTACGAAGAGGCTTCTGAATCTTGGGAGTAAGCTATTCTTGTGCGTGGTCATTTATTTATTATGGAGGAAAATATAGCGTGTAAATTGAGAGCAGTGTCTTCTTCACCTCTATTCAGCAGGCAGCGCCTCGCTGCTGTAAATTTGCAGAAAACTGATTAGACGTTGTTGCAGAGCTCACTGCGGAAAAAAAAAAAAAAAACATCCTTCAAGATCAGAATGAATGCTGCAACACCTCGCAATGAATCATTGAAAGGGCAACGCAGCGACGCCGGGTATCAAAAACCCTGAAAAAGCCCCGTTTTATACCCCCGACTACACAGCGAGGTCAGTGTTTAAAGCACAGAGAACAAGACAGACAACAATTACCACTGCAGGCTGCGTAGCACAGAAGTGAGTGACGGCACGAGCCTTTTCTTCCTCTCGTGAGCCAACAAATCTTTTATTTCTGGCATCAGATGAGTCTCAGTGCACAAAGCACCGCGGGGGAAAAGGCAGCGAAAACTATTTATGATGTTAACTTTTGAAATGTAAATAGCTGGCTCGGAGCTGAGCGCCCCGGGGACGCTGCAGCTCTTCATATGAAGCAGGGTGAGGCAGAGATATGAGGCGATGATAAATGTGGTGGTGGTTAGGGTATGGATGGGGGGGATTGAGGAGGGGGGAGGCTGTGTTTGAGACCAATTGGAGGGGGGGGACAGAAAGTACTCTCCTGGGTCTTTAGGTATGAGGATGGAGCCGGCAGCAGGAAGAGCGGCGCTGCGAAGGACAATCTTAGTCAGCAATGTGTGGGCAGTCATTAGATTATAAAATCTGTGATACACAAGCACATTTAAAGAGAGAGGAAGAGCTTCCGAGTTAACGTGACTGGGTGTGCGTGTGTTTGTTTGGCTGCTCCGTCCACCGTTTAAGTAACGCAACAGTTGTCCTACCTGCATCCCGTCAATGAAAACACTGACCCGGCTGTCAGTTCGTCTGGTATGAAAAAGCCCAAAGAACTGGGTCGGGTAGTTAACAACAGCAGATAAACTGCCAAACATGGCTGAAAAAAACAAGAGAAGATAACGAGCCGAGGAAGGACAACACACCACAAGGCTGTTTCACCCAGTTCGAAAAGGTTTAATGGTGCAAGTAAAAACACAATATTCAGATTAACACTTGTGGCCACTTGGAAGGAGCTAAAAAGGCCGTAAATACTGATATATATATACATATATATATTTATATATAGTTGAAACAGTGAACCTGTGCTGTTATTCACTCGTCCGCCAGCTATCGACCACCTACAGCATTCATTTTGAATTAACGTACCGAGTCCAGCGTTCGCTCTTCTCAAATCTGTTTTGGCCTTTTCGCTGCTAAATGGGCGACTTCTTTCACCAGCTGCTTTCTTACTTTGTTTCTCTGCTGCTTGGTGCTGAGAAAGGTAATGAATGTGTCACCTAAAAAAAACAACAACAAAAAACAAGCAGCCTGCTGTTGCCAAAAATGACCCCGAGAAGAGCAGTGAGAGCAAAACTATAAAGTTAAGTAGAAGGTCTGGAAGAACAAAAACACCCTAAAGCTCCATGAAGCTTTCGTCGGGAGATATTTCTCTGTTGATTCATCAGAACACATTACACCCTTTCATATAAAACTACACGTGACCGATGGTCGAATATAACAAATAATTCCAGTTGCTGTAAAACCACCACAGTTGTTTATTCCATGTGTGTGTTGTGCCGCCCTTTTGCGTCCTATGTGATCTTCATAATGCTTTTTGCTCCTGCCAAACATCACCTCTACTCAACTATGGAGTTCGTCACTAAAGCATTGTGTGACAACGGTAGCTGTGGAGACCAAGAAAAGGGGGCCAACAACACAGGAAGTCACGGGATGACTCTGCACGGGTGAAACTCAGGAAATAACCAGCATGACTGGTATTAATAATAAACAGATTTGGTCCTTTGTGCCTAAAGATGCGTTAAACTTGGTGTCATTTCTCAAAACGAGTTGCAGGCTCACTCCCGGTAAGAAAACCAAATCGTGTTTTTTTTGGTTTTATTTCCATGAGCAGGCCTCGGGCGAGACATTAGATGTATCGTTCGACTCACTGGAATAGTTTAAGATGCTCTGATCCACAGAGACAGCAGCAGCATCGCTCCTTACTGCAGCTCCCCGGAGGCTGAACGACACAGACAGGATGTACTGGATTGTCAGACGCTGACTTGGAAACGCAACTTTCTTCAGACTTTCCACAGATGAAGTTTTAGTTTCATCCAAAAAAAAAAAAAAAGAAAAAAAAAAAGAGGTGCGAGACAGTCGACTGCAAGAAGTCCTCACGAGGTCTTTTGGTATTTCTTTGGCATTACAACTGTCTCACCATGATGACTCAATATTTGTGACGTCAATTTTAGAAAACAAATACAAAACTTTCACAACTTTTCTATACAGAAGCTTCAAAGTTAACTGACAGGATATCTGCAGGGTTATTATTATTATTATTATTATTAAGACTTTTTAGGAGCACATTAAGACAAAATATTGGTTGGGCTGTATTTCAAATCACAAGTACTGTACACAACAGTACCCTGTATTTCCAGTTTTATACTTCCTGTTTCAGTTATATGCTTGTTTACGTGCCTCACCTCTGAGCTGCAATAATGCGACAATTTATTATTTCCGTGTGTTTTTGTGAATCTTATATGATTGTAAACTGAATATTTGAGGGGTTTGGACTGTTCTGGACATTAGAAGCTGTCAGCATGAACTCAAGCAGCTTGTTTTTAGACTCCAAACAACTACAAAGCTTGATTTTTTGTTTTGTTTTGTTTTTTTGTGGATTATAGAAAGAACAGTAGCCCGAGCTCACCTGCAAAAGTTTGAGGTACTTCTCAAGCCAAACCTGCAACATTACAACCCCTGTTGGGATCTCTGATCCAACAACAAGCCGCCCCGGAGGGAGCAGAGGGGTGTTGTCCTGGAGGAGGAGCCCCCCTGCAGGTTGTCATGAGAGCCCACTTTGGATGGATTAAACATTAAACACTGCAGAGCCCTCAGGAGTAAACGTATATAGTGTATTTATGTGCGGACTTTCAATCCCGTGTGTTTGAACGAGTCTTTAGGGTTTCCCAGCTGTGAGTCCCCCCCCCCCCCCCACACACACACACACACACTGGGATGCACTGCCCCCCCCCCTCCCTCTCTGAAGCTGTCTGCTCAACACAGGCACCTTTCACAGCCCCTCGGCCCGCTCTGAATATCAATGAAAGGAGACGGACAGCCATCACATGACAAGCTGCGGTCATCGTCAAAGACCTGATCCGGCCGCAGTGGCTCCGAGAAATGTGTGTTTTTCCAGCGGCTGACAGGCACGTTTTGTTCAGTCCTGCTGCTGCTGCTGCTGCTTTGACCGAGGAGCCTCGCGAACAGACGGATTAACCTGAAGAACCAGTCAGCCGATACTTCCCCGTCACACAAGCCTTTAACCTCAGCGCTGACTCCGAGGCTCGTAGTGACAGTAAATGTGCTTACGGGGGTCTAATTCCTGCAATCAGCGTTAAAAAACAAACAAAAAAAAAACAGCGACCAACATAACAAAGCAGGTAATTCTCTCAAAAAAAATCTTTTTTTTTTGTTTTTTTTTTAACGCGAATGAGTCCAAATCTTTGAGCCTCGACAAAATGACACTTTACAGAAACGCGTGACACAACTTGACATTTTCCCCCAAAAGTGGTTTAATTAGCTAAATGACAGCGGTCCAAGAAATACACGGAGCCATTCTTACCGTCCTCTGGGACATCCGTTGCCGATGTAGCTCGGCTGTAACGTTTCCTCTTTTCCCGTAAAAAAAAACAACACAAAAAAACCCCGCGTCTTTCTTTAAGGGGAGTTGTTTCGCCCGACAAACGTTTGCCGAAAATTAGGGGGGAAAAAAATATATATATTCAGTTACAAAAAGCAGGATTTCCACAGTGTCTCCGCCTGCCGGGGGTGTAGTTGTCGTCGGGGCTTCGCCGACCGACGCTGCATCAACCGCCGTTAATGTTGACCAGCTAGCCGCCCACCGACGTTAGTCTGAGCCGCTCAGGAGAAGCCCGTCCTCCGCTGCGTCCATGGCAGGATCAGCTCCGTGAAACCCGCCTCACAGCGGCTTCACTGGGGAGAAATAACAAGCTGACTTAGTCGCCCATGAAGATGACAGCTCCCCGGTGCGCTGGCTTGGATGACTGACTGACTGCGCGGTGCGTGAAAATGGCGTTAGCCGGCGTCCCCCCCCCCCCCCCTCCCCTTCCCTCCTCTACTCCTCCTTCCCCCCCCCGGTAGTGATGATGTCATCCCGCACGGATTAAAGCGGAAACTGCGGCGCGAGTTGCGCGGCCAGATTTATTGAATGCAACATTTGAGCAGTAAAAACAAGAAGTCCGACCAACACACGCGGTATTTTACTCTGATATTTGCTGAAGTGAAAGTACAAGAATATTAGATCACAGCGTGCTGACGGCAGCTAATTTACGGAAATGTCAGAAATTAAAAGATAACTTTTATTTAGATTTAATCATCATTATTATGACTTTATTCTATCTCGTTTCATCAACATTTTACATTAGACATTTTACTGATTTACTCTAATCAATGTTACGTTATTTATTGAGGATTTTCTTTTATTATCTATCTTTTATCGTCAACTACATGTCTTTTATATTTGACTTATTCAATTACCTTTTGTGTTTATTTTTGTTATATTTCTCACTATTGCTTTTGAAGCATTTTCATCTACATTAGATTTGATTTAAAGGTGCTGCGTAAATAAAAGTTTGATCGATGAATTGAACTTAATTAGCCAAAAAATATATGTTTGCTATGAGAAAAACAGTTTAATGAATTTTGGTAAAGACATAATTTGGCGTTAGTGGATTAAAAAGATGTTTGTCTTCTTTTCTAATTGGTTAGGAATCTTCTGTATTCATTTATTTATGTACTTTGTGCCCTTTGGTGGTGGGTGATGAAAGGTGTAAATGCTACTTCACACCGTGTTAATCTTGAGCTCTTTGTCACAGAAGAGATTATCCAGCAGTTTTGTAGGTTGAGTAGTGCTATCCATTCAATACAGGACAATCACAACACACTTCCCCTCATTATGAGGCATGTGTGTAAAATCTGTGGCATGCCCCTTTAAAACATCACCTCTGTTACAGTAATCGACTTCATGGCAGTAAAGTGTGTCAGCTTTATTAATAATGGGTCAGTTGATCCAGGTTAGAAACTTGACACTTTTCAGTGCAACAGAGGGAAATGGTATGTAACCCTTTCCGTCCTGGAGAAAGGTGTAAATTTCTGTTATTAAAAGGCGACCTGCCCCTATTTTAAAATAGAGAAGTTTTTGTCACATCAGATTGGGTGGAGTTGTCAATGGGAATCTTTAGAAGACGTTTAATAGCATCAGTGTCACTGACTCATTGTTATAAGGCTGTTATTTACTCTCAAATTGACAGTTTTGATTAGCAGGAAGGAAAATGTCACCAAACACTTGGCAGGAGAGTGGATGGGTATTTTATTAATTATCAGGTGGGAGGTGTACTGTTTTTCTTGCTGCTGTGTCTCTCACTAAGAGTCCTCCACATGCTGTTCAGGGCGACTCGGGCCATCAGGAAGGTGATGGTGAAGTTACGTCGGTACCATTGCCTGGATATAAAAAAAAAAAACCACAAAAAAAAAATGAATTAAATGCAGATACATATTTTATTTTGCACGGTCCAATAAAAGTTTGGTTCCAGAAACTCTTAAAAATTTAAATAAATCGAACCAAGAAACAATAACACAAACAACTAAAAAAGCAGCAGCAGAGGTGACGTGTGTGGGCAGAAAACTTCGCTAACCTAGAAAAAAAAAAGTAAGAGACTTTGCAACGCTGATTCACAGAAAGCTCCTCGGAGCCTCTGATGTTTGTTATTCTCTGTACACGAGGTGGTGCAGGGCAGTTAAAGCTCACAGCTGCTGCAGAGGGAGTCGTAACCACCCACACACACACTCACCCACCCAGCGGCACCATTGGAGACACCGAAGCAACTCACTTGTTGTAATTTGCATGTCGTATTCTGTTTTTATCCAGGAAGCTTTTGTAAAACATGGACATCTCCTCGCTGTTCAGGGACTGCCGTCGACCTGCGGGAGGAAAGAGGCAGCGGGACACGTCATAGTCTCAGTGGGACACGTTGCCCTCTGTTATAGAAACATTCCTGTTTACTGCGCTCTCTAAACGGGTTGAACCAACTCCACTGTGGTGGGAAAAAACATCCAGCTCATTAATTAGGTTTTTATTCTATTCAAGAATTTAAGAATTCATCTTTTTCGTGTGCTGATAAACCAACAGTGTAACACATGTAGAGACGGCTGCATGTCCTCACCGCTCTCATCACGTCCAGTCAAGCCTTTTGCCTTCAGATGTGAAATGATGAAAGTTTCTTTTTCCTGCAGATAGCATTAAAAAAAAAAAAAAAAAATCATATTTTATTTTTAGATCTTTGGATTTTAAGCAGAACGCTTGGTCCAACACAGACAACATAATAAAAAAAAAAAAAATAAATAAAACTAAATAAATTAAATGAAAAATTACTCAGATACCAAAACAGAAAATCAACTTTGTGATATGTTATGAATTAGTCTGTCTCTAAAGAACATGAAAGACAACACAGAGTATTGATCAGGCTTAATAAGGCTTAACGGGGGAAACAATTCAATAGTAACACATTCTTATACAACTTAACTTTTAGTGCCAAAAGCTTTTGCACATTTCACAATAAATGTAATTATAATCAAATTCAAGGTATTTAATTGCTAGTTAAATTTTCAACATAATTCCTTGAATCATAAAATGAACATTATTACTGGATTATCTGTGACGTAAAATGGGTGGAGCCAGATTGAGAAATTTGTTGTGCGATGCTGCCCTCTGCTGGTGATCGGAAGATCTCACACACAAAAGAACTCCAAGTGCACAGCTCAATAACATCCACTGACTTCATAGTCTCTATTAATAAATAAATTATGAATAATGTAGTTAGTTGCATTTATCTTTTCTTTAACTTCCTTTGATTTTTCTTAATCGTAAACTAATTAGTTGACAGGGATTTTTATGTCTTTTTTTTAATGTATTTTTTTACAGTTGTAACAACAACTATTTTCCTCACAAAGTCAAATTAGGACAATTTTATAAAATCAAGAACAAAAGAAACAGACTGATTGAAACACTTGCAGCATCAGTTCCTTTTATTTTTTTCTAACTACCTTTTGATATTCATATTAACTGTAACCCTGTATGTCTTGAGTTTTTTTGTCCCATCTCCCTTGTTTGGTTTCATGTAAATGTGAGTATCTGTAAAAATGTCTGTATATTTATATACGTGTCTGTGTATCTTTACCAGTTTTTTCAAATGTAAACAAATTTAAAAGGTGCAGAATATTCAACATTCCTGTTATTTCTGTTACATATAAAGTTAAAATTCCTCACTTTCTGTGCAGCGGAAGGAAACTTCTGCACGTGTTAGAAAGGTTGTAACCTGGAATCACCTGCAACGCAATGAACCAGCGGCGTTTCCATCTCACCTTGCTGAAGGTGATGTTCTGATTGGTCCAGAAGTCGTGGTTCCAGTCCTCCGTCTCCTGCCTCAGGTGTCTCAGCCGTGCCTCCAGCTCCGATTCGTTCTCGGGGACTCGGTAAACGATCGGCCGCAGGTTCGACAGAGGGTTCGGTGGACCGATCCAGTCGTGTGTGATGCTGGCTGCTGGTCTGGAGGTCGATCGCTGCACGCAAAGAAGAACAGAGAAAATCCTGTAACGTACTGTGCGCGGGTTTTTTCAGGCAGGTCAATTCTGCCTAATTCCTTTCTAAAAACCGACACATTCATGGGAAATAAACCAGGCTGAAATAAACCAAAATTATCCTTATCCTTAATTAGACTTAAGATTTGCGTTCAAGGAAAGTATCGTGAAGACTGATGGACAGGGTGAAACTCAGCAGAACTCTTATCAGTTTCCTGAAAATGCAGTTGACACAGCTGAGATGCACTGATGAGCGTAAACAAGCAGCTGGCCTCCAGCAGCCTGTCAATCATTCCTGAGCAGACTTCACAATGCCAAGATCAACGAGGAGTAAAACCCGATCCAGAGCTCAGACGCCAGAAAACGGGTAGATACAACTGCACAAACCCCTCTCATTCAAACAATTTATGAAAACACATTGATAAAAATACACACAGCAAGTTTGATTTTTAAAAATATATATATATATATATATATATTATTTATAATATATCTACAGCAATGGAATGAAACAATCTACTTAATCTTAAATTACTCAAAACTACTTTTTATGATTTTATATAGTAAAAACAGCACTAAATGATTACCTTTATGAGTAACTAATCTCGTTTTGAACCAGTCAACAGTTCAACCAATACTAAACTCACAATAATATAAAAAATACTACTAATAAGAGGAAGCACAGAATATAACAATAATAATAATAATAAAAAAACATGTCAAACTTATTTATCCACCTCAATGCATCAAAAAAAAACACCAATGTATTGCAATACACTACCCAGCACTGCATAATAGTATATTTTACAGACAATACTCTACGAACATTTTGAACACATAACTTTAAATGAGTATTTTAGCACGCAGAGTGTAAAAAAAAAAAAAAAAAAAAACGTCAACAGAGAGGAACCAGCTGTGGAGGACGAGGCGGACATGTGACTGCGGTGTAATAAACGTGTCACGGCGTGTGAACCTTCGCGGATGTGTCCGTCGGTGCTGCTCGTCCAGCCGCCGCTGCCGATAAGCGGCGTAGCTGCAGAGGGACGCGCAGGGTGACGGCAGGACCGAGGCTCCTCCATGTTGAACGTCCCGCTGCCGTTAGTGCTCTTCTGGCCGCCATTTTAATTAACCGACACTAAACTACTTTTTTTTTTTTAAATATATATATATATATATATGTTGACATATATGTTGACATATATGTCATTACCGTTACGTTAATGACAGTAACAGGACAGAGGTAAATGTCATTAGCGTTTGCCTTCAGTTACACACTCATGTCCTTCTGTGCGTAACCGGCCGTTTTAGTCACGTGATCTCAGCAGGAAGGGTGCGCTCGAAAACAACACCTGCACGTCCCCACAGGTTCTTCTTCTTATTTGTGTGTGCTATCTCCTTCTTTCCTCGTCTTCATCCCATCGTCATCATTGTTGTTGCTAAATCCAAGTGGAAATAATCATGTACGGTCTTGTTTCAAGTATTTAAGAGTTTGGAAGCGAAACATTAAAAAAATAAAAAAATAAATAAAAGGTTAGGGCCACTTTATGCTGCCTGAACTCCGTCTCGTATCACCGCCTTTGCCGTAACTTACAAAAACGGTACGGCGGCACGTTAAATGAAGCGCACTCAATGTTGGACGTTCAAAACGTTCACTGGGTTAAAACTAGTTAAGCCGTTCACCCGAAAGATCACGCTTTCATTAAAAAAAACAACCCGTCTACGCCCTTATGAGTGTATTATGCGTTAACTAAACATCTACGGACATCTTATGTTCGCGAACGTTAAACAAACGCCAACAAAATGGCGTTAATTCCACCTCGTTGAGCGGAGACGAACGCCGGGATAGTTCATACTTGTGAGCAGGAAGGTAACTCCTAGAAGGTAGCTAGGTAGGCTAATGTTTAGCTTTAATCAGAGGAGGTGCGCACTTTTCGGCAGGAGTTCAGATGGCTGTTCGCTGGCTGTGCAGGTAAGAGGGAAGCTGTTAAAGCGGCGGAGTTGGCGTTGAAATATTAACACCGAAAACCGGGAGTTTTTCTGGCCGAGGTGGGGCAGAAGTCAGGTGATCAACGGCAGCTAGCTCAGTCCTCTGACACACAAAGAGCAGCCGGGAGGTGGAGACCTGGACGGAGGTGGAGACCGGGCTGCGGCTGTTCGCTGGTCCCGGATGCGAAACCTTCCGTTTTGACCGTTTTGTGAGCGTTCAGAAACGCGTTTGGTCGTGAAGTTGACTTTAAAGCGCGTCGGAGAGGCTGTGGGAGGGGCGACGCCAGCCCGACCGCAGTGAGGCAGGCAGTCGGTGGTCGGGTGCTGAAGCTGACCGGAGCGTCGTCGACGTCTCTCCCCCCCCACCCCCCACCCCCGAGTCCGCCTCTGTCCGGTTGGATGCCTCTTTCCTCCCCGAGCCGCCCTGCTTTGGCCGATGGAAACAGACATCCGCAAAAATGTGCGCGAATGTGTTTGGAGTTTTGAAAAGGTGAGACCTTCACGATGCTGTCGGGGGTGTGTGTGTGTGTGTGTGTGTGTGTGTGTGTGTGTGTGTGTGTGTGTGTGTGTGTGTGTGTGTGTGTGTGTGTGTGTGTGTGTGTGTGTGTGTGTGTGCGTGTGCGTGCGTGCTGTGACAGCTCCGGGAATCTTGCACATTGTGTGTGTGGTGACATAATGCGCACCGCCGTGCAGCAGGACCGGTGCAGGGATCCGGTCTCCCTGCAGAGGGGAAGGTGCTCCGGGTAGATTTTAAGCAGGAGGTGCTGGATGCGTGTTACCTGCAGCTCAGTTAGCCATCACTGTGTGTGTGTGTGTGTGTGTGTGTGTGTGTGTGTGTGTGTGTGTGTGTGTGTGTGATTCCTACTAGCAAACCGATTCTCAGTTTCAGGAGTACCACATCAGTCCTCTTTTCTTTTTCTTGTCTATCTTTGATCAATCTGAGCGGGGAGGTGTTGGCCAGGCCGGAGTGGATTTTGCTGAGATTATCCTAATAAATACTCAGATTTGGAAGCTCTGCGCTCATCCACTATTCTGGAAATGCCCAGCCCGTCGCCCTCTTACGTAAAAGTACTTGAGGGAATGCTGATACATAATCCTGCCTATTCTAATAAGCGTTATTGATGCTGTGGATAACAAAACGTCATATTGTGGGCTACAGGATTTACATGCAACAATCCCGCCGTGCTTTCGGGCACCCTGGCTGACGATGACGGCCCGTCTCGTCATGCAGCCTCTCCCCAGAGCCGTGTCCTGCTGCAAAAACTCCAATCCGCTCCTTATCTTAATCCTGAAACAGAAAGTTTACTTTGATGTAGGCTGGCTTCTTCCGCCGTCTTGCTCCTTTGCTTTATTTGAATTGAGAGTATCTGATTTTACAGGCTGCAGGTATAGTAGACCAGACGTTTGTATTTGTGATCACGGATGCATTAGATAGCTTGGCCTGTTGGGCGCAGCGACGGGGGGGGGGGGCTCAGGGGTCAGAGAGCAGCTGGGCCAGAAGTAACAGGAGGTTTAAATCGGTTACTCCACTCTAACAATACATAACCTCCACCTCGGGCTCGCTTTGATGGGTAATACTCTGTCAAGTGTGCTCTGCTGTTTAGTGCGACGTCTGCGCAGACGGCGTCAGCGTGGCTCTGCTGCAGGAAGAAGTTGTTTAGAGGCCGTTTTTAAAACCAACAGCGGTGTGCAGGAGTTCAGGTTTACCTGGAAAATGTTGACGAAAGAGACACAAATAACTACAAGGTCACACGGAACTGACACGAAAAGATGCTAAATGACTTCAAAGATGGAAAAATGCACAAAGTGACTTGAAAGAGGCTCAAATTGACAAGATTAAACATCCAACAGAGATGCAAAACAACCAGCCACACAAAATGATTTCAAAAAGATGCAACACATCTGCAGAGATGCACAAAACGGCTACAGAGAGAGACAAAAGGACAAAAAAAAAAAAAAAAAAAAAAAGAGACACAACATGACGACCGTGAGAGACGCAAACTGACTTCAAGGATACGTAGCGACATCAAAGAGACACAAAACAACCACAGAGATAAACTAAACTGCCACAAACTGACGGATATCAATTCCACAGAAACACAAAATAACCTTGTAGATTTGTAAAATGACAACAGAGAGGCTCAAAAAGACCAGGACAGAAATCATCAATAAGAATATTCAAAATAACCTTACAAACATGCACAACAAGAACAAAGAGTCAATAAAGCGAAGCAAAAGCACCACGAACGGAGAGGTGCGTCATCTGGAGTCCATTTGTGTCCCTTTTCAGTGTTTTGCTCCTGTGCAGATTATTTTGTTATCGTTTGGTTTGTAAGATTTAAAAAAAAATAAAAAATAAAGTCTTCTTCAAGCATCCTGTTTTGTGCAGCTAACCCCAAAAATAATCTTTTTTTTTGTTCGTTTGTTTGTTTTGTTGACGAGCACCTGTTACATCTTCAGAGACGCTGGAATTTAGCACCGCTTCGGCGTTTTTTTTGTGTGTTTTTTTTTGGCTCAAACACGAATTCCATGGTTTCAACTCCCGCGGGGAGTCGTGTCATTAATCTTACTAAGAAGCGGACGTTTCCGTGTCCGGTGGCTTTTTTTTTTTTTTTTTTTTTTTTTTGCTTTTTCTTCTAAGCGTTGAGCGAGGACTTTTCTTCGAGGAACCTTTGACAACATTTAACGAGGCCCATTTTGGCCGAATCCTGCCGCACGAGTCGGCGTGGAGACCCTGAACGGTTTCACGTTGTCGGCCAGTCGGTCAGCTGCGTTCATTTTGCTGCTCTGTATTTTTAAAGCTCGACGGGCAGGCGGGAATCCTTTTCGTGTGGATTAGAAGCGCTGCCGCCATCGTTTCAGCCTCTGCGATGCTCCCGAATGGTTGTCATGTGGGTGTGCTTGTGTTGAGCCTAAATGTAGGTTAACCTCGCTGGTTTTCTTGGCCGGTTTTTGTACGGATGTGCTTCATTTAAAATCGGGAGTTATGTCACATTTAAAAATAAAAAAGGAGCTTTAAAAAACAAAAAGACTCCTCCTGAAAGTTACATCCAGAGAAGCAGAAACATTTCATGATTTGACAAAAGAAAATTTGACGTGTTTTGGTTAAATGTAGTTATTTTTACCGTCGCGCACGTCTGCATTTAACTTCTTTTGACCGTTGCAGTCTCAAAGCAACTGCTCTCGCATGAAGTCGACTTTTATTGAAGCCTGTAACGTATAAAGGTTTTGCATTCAGAGATGCTTCTAATATTTCTGGACGTAAAACGTGTGGACTTTCACCTTTCTGACATTGTCAACAAACGCTGAACTTTTGCACGGGTAGAATTTAAGGCAGCGTTGATGCATTCGATTTTACAGGTGTTCCTAAAATAGAAAGTCACAATTCTTACCAAAAAAAAAAAAAAAAAAAAAAAAAAAAAAAGTTAAAGTTGATATTTTAATGTTGAGATTTCAGCGTCAGAAGATAAAAGTATCGGCTGGGATTGACCGTCAGGTTTGCTTGTGCAGAACTCATATTTTTTTGGCATGTTAAGCGTGACAGAATCGCCCGCGAACAGGAGAAGCAACACCTCTCCCTGTTCTTAGTGCCACTGGACGTCCTGCGCTTCGCCGCCGCCGCCTCCCGGGCCGTGCAGGAGCGCCTTCCTGTTTCCGCTCGGTACGACGTCACCGCGCGAGAACTCGCGGCGTTTGTGTCCGACCGCGCTGTCGTCGGCTCCTCTGGACTCGGTGGAGATTTCAGCGCTTGGCTGAGGTTGCGGAGTTTGTCTTTGCGGCTGTGGCAGAGATCCAGACTTTTAGCCGGAGGTCCCATTTAACCAAAGCTGGCTGTGAAAATATGAAAAGACGTAATCCACCCATTCTGGCCGGCAGACAACAATGTTAGTTCAACTGAGGCTCTGATTGTCCTTGTCGCTCATTGTTCTCACTTTCCTTTCATGCGTCCTTTTTGTTTCTTCTTCTTTTCTTTTTTTTTCTTCTTCTTCCTTCTTCTTCTTCTTCTTCTTCTTCTTCTTCTTCTTCTTCTTCTTCTCCTCCAGCCTGTTTGGGAAGCCCTTTGATGGCGGGAAGAGGATGGACCATGGCGGTCCGCAGCAGCATCCCACGGAGCAGCAGCAGCAGCAGCCGTACCACCCGCAGCACCCCGCCATGATGCGTCTGTACGAGGTGCAGAGGGAGGTGGCGTCCCTCGGGCCGCAGGTCTGCACCTTCAGCGGGCTGCAGAACGACCGCGACTACAAGCGGCTGGAGCGGGAGCTGACCCGGCTGCAGCTGGAGGTGGACCAGGTGGACACGGAGGGCAAGCAGGAGCTGCAGGGGGCGCGCAAGAGGGCGGCGCAGGAGGTGGAGGGCCTGCTGCGCTACCTGGAGGAGAACGCCAGCCACCCGTCCCGCCAGGCCATCGAGCAGCTGAGCAACCAGGCGCGGCAGCTGGTGGACGAGCGGGTGGTCGCGCCGCAGCGGAGCGGCGGCGCGGCGGAGATCAACGACGAGCTGGTGGACGCCCTGCAGGAGATCATCCTGAGGCTCACCCAGGTCAAGACCGAGGGCCGGGTGCCGCTCCGCAAGGCGCGCTACCGGGCGCTGACGCGCATCTGCGCCGTGCAGGACGTGGTCGAAGGGCGCACGCAGCAGCAGACCCTCTCGCTGCCGCTGTCGGGGGACACCCACGAGGCCGTGCACCGCATCAACCAGGTGATGGTGAAGGTGAGCGTGGCCCGCGGCCAGCTGGTGGCGCTGCTGATGGGCCTGAGCGGGCGGGACAGCTGCACCCACCTCTCGCGCATGCTGACGGAGATGCAGGTGGAGCTGGACGCTCTGGACGTCTCCGGGAACGCGGCGATCAGAAACTACAGGAAGCAGGTTGTGGAGGAGATCAACGGGCTGCTGAAACATCTGGACCTGGAGGTGGAGGGAGACGACACGCGCAGGTAGGACACACTCCGAAAGGAATGATTGACCGTCTTCCGTTAAATCGCCTCGGTCTACAAAACATCGTAAATTCTTAGAACATCCCAGTTAAGACCTGAGGTTTTGTTGACAATTCACACCCAAAGATATTTAGATTATTATCGTAGAAAAACTGTGAAAAGCAGAAAATATTTTCGATTTAAGTTTCAGTTCTTCGGTGCCGAGTCACCGTTTTGTTTTATTCTGGATCGCAACTTTCCTGCCGGCACGTTTTGTTATTAACACCTTCTGTACCTCAGAGTGCAGCTCAGAGAACTGTGAGGGAATCAGACTCGTATCGGCAGAGACTCACCGATGGCCGTTTTTCAGGAGCCGACGCGCCCACCGAGGGCTCCATTATGTCGAACAGCCGAGTCGAGTGCCGCTTCGAGCACCTCTCGCTCTCCCATGTTGTTCTTTCTGCTGCCTGGAGTTGGGCGTCAATTACAACCACAAAAAAAGTAGTTTGTTTGATAAAGTGGAAGCTGAATTTGAACGCATGTTAATGAAATGGGAAAAAAAAATGTTGTTGTCGGGAACTGTCAGATGAAAGAAAAGAGAAAATATAACCTTCTCGTACGTAGACTAAAACACGTTTTAGAAAAAGTTGGTGGAAGATTTTGGAGCTTCTCTCTAAAATAAAACATTTAAGGCTGGTGCTTTTATTTTGGCGGTACCTCCTTGTATTAACGGTGATTCTCTGGCTGGTTTGATGGGGCTGCAGATATTTTCTCTCCTGTCGCACCAGAGCGGAGCTCAGGCCACGACGACTGGATGACGTCACGTTATCGATCGAAAGATTAGCACGTTTGTTATTACGCTGCCTGTAAAGCGCTGACTCGGGACTTCCTGTTCGGGCTCAAAACGACCCCGACGTGTTGTCCGGTTCGAAAGATAAGCTCATCGGTGGCAGGAGTTTTCCCCCAGCAGTGATCCGGTGTTTGTGTCTGTAGGTACGACTTGGCGCAGAACAACTCCATCCGCGAGATCGAGGCGGTGCGAGCTCACGTGTCCCACCTGCGCGAGGGCGTCGTGCGGCACTGCGACTTCGGGTTCAGGCCCAAAGCCGAGCTGCAGAGCCTCCTCACGCACCTGGACCAGGTGGACACGGCCAAGAACCCGTGCATCCGGGAGGCCCGCCGCCGCGCCGTGGTGGAGGTCCAGGCCATCATCACCTTCCTGGACCTGCGCGAGGCCCTCGCCCGCCGCCAGCCGGGCCCCCACGAGCACCCGTCGCACCGGGCCGTGTGGCTGGTCCTGGGGAGCCTGTCGGACCTCCAGGCCCAGGTGCTGGGCTTCGACGGCAAGCGGGCCGACAAGAGCTACATGATCCTGGAGGAGCTGCTGACCAAGCAGCTGCTGACGCTGGACGCCGTGGACCCGCAGGGCGACGACATCACCAAGGTGGCGCGGAAGCAGGCGGTGAAGTTCGCCCAGAACATTCTCAACTACCTGGACATGAAGACGGACCAGTGGGAGTACTGATCCGGGAAAAAAATAAATAAATAAAAAAAATACACACACACATCAGATGGAGCGTCGCTGCAAGAACGAAAGGACCTGATAATGTGGGTAGATAGAAAACGTATCATTCCATGGGCTGTACATAAGGACTCAAACCCCCAGAATGCACTGCAGCAGCGCTTCTCTTTCGTCTCCTCGTGGTAGTCATGGCCGACCCTGCTGAGAAACACAGTGACACACACTCTGAAATCTATTTTCTTTTTTTTGGGAGGGGGTGGGGCGGGGCTTTTTGGAGATTTCTTTTACTATCTGCTCTCTGTGTGTGTGTGTTCTGTCGTCGTATACATACAAACACTCCATAAAGCCTGTTTCAGCGGTCGTATCCTCCCGACTGCCCTTTTCATTGATAAAAGTGTGACGGATGGCTCTTTTTTTTTTCTCTCTCTCTCTCTTCTGTGGAGTAATAACTTTAATCTGAAACACGAGGGCCTCAGCAGGTCGTGGAAACGGAGATGTAATCGGAGAGGGGAGCCGACGCTGACCCTGTTCATCCCCTCAGGCCTGTGGTGGCGCTCACGACTCCCCCAGAAACGCTCAAATGACGAAAGATACAAAAATCTGAATCTGTGTGATGTTATCTGGTGAGCCGGATGTTTGACGAGATAAAATTATCTTCCCTTGCACCCCCCCCCCCCCACTCACCTCCCCACCCCTCCACTCCATCCGCCGCCTGTGTAGCCTTTAAGTCTGTTTCAAATGTTTGTTGTGACTTTTTTTTTTTTTTATAACCGTGCCGAGCTATAAATGGATCCAGTTCTGAATTCAGAGATAAGAGGAGACGAGATTTTTGCTGCTGCTGCTGCTGCTGCTTTAGTTTTGTTTAGTTTTTTTTTTTTTTTTGGTTTCTACCCACCGCTTTCTACTAACGGAGGAGTGCGACTGTGAGAGGTCCCCGGAGAGAGGAAGAAGAGGAAGAGGAAGGCTGATATCCACCGCATTGACACATCAAGGCTGAAGCTCACGGGGCTGTCAGCCGGGTTCCTATTGTGGCGCCGAGTATTGACGGTGATCGCAGTCGACAGACAGAAAGAAGCCTTCTAGAAACTTCTCCGAGCTGCTGCTGCTGCTGGAGACGGTGGGAGGGAGGGAGGGAGGGAGGGAGGGGGGGATGGAGGGGAGGGGGAGGGAGCGAGCGAGAGGGACTAGTAGAGGAGTCCAAATCTCTGTGCCTTTATTTTTTCACCCCTTCCCCTTTCGAGCCGGTTTGTGTGAAAGCAGCCTCGCGGCGCAGCGACATGTTATCGGTGACACAAGAATGAGCAAACTAAAAAGCAGCGAACGCGTTGAACGGCGAGCACCTCGGCCGTTAGCGCCGCAGGAGATTTGCACTACCTGTCATACAAATTGAGGCTTCTTCTTCTTTTTTTTTTTTTTTTCCTTTTCAAATCAGTATTTACTCCCCGAGTTTAAAAAAAAAAAAAAAAAAAAAAAAAATGTTCCAGTCAGTGATTCGTAGTGACGCCGACGTGACGACGCTCTCCGGCGACGGCGTGAGTCAGTCACGCTTTCACACTGCAAGCAGCCTCGCTGGCGGAGCAGCGGCGATAATTAGGCCGTTAAAATCCTGCTGACTCTTCCCAACAACAACAACAACAACAAAAACACAACGAGATGATGGTAGAGACGTTACTGAGCGGGAGGAAACGGCAGCTGATAAAACGGTCACACCTCCAGTGAGATGAGAGTTTTCAGTAATATAACAGTATGGTAATTAGATATATAGTATATTATAGTATAACAGTAATTTGAGCTTTATATATTTTTTGTTTTAGGGTGACTAACAGAAAAATCCTCTTCTGGTGCATTTACGGCGATATTTATTAACATTCACCGTTAAATAAATAAAAGCTCATATAAGTCAAAAAATATATAAATATATTACGGCAGCTAGATTTAGGTAGATGTGATGAATTATACGGACGCGTCTCGGTCTCAGACCTCTCACAAATAAAAAAATAAGATCATTAAAGACATTTTACGGCATCTATCTAATTTTTTTTAAGAATCCACAGGAACTCTGTACCGAGCAGAATTTGTGTGGTTCATCATGCGGCAGACGTTGTTTACCAGTTAATTCGTGATAAATAATTTTTTTTTAAAAATTAAAAAAATATCTCAACAGGAAACGAGATCTTATCTGACGGGCGTTTCGTGTAAAGTAAATCTGTGTCCGAGACTTTTTCCACCAGCTGAGACTCCCTCGCGTCTCTCTGCTGCTTGCAGTGTGAACGCGCACTAAAAGGGTCAAAGGTCACGATGGTCCCCCCCCCCATCCCTCCCGAAGCGGACCTTTCGGTGCTTCGCCGCTCGTCCCAGCTGCCGAGAGCGTTGTCTTGCGTGTCGCTGGCTTTCTTTTTTTTTTTTATTATTATTATTATTATTATCGTTATTATTTTTTGTAAACATGCTCCCGTGAAACTCCCACGGACCCGTTTTTATCTGCTTTAAGCTGCTATTGGAAGCGTTTTTCTGGCACGACGCCGGCAGACTCATACAGGAGAAAATTCAATTAAAACAGTGTTTTTCAAATGTGGGCCGGCCGGCCCGCCCGCCCGCCCGGCTGCTGCTGCTGCTGCTGCTGCTGCTGCAACAGATGCTTTGTCACAGCGAACCTTATGCTCTCTCAGACCAAACCAACCCGCACACACCTTAAGTTGACCGTTTTGTATGCAGTAACATAACACATGTAAATCCACTGCGTTTCTCTACTTTGCTTCCTTTTTAAACATCCCTTTGAATAATTTATCAAAAGTTTTACACTGTATGTAGAAATGTTACTTCGATCTTTGCCTGTCTCATCGTCTTAAAGTGTCTCGAAGCCATACGAGCAGACAAATTTTCCCCGACGTCCCTCAGATGGAAGTTGTTCCCCGGTTTCCAAACGTCACCTCTCCTCCTCTAAAACGCTGCAGTTTGTCAACGGACTCTGGTTGTAATAGATTGAAGAATTACAAGCGGAGTTCACTTCTGAATTTCTTGGAAAATTGCAGCTGATAAATGTTGTAAAACCAGCTTTGTCGCATTTCGGTGGAGGTGTCGTACGCCTTCACATTTTTACGTGTTTAAGAAAGAAAGAAGAACATTTTATAGGTCTAAAAGAGGGCGGAAGACCCAGAAACCCCGAGGTGGTCGAGCATTTCAAACCACCACGATGTTGCATGAGTGTGAATGTTTTGAAAATAGAAGCATTTTCAAAAAGATAAAGCTGGAGATGTTCTGTATGTTGTTGTTTGTTTTTTTTTATTGTCAACTTAACCAACAACGTATTGCCGGGGACTATTTTCAGCAGCGAATTATTCCACATTTCTTTTGTTCTCTTGAGAATTTGCAGCAAACACACGAGTACTGATTTTGTTTTGTTTTTATCAGTTTTTGGACACCCGTGATACTCGCAAAGAAATCATTTTGTACACATTATTTGTCAGTGGGAAACATTAATTGTTGGATTTGTTGACAATAAGAAAAACGTCGACTATCACCGGATTTATATACTTTAAAAACTGAAACCGTTTATTCCTGCTAGCATTAAAACAAAGCTTCAGAAAGTCTGCTCTACTTTCCTTTAAATACATTTTTCATGAATTTAATGAATTGATTTGAAAAAAGTTATTTATGAGCAGTATATATATGCACATTATAACGTAGTTATAAGCAGATAAAAGGACACTTTAGGTGTTTATTAATGTACCATATTTTGAAATATTTTAACCTCTTTTATGAGGACATCTTTTATATACGATGGCCTCAAAATATAGGTTTAAAATGATGTTTTTTGTTACTTCAAGTGGATAAATTTGAGCTCAAAACAACCAGACTTTAAATTTCATGCTCTTTATATTCAATTAGCAAATAAGTATATTTTTATACAGACATCTTAAAAGTTGTTGAAAATAAACACATAAAGACTTAATCTGCTTAAAAATACTTTACAGTGTTATGAATAGATCCGTGTTTTAATACTGCTTATAAATACTAAGTAGTTGGAGATAAAATGGTGTCGTGCTGATAACAGTTTAAAGCTGTTATTATACTTCATATCCGATTTCAGAAAATTAAAAAGCTATTTGTTGTTTATACACAAAACCCCCAAAAATAACGGCTTGTTTTTTGTTCTACATTCGAATTTAAACTCGACTCAAAAACAGGAAAGCGGATTCAAAAAAACAACTCGTCAAAATAAAGTTTTATGTGGCGCGTTTTCTCATCTCCTGTTTTGACCTGTGAATAAAATCTAAAGTATGAAAAACAAGCCATTATTATTATTTTTTAATTTTTTTAATTATTATTATTTCTGAATTGAAAAAACATTAAAAATAAATTTAAAAAAATTCTGATTTTGGATTTGAATATGAACAGAACAAAAGACCATCTGATGATTGTTTGGATTTGATGGTTAAATGTGAACCGGCATTAAAACCTGAAGCTGAAATAATTTAGTCCCCCCGGTCTCCTCCACGCTGACTCTCAGCTCAGTTTTCCCCCCACCAACAAACAGCTGGACCGCTAAAAGCAGCTCTGGGTCCTCGGAGGGTCTGAACTTGGTGGCTCTGGAGTCCATTAGACAGGACTTTAAAAGATTCAGATCCAGTGGGGATTCAGATGCAGCGCTTCACAGGACGGTGCATTAACGCCGAACAACAAACGGGCCGAGCGACCCGCAGATGGAGAAGGTCTGATTTTCCTGCCCGAGGTTGAATGTAGTCCTCGAGGAATGTTTTGCTCTTTTTGTATTTCACAGTAACCAAAGTTTATTTTGATGAAGACGGGTCGGGTGGAAATGAATAATGTTCAAAGACGGAGAAGGTTTTTGATTGAGATCAGCAGCCAGTTGCACCAGCAAGAAACTTCTACATTTGGACTTTAAACCAAATGTAATGAACATTTTCTGGTTTTTTTTTTAAGCGGTCCAAGTCAGACTCGGCTAATTCTTCACGTTATTCGTTTGTTTAAACTTGACAAAAGCGACGTGTTCACGGAGGGGAGATTGTCGTACATCTATTTTAATACTTTATTAACAAATGAGATGTTAATTAGTGAGTTGTCGATGTGCTGCTAGGTCCAGTCTTTGTGCCAAGTGACAGTAAGTCTAACTAGCGCTGGGTTTATTTTTAAAGTGTTGACGTGAGAATAAGTGCCGGAGATGATAAAAAAAAAAAATTAAAAAAAAGCAAATAAGTACATTTCCAAAAATAAGGGGTGTAGAGTCTGTGTTCTCAATGTAAATAGAGAAAAGAAATGTCCTTTTGCACCATTGCAATTACCATTTATCACCACAAGTGGCGCCGAAGAGAACAAACTGCCGATCTTTAATAATGTAACTTTGTTCAGGAAAGACTGACCGAAATTATGAACATGAAGTTTCCACAAGCAGCCGCCTCGTCTGGCATTAAACATTAAGTGCAAACTAGTTCAACCCATCGCATTTTTTGCTGGCGCTTGCACATTTCATAAAGTACTTCTTTATTCAGACAACGTGATGCCGATTCAGGGCGTCAACATGTTTTATCGTCGTCAGGGGCCGAACGAGAACAATGAGTAGAAAACCACTTCATACACGTTCGAGCATCAGGCAAGATCACCCGTTGGATAATCCAGTAATCGGGCTGACCGCCGTGTTTGCTCGACGCGTCGCAGCGCCATCTAGTGGTCAAATCAAAACCAGCCGAAGAAACCAGCTGAAGCTCACTGACCATCTCAAACCTCGCTTCTTTAAGTCGTTACAAAACCGGAGGGCGAACACGACGACTCACCGCTCTTAAGTTTGGTCAACGTGTGGTTTTCCACGTGAGTTAGAAACGTTTTTGTTGTTGTTTTTTTGGTCTTTTTTATCAAGCTAAGCTAAACGTTGTCTGTAGTTTCATAATTTCCAAACAGACATGGAAGCAGTATTGATCTTCTGTGTTTACCTCGACCATCTTTAGGTCTACGTCGTATCAAACTACCGAGATGTTTAAACGTTCAAGACGTTGGTGCGACAGGCTGCTGAATCTTATCTTGGTTATTTAGGTGACGGAAAAAAAATATGAAGAAATTCACCAAAAAAGAAAAAGATCTGCCTCGCTGAGCTTTCGCAAAACATTTATTTAAGCGCACTTTTTTTTTTTTTTTTTAATGTTCCTGACTCACTCTTGTTTATTACTGCTTTGCCTTTGTTTCTGCCGATGACAGGAATGTGTTAAGTGGTGGAAAAGGTTTTCTCATTTCTTTTATTTTTCCAGACGTACATTTTTTCTTAAGTCGCCTTTTAACTGCATTGATTGTGACGGGCTTTCGATGTTTCTCCTCCGAGATGAGCTTGTACAAAAAGCACACTGACAAAAAGAAGAAAAAAAAAAACGTGTGAATGGTCCATGGATGGTTGTGTTTAGAGTTTGTATTCCCACTGCAAAATAAAGACGGCGTGTCGTCATCCATGTGCTGTTAACGTGTATTTTTCTATTTTTTTTTTTTATTATTTTTTTTTTAACAGCTTTCCACGTGAGGACCTGACAGGACTCTTTTAAAAATGCGATCGCAAACTTTTAAAATGCCTACTCAGGGTTATTTTAAGAAAAACATACGGTATCGCCGAGGGAACAGAGGATGGATAAAAGACATTTCATGCATCGCAAACTCACTCCCCGCAGTAGATGTGCATTAAATTTTTAGCTCTCATCCCGAGCAGGTGGACGGAGGAGTCCAGGATCTCTCGCTCAAGGACACTTTGACAGGACACAGTGAATATCTGCTCAGTGATGGAGATTTTGTCCCATTTAAACGTTGAAAATAAAGCTAAAAAGGGCTCTGAATAAATTTGAATATTTACAGTTTACAGTGTAATTCTCTCACTGAGGTCAATGATTATCCATCAGTAAGCATTCTTAGTAATACGGTAAAGTCAGAAAACTAAATCAACAAAAGTGAACGTTTCAGACAAAAAGAGTTTTCGGGTTTTATATGTAATGCTTTCTGAGTTAATTTGTCAAAAAAGTGACTGAGTCTACAATGACATTGTGAAAAATAAATAATAATAATTCAACCAATTTAAAATGAATAATAACAAATAAGCCCTTCAAAGACTGTAACTGGTATTATTCTTGTGTTCCTGATCACCTGGTGAAGTCTATAATGTTCACTCTCTTTTAGCTCCATTTTTGGTCTCCACCAGCTCTTCGGGGAAACATGGCCGTTAAATTGCTCCACTATGTTCACCAGCTTCTCTCTAACTATTTCATCAAGGGACACCTTTCACATTATTTTCACATTTTGTTAATCAGCAGCCTCAAAACCAGAATTGAACGTCCTTCACCCACAACTGGAATATTTCAAGCGATAAATCAAAGCTCTTGTTTCCAGCTCAGAGAGTCTTCTCCGCTGTCTGAGCTGTTCGTGGGGTTTTTCCCAGTGACGATAACATTTGGGGAGAAGACTGGACCACGGTCACGTTGTCCGGTCCCCGAGGAGGCGGCCCGGCGATCAGGGACACTCTCCATGTGTGGGATCAGCCGACCCGTCACGCGACGGTCGGCCAACACCGAGTCCCTCTCAGCTGGAGCTCACGTCCGCCCTCCACCACCGGCAGACCGAGTTCAGCTGACTCAGCTGGACGTAAGCTTTTACATTCATAAATGAGATCAAGTGGAACAGAAAAAAGGCAGAACACACTCGGAGACTGCCAAGTTTTTCCTTTACAGATTTCTGCCAAATGCGTTTCTTTGACAAACTATTTCCTGGAGGGAAACACGGGAGTCGTACGTGGGCTTTAATCTGCCTAATGATTCTTAAGAACGGGTTTACAGGACGAGGATAGCACCTGGGAGTGTTTCTGGTGCTTCAAAGCTGACACACAAACACTAATGGAAATAACCCCCGGACACATCCAAACGTTAAAATACATATATCCAACTGGGTGTGCTCATATTTTGCATGTCTTTGGTCATCTTTTTGTGTTGTATTCATAGACTGTATATAAAAGGTCTTATTACAGTTGTTTTGTGTCTTTATGTGTCCTTTTTTTGCTTTATGGTCATTTCATATCTAATTTCTGTCCCTTTTGCCTGTTTGTGGTTGTTTTTGCCTCTTTTTAAGGGACATTTTGTATCTTTTTGTCTCACTTATTGATCATTGTGTCTTTGGGGGCGTTTTGTGATTTTTTTTTTACGTCCTTTTGCTTTGTGGTGGTTTCGTGTCTCTTTTGTGACATTATTTGATCTTTTTATGGACTTTACGTGTTTTTTGCGGTCGCTTTGTGTCTTTTTGCGTCTTTTCGTCCTGCTCTCTCGCCTTTTTGTGTCGGTTTTGTGCCATTCTTTTGTCTCTGCGGTTGTTTTGCATCTTTTTGTGGACATTTTGTGTCTTTTTGTCTTTGAATTTTGGTCATTTTGTGCCGTTTTATGTCTCTGCTCTCATTTTGCGTCACTTTGTTGTCACTTCGCATCTCCTTTGTCTCGTTCTTTTGTCTCTGTGATTGTTTTGCATCTCTGTTGTGGTTTTGTGTCTTTAAATTGAGCTTTATGAATTTCTCATGAGAGATGTTAAAAGGATCACATTGTGGGGCAAACATGAGCTGGTGGTGAATAAAGACGTCATCGTCGTCCTACTCACATCTGAGCAGTCGTGACCTTTTTGATGAAGTTTCTCCATTCATTGCGGTTTTGAGCTTTGATGTAGCAGCTATAAATTGATTTCTTTGTAAGAGTTGTAATTCCACCTGTCCAGCGGAGTTTCTTTCTTCCTCTGCTTCTTTTCCCTTCTACTTTACTGAACATGATCAGTTTCTCAGGATTGTCTCCTTCACGCCTGCCAATGTGACCGAAATATTGCAGTTTCTGTTTTGCAACCACTTTGAATGAAGACACTTGAAGGTAAAAAAAAAAAAAAAAAAAAAAAAAAAAAAAAGAAGCACTTACTAGATCCTTTGGTGTTGCTGTGGGACAGGATGACTCCAAAATGACCTCTGTGAGGATGAAGTGAAGGATCAGTATGTCATTGCACGTCCCCTGTTTCCGATGTGGCCACCAGAGGGCGCTCCGCTCTCAGCTCTGCAGGCAGCAGGAGGGAGGATGAGTATCTGGGCAAGCTGGATGACAGTGGCTGTTGTGGTTCTGTGAGGCTGTGCTGATTACATAATCTGTAACAGAGGTGATGAACACAATGTTTCACTGCATGACAGCACGGATCACCACAGCACTGAGGCGGCGACGATCCATACACAGGCCATTAAAGTTTTATGATCAACGGCCTGATTCAGGGCTGTATTCATTTTTTTTAAGGGTGATGTCTTTGAAACATTGAGCAGAACTGATTTTTTTTTTTTTAAATGTTTTTAAGCTTTAAACTTCACAAATCTCACTCTATGTCCAGTTTGCTCTTGATTGAGTGAATACAATAAAAACTTAATTTCAACTGCAGAGAGTTTAAGAAGTTGAATTACACTGAAGCAAGTCTTTAATTGGCTGATTTTCAAGAATTTAAACCTGAAATAAAAACAATGTTGGGCACTCGTGGACAGTGGAGACAAAACTGTCAATTTTTGATATGAAAACATTGATTAAAAATCTTAATATATGTATATTATCTTACCATACAACTTACCAGGAGGACTCAAGATGAGGCAGTCAGATCAGGTTCCCAAAAGAAACTTATTTTCTGAACAAAAACTTCGAAGATTTCAGCCATTTCACCTTCATGAGGACAAACTGTTATAACGGAATCCATCACAATTAGGCCAAATACACAACACCTACGCTTTGTCATGTCAGGAATCATGGGAAATGTAGTTCATTTATAGAGCAAACTCCAGTAGAAATCCTTAGAAATCGAAGCTAAAACAAGGCATGAACATATTTAATTGGGGTTTATTTTCTCCGTTGTTTTTGTCCACGCTACGACAAATGTCCATTAGGATTTCACAGAGTCCCAAACAAGACACTCAGTTAGATGTATATTTCCTGGCTGCGTGCAGCTGTTGTGTCAACATCCTGACATGGGCCGGTCGGGCCGGAGAGCATCAGGAGGAGGAAACAGAAATTGAAGAAGAAAAAAACCCAGAGAAAATGAAAAGAGGCAGAGAGCAGGGTTCTGTTTAGTGAGGGTTATGTCACGTTAAAACATCAACAAGGCCAAAGAAAGGATGAGTCACACGAAGACCGGAGACAAAGTGCAAGATGTCCAGAAGGTAGTGCAGAGCCCGAGGGATGAATACTAATCTCCTAATAATAAACTGAGCATATGTCTTGGGTTGTTTTGTTTGTTGTTCTTTTCCATGTAAAAAAAAAAAAAAAAAAAAATAGTCACGCTGGAAATGAAGGGAGCTGCAGAGAGCATCGGTGAGGTGAAACAAGGTGGGGGGGGGGGGGGGACGCAGAGCCGCGCAGGAGGACAGTGTGCAGCGTTATGTCATGCGGTGAGCAGGCCGGGTACCGGGTGCTGTCAGCTGTGCAAAAAAAAAAAAAATAAAAACGCAGGAGGGGAGCAGGGTTATGCAATATACTCCCGGAGCTTCTCTACTGGCTGAGACAAGCCTGCATTGATTCGCGTAAGCGGCTACAAGCGCACGGTGGAGGGAGATACAATAAAAGGGTCCGTTTGACCTGCGGAGGACCACCGGCAGCTGGGAAACCGGTTCCGCTCCTCAGTGAGTTGGATTGACTCCAAAATGAATATTTACAACCGGTGGGCTAATAAATGCAAAAATGAGTCATGCGCAAAATACAGACAAAACATGTATTTATAGTCACATTAGTGCACGCATGGCTGCAGGCACGGTGATGCCGGTGAATACGAGATTTAGACCGGAATATTATATTGGTAATATAATATATGTAAAAATGTCCTGAGAAACTACAGACTGAATTGTCAGCGTTCTCACTTCGGTGGTCGATTTATTTTGTCATTCAGCATCAAAGAACAGGCCAAAATTCATTCTGTCTTAACATTTTAACCTGCGGCAAAAACATTCAAATAACTAACCAACACCAATATATAATATATCACAGAAAATACTGTCAAAAGCAATTAAAAATGAATTTTTGTCTTTTTTTTTTTTTTTTAAGAATAAAATGTGATATAACTCTATAAAAGATGTGTGCAATAAAATAAAACACTACAGCTTATGAAATATATAATAAAACATTCTGTGTTTGGTTCTTTCTCCTGCTTGCTGACCTTTGACCCCTTGTCTTTTCCTTACTGCACAGCAGGACGGTGACACGCTGCCGAGTGTTGTGGCTCCAGAACGTGTGGCATGTGTGAACTTGCACAAATACAGCTGCAGCCTGACGTGAGGTCTTTTTTTTTTAATTTCCATCTCTAAAATCAATTCGGGGATTCCACATTTCCCCTGCGTTCACCTGCTCGGCTTTATCCAGAGAACACTGCATCATTTAATCTTTTTATATGCGGAAAATCATCTTCAAATGATTCATAATTAAGCGTTGATCAATTCATTTTGATCATAAATTGAAATATTGCTCGGCGTCGCGCTCCCGAGGTTAATTTATCCCCAGAATAAAAAGATGAAATGCTCATTTACTTATTTTAATTAAGGAACAGTTCCTCTGGGAAACATAAAACGGGAAGATTAAGAGCCTGAAAAGAAGTGAGATGTTGGAAGGTACCTGTTTATGACGGGAAGGCGTCGTGTTGTGCAGTGATGAGGAGAAATACCAGCTCTTTTTCTAATTGATTATAGTGGGATAGCTGTGTGTGTGTGTGTGTGTGTGTGTGTGTGTGTGTGTGTGTGTGTGTGTGTGTGTGTGTGTGTGTGTGTGTGTGTGTGTGTGTGTGTGTGTGTGTGTGTGTGTGACTCATCTCCTCAAAAGTTAACAATTTATTTTAGTGTTTTTGAGCCCAGTTTTTAGGTTAAGTTAGAACTGCATGTGCAAATCTGCTGGTTTTATTTACAGTAAAGACGAACGAGCTCTGAAAGTTTCGTTGATGACATTAAATATAAAACTAAACTGGAGGCTTTCAATAAAAAAACAAAAACAACAACGATGTAATTAACGAGTGTTTCGTGGGTGTTTCAGTCTATCGAGGGCAGTTCGGTATCTGATCAGTGTTTTTACTCCGGTACTCTTGATACCTGACAGGGATGGGGGGGGGGGGGGAGGGAGACGGTTGCCGTATTTGGCCGGTTGCCACAGCAACAGCAGGAATTACTCCTCACTCCTCCGCAAGCAGCTTGCCCTCCGTTTGGCCTGCGGATATTGTTGCGCGTCTCCTCTCCCACGTATTACATCTGCAATTCACTCAGAGCGATACGAGGGAGAAAATAGCGGGAGAGTTACCTAACGTGGTGGTGATTCGCAGAAAGCATTAGTGTCACAAATGTCACTTCTGAAGGGCGTCGAGGGGGGGGGGGGGTTAAAGTCAGCTCTTCCTGGAATAAAGAACAGATGTGGTCATTTGCCCTTCGCCTCGACAAAAACAAACAACAAAAATACACGTCCTCCTGCAGAGACCTGTTCCCTCCAGAAAATGTAAAAAAAAATAAAAATAAAAAAAGGCCCTCGGACTGTATATTCTGTGTATTCTGACATGCACAGATAACATGACGCCGAGCGCGAGAGCTGGATCGTCATATTTAAATCAGATCCGTGATCTCGCATGTAAAGTGCGGGACGAGCTGGGAAACTGACGTCTCTATTTCAGGACACAGAAGTGCGTGCGGAGCGGCACCCGGGGCGGCAGGCCTCGGCCCGAGCTGCAGGGGGCAGCCGATCATCGCGCTGCAGCCCCTCACCTCGAGCAACGACATCTCATGGGTTTGTGGTCTGCGAGGACAGAGAGGGGAAGCTGCTGCGGGTCGCCTTCCTCCACACTGCGACCTCTGACATTTCTGTTTTACTGTTTTAAAAGACGCTCCGGGGAAGATTTGCCCTTTTCTTAATTTGTGCCGCGTTGGGACTCCGAGCGGGGAGTTAAAGAAACCGGAAGGTGAAACTGTGAGCAACGACGACTGAGGAAGTACGTCCTCTTGTCGGTTAATGATTGTTGGGAAAATGTGATCAGCTGCCATAAAAAAAAAAAAAAAGAGCAATAAAACTTACAGCCGCTGCAGACAAATGAGGCGAAGCTCTGCCCAGTTTCCGTCATCGGTCGAGCAGTAAAGTCTCATGTAGGTCTTGTGACAGGTCATTTAATATCAATAGTGCGATAGGAGGACACGAATTCAGACACTGCTATTGTTGAGCAGACCTATGGTTCAAATAAAGCTGACATTAGGCAACTAAAAAAGAGAGAATACACCCTTCAGTCCACCAGAGGCAGCGTGTCAAGGTCACGGTTCGGCCTCGCCTGGACGTGAAAACCCTCGTGGTTAAATTTTCAGAAATCAAAACCATGTAATTATGAATTAGTTAAGAGTTAGAAGAAGATTTAAAACCCACGTGGTTTTCTCTCAGACTCAACTCGGGTCCCCTGAGTGAGAGTCCGCCGTTTTACCCACCACGCGTTGCTAAATCAGCTTCAGCACTTTTGGACTTCATCAAACGACCTCCAGTTTTCACGCCAAGGTCAACCGTCACCTTTCGCAATTTCTAAATGTGTGACTGGACCTGACAGGGAATATATACGTTGAATATTTGAGAATATTCAGCAAAATGTGGATTTATTAAACCACTAAAAACACCTGTGGAAATCTACGTCCTGATGACTTAAAGGGATATTTTGACATTTCAAACTGTCAACATTTTCCTTTAAACGTTTTTTTTTTTTCCTGTTTATCAAAGGCCGACAGTTCAGGAATAATTACTAATATTGAAAATAAAGAGCATTAGTTGCCTGCTGCCCTGTTTACACTTCATCCCAGAAAAGCCCCGCAGGGATTAAACGTGTCATCAGGTCTGGGATCCCGAGGAGGAGCCGGAAAACACTGCAGCGTAGATGTTAATTCTTTCCCTATGTAGTCTGTAGGACCGAAATCCTTGTCAGACACAGTAGTTTCTATTGTCAGCCAGATGTCAGCTGTCTGTGGCTGCAGGTCCTCGAGGCCGAGCACTCGTCCCCCATGCTTCCACTTTCTGAGAAGAGCACAACGGCCTGGAGGCTGCGTCGCTGCATCTCATGACATCGTGACTCACACATCGCCACGGCGATGGTAAATATAGATCCGATTGTGACACTCCCCCGGGACGGCCTGTGTGTTGGAGTAGGTGCAGAGTCGGCGTCTGAACGCTCCGGCGGGGGTAGGCGGGTGGAGGGATGTGGGGGTTTGTAATTTGTCTGTCTTTTTAAATATTAATGGGTTTTGGACTCCTGAGAGCAGCAACGTCTGGTTTATTGTGAAAGGCGTCACCTGACGGGACCCAAAACTGAAACCACCTCCGGTGCTCTCTGAATATTTTTTAACAGAATCGCCTTTCATAACCTGAACTTCGTTGGGAGTCCTCCAATCATGAAATGTTCCCACGTGGCTCCAACATGGTAAAATAGCACCACAAACACTATACACGATAGATCCAGGACCGCCCGGAGCCGGTTCTTTTGGAGGAGGCCGGGAACCAAGAACTAAAGCCGAGTTTCTCGTACAGGAACTTTCCAAGGAACTAAAGGTTTCATCAGCTCTTTGTTTTAGTAATTTGTTTTTCCATAAAATGGCTGGAAAAAGCCAAAGATCTGAGTTATAGTTTACCAAAGATCAAAGTGACGTTCAAAGATGTTTAATGTCGCGTGGAAGAAAAAAAAGTGTTAAAATCTTCATTTTAAAGAAGCAGGAAGCAGCTGTAAAAAAAAAAAAAAAAAAAGCGTGTGGATAAATGAATCTGTGATTAGAAATGAGCTCGCTGTTTTTTGTCACCATTAACTTTTACAAAAATGTTCAAGAAAGTTGAAACCATTCACCACGAAGCTGCAATGTTTGACAACAGCTGCTCCGTCTTCAAACGTCCACGCTGGAGCTGAAACCTGAAGCTGAAACCTGAAGCTGACATTTTTCAAGAAAACATGCGAAACAAGTGAGTTGCAGCTTCTCAAATGTTCGGATTTGCTGCTTTTTGACAACAATAATGGGAAATCTTAGTTTTTTGGGGGGAAAAAAAACATGAAATTGAGTAAATTTGTGAAAGATATTTCTTACGATATGCTGACATTTTATAGTTAAAAAATAATGAACCAATTAATCCTAATTAACACATCACTTCTGTTTTAACAGCATGTAAATGGTCTGTTCTGTAAATACTACTGAAACACCCTTACAGTAGCTCTGAGGGGCCTAAGTGTATTTTGAGCTGCAGATGACTGAGTGGAAAAAAACAAAAAAACAAAACTCATCTCCAAAGTTGTCAGAGAGGAGCAGAAATAAAATTAAAGCTCTTCGCTGCGGCTTTATTTCACAGTTTAAATCAATTCCTTCAGATGAGAAACGTGTGAATTAGCCGGAGAGGCGGCGTGTTTGGTTACATAAAAGTCTTATATTCTGAAGCAGAGTGCTCTCATCACAGAGTTTTACGAGCACGATGCTAAAAAAAAAAAAAAAAAAAAAAGTAGGAGAAAATATTTAATCTGCTAAATCCTCAAAGTTCCGACACGGAAGGCGTTTTCACAAAACTGTTTCAAAGACTCGGCCCGGTGACGTCAGAGCGAGGCAGAACAAAGCCTCGCCTGCGACCTCTGAGAAATCACCGCTGATAACACACACCGCTGATAGCGCGCGCACACACACACACACACACACACACACACACACACACACACACACACACACACACACCACGAGGCCTGTTTTTGGTAACATACATGTGGATAGTTAAAGATACCGCCACACCGCATCTGTTCCGCTTTTCCCTCTGGTGTGCAGAAGGACGCCCCTCTTTTCCCAGGCCCATAGTGGCTCCCAGTGTGCCTGCTGCTGAGGACCCCCCCCCCCCCCGCCCCCCACCACCCCCCCAGGTTCTTCCATATCTCTCTCTCTGCGGGGAAACGCTGATTAACCCTCCATTGTTGTCCCACTTGGGAGAACAACGCGGCTGGCCGCGGTCCAAACTGTGTCGCAGGAATGTTGGTGCAGGGTCATGACAAAATGGGCGCTGTTGGGTTTTAATGAGCGTGGTTCCCAAGGACACAATAAAACGCTCCTCAAAGCTCCGTGGAAGGTTGAAGGTTGAAAAACAGAGCAACTGCCCTTTAATTCCGAACTCTCTCCGTGAACAGCCTGTTTTTTTTTTATTTTAATTTTATTTTTATCTACATTATCAAATTAGTTTCTAAGTTTACGTGCCAAATTTAAGTGATATTCGTATCTTATGCTTTCAGAGGTTGTGGCCCAGGGAAAAACTGAGATCATGTGAAGGAAAAAAAACCCAGTTTGTGTTGTAGAAACAGAAAATAATAAATGTAATATGAGATATGAGGATTGGCTAAAAAGGTTCAAAGGTCGGTTGGATGAATCAAAGATTGTGAATGTATCGTCTCAGACATTTTTCAGTATTTTCTTTATTAATTTGACAAAGAATTGAAGAGGAAATTTCTCTTTGTCAACTAATTCTTGGGAGGAAAAACTCCAGGCCAATGACTCCTGCACAAAATTCCCAGTATGTCTTTTTGTTAAAGCAGAGAGAGCAAGAGCAGAGCAGAGATGAACAAAACTTAAATAATAAAAGCTAATAACTAGGAAAAGGTTGAATAATGAAAATATTAATTAGCTGCATTGAACACATGGCTCTCCTCCATGGAAAATGACTAAATTATTCATTTACATGCACATGGTGTTGATGCAGTCCTGGCTGACAGCTACAGTGAGATTACACTGCATTAAAATAAATTCTAGCTTACATGTTATGTAATTATAAAACGTTCATAATTTCATGCCCGCTGCTTGTGTGCTTCCGAACCAGCATCGACTTTCTATTCAGAAAGGGATCGATTGAAATGTCGGAAATGACTGGAACAATCTGCACATCAATATTTGATACAGTAATTAGATCACAAGAGGAGAACAGGGTGGAAACATTTGTCCCTGGCTGACCGAGAGAAACCCGGATCACGGCTGTATGAAAAGATGAACAGCTTGTAGACACACTATAAAGAATATTTTTCATTTTGATTTAATGTAAACTCATTGCATTGTTTTAAATATAAGGTGAAATGTGTATAAAGTCCGCAGACCTGATCGGATGCGTCCCTGAGAAACGACCCTCGGGCTCCGGTGACCTCCGACTGCGCGGCATCACTAAACTATCTGCTGGTGGTCTGTAATCCCACTGACATAAAAACTATAACTGTCACATTTCAGGCTCGCTGCGTGGCTGATAAACGCAGTTATCGATCAAATCAGAATCGACCGTCGTTTGGACAGACAGCGGAGGCTTTGCGTAAGAGGTTTATTCCAGCCAACGAGCACCGACGCAGCTTTATCCTTTTCAGCCGGTAATCTGATCATCGCTACTTTTCTCATCTCACTCTTGTTCTCTTTAAGTCCCACCAGGATTAAAGGGGTTAAAAACGTACTCTGCAGAGCGAGCGCACACTGTGGAATGAGAGCAGCACAGAAAAAAGTAAATCTGAGGCGAGTGGAGAGTCATAAACTGGGA
This sequence comes from Brachyistius frenatus, assembly GCF_029030835.1. Classification (NCBI taxonomy): domain Eukaryota; kingdom Metazoa; phylum Chordata; class Actinopteri; family Embiotocidae; genus Brachyistius; species Brachyistius frenatus. Next base: position 193,778 of record NW_027210862.1, read on the forward strand.
AGATGATGAGGGGAATTTTCAAAAGCATTTCATGAAACTTTTCATGCCTTGATTAGATTTGTCTCCCTTTTTGAATCAATTATCGACTCGCTGTAACAAACAAAACAAAGTGTAAATGTAAATAAATGTCTTCTTTTTCTCCCTATTTTTGTTACTTTTTTTTTTTTTTACAGTAAATCAAAACAGGTTTTAACTGCAAAATATTTGTGTACAAATATTAAGTCTCCTCTTTCACCTAAAATCCTCTGATTTGAGCTTCCTTTCCTTCTCTGCATCATTAACTCAGTCACCAACCAAACTGCATCTATTTTGGTCTCGACAACGACGACTCCCGAGTCGCCTTCCTCATCCTCATCCTCATCTTCACAAAGCAGAGCAGCGGCGCGCCCTCTCGCCTCCGCTTCCATCTTATGTCGCGTGCCTTTTTTGTCTTTTGCTCTCTGGCCGCGACGTTTGTTGGATATCGGTGTTCGGGCTCAGGAGGGCAGAAGACAAGCTGATTAAGCGTCAGGATTTCCAGCAGCTCAGAGCAGCTATTCCCAGCGTGGGTCGGGCAGATTAGACCGTCCGGAGCCGGCCGCCGACTCCGGTCTGCAGGTGGGACCGTCGGATGAGGGCTCGTTATTTGGGCTTCGGCCGCATGACCACTGCTCTTTTGTTTGGTGGAGCGGCCTCACGCGTGACGGTGCAGCACCTGGGCGTCCGGTCTAATGCAGAACAGCATTTCTTTGATATCTTAAGAGTCTGCAAAGGAACATTTACCTCAAGGAATTTGAAATATGTCTGGTTAGCATCCCAACAGGAGTTCACACTGATGACACAATCTCATGGATTTTCTTCAGCTGTCTCGGCTCTGCTGCTGTAAACACTTAAGTAGTTTTCCAGGACAAATTTCCAGCTTGCGCAGCCAACAGAAAAACTCTCTCTCTCCGGGAAAACCTTCAACTGCTTTGGCCAAGGTCACAGAAAAAGAAAAGATGTGCCACGAAATTCTTTAGTGATTGATTACAGCAGCTGCGAGCAACATACGACAGCAGAAACACGAAATCTATCAGTGAGTGGACAAATATTCATCCACGCTGATCTCTGATGTCTATAAATGACCCTTAAATGTCTTGTTATTGCTAATATTAATCTGTGAAAAGGTTACAAGCAATGTGCTTTGAACATATGGCTTCACACATAAATTAGAAAAATGACCTCATCATACTCATCTAATCCCTTATTTATATAAAAATACTGATTTGTGCAGCTTTAAGAAAACTTTATTTCCAGCTGCTCGCATCATGTGGAGGAATATTTCCTGTGTTTCATTGGATAAGGTTTGTATCCGATGAGCTGCAGCTTCGAGCCGACAACATTCAACTTCTTCTACCTAGACTCCGTTAAATGTTACCGAGTGAATCAGCTGCCGACACCCGCCTCCTCCACGGGGAGCGTTACTCACTTCCTCCACCCACACACACTCCCCCCTGATGTGGGAACACAAACTCAAGACACTGAAACGGACATTTCTCCCTGTTCAATGGGACCAGCGCGGCTCATTCGGCATCCGCGTCACAAACAACCACCTTTCATTGACTAGTTCAGATCCGGGTCTCACACACACACACACACACACACACACACACACGCACACACACACGCACACACACACACACTCTCACACACACACTCACACGCACACACCCTCACCAGGCTGCACACCAGCAGACTAAAACACAAGACAGTGCTTTTTATAACCTGCAGTAAGCCCGGGATTATACCGTTAACTAGACCGCACCGACCCCGACACACACCGACAGATCCAAATGGAGGAGGATGTTTTGACTAATAACAGCTGATTCAAAGAGATTCAAGTAATTAGAAAAAGATCACATCACCTACTCAAAAAGTAACTTCTGCGAATACCCTTTCCTAGAAACACAAGTCCAAACAAGCAGTGATGTACGGGCCCTCGCACTCCGGCGCGCCGCCTCCCCGAAGCCGCCTCCCCGACACGCAGCGTGCGAGGGACCGCGTATCCCCGCTTAAAGTTTATATTTTTGTCTCGTTTCCTGTCTCCAGCAGGGGGCGCTGGCGAGCCGTTTGGCCACGCCCACTCGCAAAACACATTTCAGATGTATCGTCTCACCACGCAAGATGTATGTGACACGTTTCGTGAGGTTTCAAGCATCCTTTGACCTTAAACATAAACTTCCTGTGTCACGGCGAGACATCGAACTTTGCCGCATCGTCACGGCGACGCCCATTGACAAAGTCGAACGAATGTCTCAATATATCATCAACTACATGTTTAGGTTATTGTGACCCGACTTTACGTTCATGGGATCAACCAGCTCGACGTAGAATGTGAAAGCATGAAAAGTGTCATTTCCGGTGGCCAACAGGGGGCGCTATGACTATGAGCGAATATTACCCCACAGGGGTCTTCAGGGCGGGGCTGTTATCATACCTGTGATGTTTGGAGAAGGTCGGTCCATGTACATCAGATTTAAAGCAACTCGTAGTTTCATGGCGAGACGCTCAAAATGGCCGCCTCTTACAGGCACACACATCGACGAAAACAAATTATTTTGATAACTTTTAATCCCAAACATGTTTTCTATCCATAGAACCTAAATTCAAGTCAGTCGGACAAAATCCCTCGGAGGAGTTCGACAAAGTACAACGTGTCAGAATCGCCCAAAATGGCGACTAAATTCAAAATGGTGGACTTCTTGTCGAGTTGACGTAACGGTGCGATGTAACTTTTTTGTGCGTCTAGGTGTGATACACGTGTCCACCGGATTTCGTGAATTTAGGTAAATGTGGCCGCCGGGGCATCTCTTTAGGGGGCGCTCTCGAGCCGTTTGGCCACGCCCACTCGCGACTCCACTAGAATACCAAATGTTTCGCCGGGAGACATGTGTGTCTCCACTTTCATGAGTTTTTGAATATGATAAAGCCTCCAAAAAGGCAAATCACTTGCCGTGTCACAGGAAGTTGATGTTTAAGGTCAAAGGATGCTTGAAACCTCACGAAACGTGTCACATACATCCGGCGTGGTGAGACGATACATCTGAAATGTGTTTTGCGAGTGGGCGTGGCCAAACGGCTCGCCAGCGCCCCCTGCTGGAGACAGGAAACGAGACAAAAATATCAACTTTAAGCGGGGATACGCGGTCCCTCGCGCGCTGCACGTCGGGGAGACGGCGCGCGGGAGTGCGAGGGCCCGTACATCACTGCTTGCAGTTTTAATTAATATTATGACTATCATTATAGTAGCTGCAGAGACATGAGAGGACTCAATTGAGAGAAAACACAATTCTTCTTTTCACACATTTATTGTATTTACTTGAATACAAACGTGCAAATAAAAAGGTAAAAAAATAATAAAAGCATTCCTTCCCCCAACGAACAAACGAAAGCCGTGATTAAAAGGGATGTTTGTAAAAGAGGGAGGAAAATAATCAGAGTTATAAATCATAATCTTCTCAAATGAAATCCGTGTCGACTTTATTTGCACTCCTGCTTGATGCAAGCAACAAACCGGTGCCAAATGACGGAGCACGAAATTATGTAACGCAAGAACCGTAAATCCTCTTGGCGCCGCGGTGCCGACCGGGACCTGGAGGAGCCCGGTACGCCCGCCGGATTATCAGAGTCTTATAAATGACACCGCAGCCAGTCGGATTATAAACGCCGCTAAGAGAGAAAATCACTCTGGCTCGGAGCTTCAGGTTCTCGGCTTGGTAGCGAAGGCGAGGTACCCCGTGTGGCCGGGTACCTCTCGGGGCGGCGTGGTGGTCTTCATGGTGACGGAGGTGTGGTTCGGAGCGGCGCCGGCCTCGGTCTGAGCGGAGGAGTCGGGGCCGAAGTCCGGCAGCGACAGCGAGACGGTTCGGACGTCGTGGACCCTCAGCAGGACCTCCACGGTGCTGATCTCCTCGAAGCCCTGATCCGTCAGCGCCTCGCACGTCCGCTGGACCTGCTCGATGCACGGGGAGAAGGAGCAGACGCGGCCTCCTGCGGGACAGACGAGACGGGAGACCGTGAACGCGACGCCCCTCAAGAAAGATGATTCAAACCGAGAGTGAGGAATGTGTCACGTTCGTTTAAGCGCTGTCGATTCGGACTGACGTTTCGTACAATGATTAGTGGTCCCCGAAGGACGAATCCCACACGGGGGGGATAGTTACATTAAAATAACAAAGTTGCAGAGCGTGCAGCCAACGTTTTCGAACAGCGTTAGAAAAAAACAACAACTCATTTAGACGATGGAACAGCTGATCTGGACCGGGTTGACGAGTTTCGATAATTCCCAGAGAGGGCCGGCTTTTAAGTGGCCTCCCATGTTTCTGGGATTCCCCCCCCCCCCCCCCCGTGGTCGGTGATATTCTTAGCAGACATCCTCCAGCGTGGAGAAGCTACACGTAGAGTCGAAATCTACTGGTTCATTGGATGAACCGCAAAGTTACAGGTCATAGTTGCTGTCAAAAAGTCCAACAAGCACGGACACAAATTTGGGTTTTCTGAGAAGCAACTTAGTGATTCTCTTTTTACATCCAGATTGACATAATTACAGATCACCATCTTGGATCTCTGCGTACCGCGATGTTTTAGAGGCCAACAGAGTCGGAGAATTGCTCGGCATTCTGGGAACAGGAGGAGGCACTGTGCGTGTGAATTTAACTCGTGAACAGAAGGTCTATGAATAACGTATAAAAAGCGCTGAAATATTGCACAACTCATCATTCCTGCTTGGTTATTTCAGCCAAAACACACAAAAACAAGTGACGGTGTTTTCGTTGTCTGAGAGAATAAATAATCTGAACCAGATTTTTTAAACTCAATAAGGTTCAAGAAGACATTCGGTCTCCCTCAAGGGAAAATCATATTACTACAAACTTCTATTAATGATTTGGGGGTTTTATTACACCCCAAAGTACTTTCGAAACATGTTTCTGGCCCAGCAAAGCAGTCCCGTGACCCGCTGGTCGGTTTGTGGATCATCGGGGGATGAACACAGATCACCTGCCGGCCGCGGCCTCTTGTCTCCGAGGGAACCCGTGCGGAGATCGCAGCGGGAGGCCGGGGCGACGGGCCAAAAAGACGTTCACTGGCTGACCTGAAGAGCGAAGAATGTGACTCTGAGCGCTGCAGCTGGAGACGACCGGCGTTCCCGTTAATGAAAATAACTCTATATCTTCCACTTTAATCTAGAGGGACAGACAGGTATATTAAAGAAGGACACAGTGTGGAGGAACCAGAGCGGGTGTGGCCAGAAAGACCACCAGCTGATCAGTATAGTGGATAGATCAACAACAACAGCAACAATGGTGTTCTGTTAACCCTCTAAAAGCCTGGTTAAAACTACTGTTAACTCTTTAGTAGACCGTTTATTTCCACATCTGGCAGTTACAGATCAACATGATCATCATTTGGAGTCCGTTTTTGGTCTCCACCGACTTCTGAGGCCAATATTTCAATCACCAGCTGCTTAAATGCTTCAGATCCTTCTCCAGATAGTCTCTATCTGTGGCTGTTTGCTGCCGAGCAGATAATGTTCGGAGGCTTTCTGGAGGTTTTTCTCCGGTTCCAGCTGCCTGGTGCTCACCTGTCGCTCAAAGCTTCAGTTTTCGCCGTGATTATCGTCTGGAAACCCGGTTCGCATTAAGGTTCGCTCATCCACTGAAGGGCGGACCGATCAGTGACCAGTAGGGTTGGTTAAATTACCGTGGCGCTGAAGTCGCTGCCCCTATAGCTTGTCGGCGCAAAACATGCCGATTGGTTCGAGGGTGCTCCGAACAACAACAAGGGAAAGCTGAAAGGAACTAAAACAGTCAAATTGTAGCCAGACCGCTAAATTTAAAAAAAAAAGCTGAAAATCACAATCAAGCTCTGAAAATACCTATTTATGTATTTTATGCATTTGTATAACCTTGGTTTTTTTTTTCTCTCTCTGGTCTTGTGTAAAACTCTTTGTATCGCCCGGTTGTTCAAAGGTGCAGTACGAATGAACACGCCTCGCCCCTTGGAGTTGATCAAGCTGTCGGCATTCCTTCACGCTCGAACCTGAAAACTTTCCCTTTGCACAGTTTAAGCATTTTTGTCACCTGCTGACCATTTAACAGGCTGCGAGAGAAGCCCGTCGGGACATGGGTGTTCATCTGAGATGGCGTCCTGCAGAGTTACTCGGCGAAATGAGGATCGAGCCTGCAGACGGGACGCCTCGCTGAAAGACTTCATTGTGTCTGACAAACCCTGCGGTAGACTTCGGGATGTTTCAGATAGCAGTCGCTCCTTCGTCTAACAGGACGAGCGGTCTCCCTCGTGACGGCCACAAACACCACTCAACAGTCTCCTAGCAACCAGGATGAACATACAGGGAGGGGTCGGGTTGATGATTATACAAGGGCGTCTCGAGCAGTTATTAATAGCCTCAAATATCAACAGCGAGTTCAGGACTCAGATCTCTACACGCAGGAAACGTACGATGGCTCGTCGTTAACTTCAAGGTTCTGGAGTCTTTGTGTTCTCGGGACGTGTTTGCTTTATTCTTGCATCATAATACCCGTGAATCTGTGAGGCAGCGGGGAGACAGGGAGGGAGGGGAGGCCGGGTTCGGGTTAAGGGTCCTTCTCAGAGAGCAGCTGGACAGAGGCCAGGCGGCCGGCCGAAACATGAGGAGAATTACAACTTGGAGGGGAAAAAAAACAACAACAAAAAAAACAGGAGAGCAATATTTCACTTCTTGTGTTCCACGCCGTCCCCGGCAGAAAACCAGCTCTCAGCAACTTCTTCAGCCTGAGAAAAAGCTGCGTGTCACAGTACTGTAAAAATGGAAAGAGGAAATGTAAAAAAAAGGAGCATAAAGTTGCTGTGCTGGCAAACAGGCCCAATTCAAATGAAGCCGTGTTAATGGTTGACCGTTGCAACAGTTGATCACTTTAACGCAGAGGAAAACCCAAAAATGCATCGAGTCCCAGGCAAGTTCTGGTGGTACAAGGGGCGCCTTTTTTTCTACCATCTATGACCTGATTTATGGACTTTTAATTCTAATAGGAGGTCAGACATCATGACATCCTCGACAAGTGTGGTACCCCAGTATTTTAATTGCCTCATCAACATGCATGTCTCTTTCAACCTCTTGTGTGAACGACCTGCAGAAAAACGGTTCATTGTGGCTGCAAGGACGAATTTGACCAGTTAGGACTTTTCCATCGTGAAGCTCGGGACTCTTCCGTCTCTATCCAGGTTGATTTTGATGTTTTTTTTTGTTTTGTTTTTTACACCTTTTAGTCTTTAATTCCAGCATTATGAAGTCGGTGGTGCTCTCGAATAAACCTCCAGTTTGAGCCGTGGAAAGTAGATCAAGCCTTTCCTTGTGGAGCTGCAGCTCTGTTCCTGCAGCATAACCCTGTATGGTCATGGGACTGCTTCTACAATGGGGATCTGGCAGCACTCTATTTATCTGTATTTGTGCGTGTGTGTGTGTGTGTGTGTGTGTGTGTGTGTGTGTGTGTGTGTGTGTGTGTGTGTGTGTGTGTGTGTGTGTGTGTGTGTGTGTGCGTGTGCGTGTGCGTGCGTGTGCGGTCACGAAAAGAATATGTAGCAGTGGCACCATAAAAGGGAGTCAAAGAGGAGGTGGGAAAGTTGCAGAGGGCAGCGTCCTCGCTCCTCCTGCATTCCTCTTCATATTGGGGCTTCCTTGATGCATTTATGTGCTTCAGGAATATACGCATGCACTCGGGGCTTTTAGACTCATAAACCACGGGTCTCGTGCATCTTAACCGTGTCGGAGAGACTGAGTTCAATAAAGGAGATTTTGAGTGGCCCCGTGCTATGAGCCCTGTGCGCTGACCACCTCAGGGAACCGCCCGACCTGCCCGGGCACGTTGCAGGTCCCCGTTGCCATCGAGACCCCGGCGTGCTTTCTGCCTCGCTGGCCGAGTTTAATATTGTTCTCCTGCGACCTGACACAAAGGCAAAGTCAATGATTGCAGCGTCGGCCAGGATCGATGGCTGTTCTGGGCGTGCAGAGGGAGGCGACACTGCCGGAGGGGTGGGGGTGGAGGTGGGGTTGGGGTGTGGAGGGGGGGGGAGGGGTTGGGATTCATGTGCTGATATCCTAAAATGCTCCCTGTCACAGTCATGTTCCTGTGGCGCCAGGACGAGTCACAGAGAAGTCACCATCAGGTGGTGGTGATTGTTCCGTCTGCAGCCAAATATACACACAGAGAACATGTAGTCATACAGGCAGACACTTCAATGTCACCGCAGGACCCCAGTGATCCTCATTCATTCCCCTTTTTCACTGCCTCTGGTTACACTATTGGGAGAAGAGAGTGGGACATATTTCATCCCTTTCTCTGGGGTTTTATTTATTGTGGGTTTTGATACAGCATAAATACAATTTACAGTTTCCCACAGGTTGAGAATTTCCTTGTGGTGGTTCAGTGTTTGACTGATGTTCATGCAGCAAACTCATGCAGTTGTGGAGGGAGATAACCAGGGTTATTTTCTGCACCTACAATGTAAAGATGTCCTCTTAACACCGTATGCAGGCTATCAGTAGGCACTACAATTTACAGACGTCCCCTAAACGCCTCACATGCAGGCTATCAGTAGGCACTACAATTTACAGATGTTACCTAAATGCCTCACATGCAGATATCTGTAGATGCCACAATTTACTGATGTCACATATAGGCCTCAAATGAAGATTAAAAGTGGACTTTACAATTCACAGATTTCTGCCAAAACACATCACATGCAGGCTACTGGTAGATGCTTCAATTAACTGAAGTCCCCTAAAGGCCTCACATGCAGGCTATCAGTAGGCACTACAATTTACTGAAGTCCCCTAAATGTCTCACATGCAGGCTACCAGTAGGCACTACAATTTACTGAAGTCCCCTAAATGCCTCACATGCAGGCTATAAGTGAACTGTACAATTTACTAACGTTCTCTATACTCCTCACATGCAAACCATCGGCAGACACTTCAATCTTCACTTTACAGATGTCACATAAATGCCTTACATATGCAGGCTACTGGGAGACGCCACAATTAACACATGTCCTCTAAATGCTTCACACGCAGACTATAAGCTACAATTTACTGATGTTCCTTAAACGCCTCTCTTGCAGGCTACTGGTAGAATCTACACTTTGCCAAACAGTATAATCTGAAACGGGTAATAATTCAACAGATCCCTTCGCCTCCAATACATTCACTCTTACCTTGCTTCTTCATGGCAGCCTTGGCGTGTCCCACCGCCTCCCAGGGGCTGGGGATGTCCAGGAAGACGGCGTCCGCCACCCCGGTCACTCCGAACCCTTCCTTGCACACGTCCTGGTTCCTGACGGTGACCAGGTGATCCACGCGGTGCTCCTTGAACTCCTCGGCCACCTTCTCCGCCCGCTGCTGGTGGAACTCCACCGTGTGCAGGTGGCCTGTGGGCGCGATGGTGCGCAGGATGGCGTGGGAGAGGGAGCCGCTACCCGTACCTGGAAAACACACGGGGGGGAGGGGGGAGTCAAAAAGCAGGAAGTCTGAGGACAACACAAGGGCGTGGAGCTACAACCTTTTGTAGTGGCGATGACACAAAATAAGTCAACACGCTTTCAGACATTCGAATCAAAAAGCCTCGTTGTTGTGTAAACGTGGAGCGCTGGGTTCTCAATCTAACGGTCTGCGAGGGAACCGCCATTACTACACAGTTTTTAAGATGAATGTCAGAATTCATTAAATATATAAATATAATAACATGGAGGGCGAATAGGAGAAAATAAAGGTTAAATTATCCTGGTCACATCTCAGAAAACCGTCAAACTGAGGTCTTGTTGTGTCTCCGGGAGGACAGTAAAGGTTTTCTTCTATTCTGAGTCAGTCTGAACAGCTCACAGCTGCTACTACACAAAACACACACACACACACACACACACACACACACACACACACACACACACACACACACACACACACACACACACACACACACACACTTTCAGACTGCTTCGCTCTCCACTCGGGCCGATAAGTGGATGCTACATTTCCGAGTGGGCCTTCTCTGCCCTGAAGCTGTCCTGTTGGTGACGTGAACGATGTCCGCTCATGGGCGGTTTAGCGAGTGTGTGTGATTTTACAGGAAGAGAAAACAGCAGCGGTCACGTGATTTGCAGTCTGGGCGGGCGGGCGGGGTAGGGGGGGATGGGATGGGATGCGTTGGGATGGGGCTTTGGGGGGAGCGTCGAGAACACATGAGAGGCCAACACATCCCGTCCTCCATCCTCCTCCTTCTTCTGACATTACATCACCGCCGCCTTTGTTAGCGTGGAGACAAAGAGGGCAGTGTTTACCCGACAGCAGCACTTTGACTTGCTAAAACCTCACGCTGCTGGGACGGACGGTGTGTGACCACCAACAACAGTAAATGGGACGGATTGATTTTACAGGATTCAGGACATACAAGTGTAAATCAGCGGAAAACACACAAAAGAAAGCTGAAGACAGTTGAATAAACAGCCTCATATAGGACAGACTGAGCCGGTCTCCGGTTCAAATTACCTCATTCATTAATAAAGACAACTTCGTTATCTTCACGGTAGAAGGACTAACTGTTCTGATTGCACTGAATTCAAAGTCATGATTAACTGCACTGATGCTAATATGTATTCTGACTTCATAGATAACATGAATACTACTGTTTATTTTTCTTCACATGGTGTTGACTCAGTTCTCAAAGCAATTTTCTGAGGTTGTATTTAATTGCATTATTGAAGTCAGCAAGTTTTCCTTCTTTTCCTAGTTGTTTGTCATTTCATTTGCACAATTTTTCAAAAACAAATTGATAGATTTCTGTGAAATTTTGATGAAGGGTTCGACCTTCGTCACACTGAGAAGCCAAACAGAATTTTAACTTGGGGTTTATTGTATTTAAATTCACTCAGATTAAGGCTTCATAATACTCAAGTCAAGCCAGGTTTGGAGACTGGTAGCACTGGTGTGCGTGTGTTGAACGTGTCAATGGTCGCATATCCCTGGTTGTAAAATGTAAAAAAACATATGCTATAAAAGCAGGTGCTGTTTTGAGTAGATGATGATTTGGGCTTTAAAATATCTTATTCTGTTTTATAAATACTCAAAAACCCAGAGACATTAAATGTACAAGAAAAGAAAACCATAAAAAGCTGAAAATTGACAACTAGGAATCTGAAACTAGAGAATTGTTGTTTTTTGTTTGTTAGAAACATATAAAATGTCTGTTGGCCAATTATTATTTACCAACTAATAGATTAACCAACTAAATTTCGAGCGTTAAACGAAACAGCATCTGATGGATTTCACCTGTAAATGGTGCAACAGCAAAATGAAATATTTAGGTGTTCATATAATCCGACAGAGCTACACCACAAACTGAAGCCCTGCAATGTTATACAGGCCGAATTTCACTGCAACGCTTGTTTATAAAGTGGAGTTTACTGTTGAGAGGAAATGGCTGAGTGACGGGCGCTCGAACAGAGTCTGAACTCGATCTGCATACGAGTCATACGATCAATTGGCGCAGAACCGAGTCTGGATGTCAGGCTTCACGCCAGGTTACCGACGGCTTCAGTTTCCATCATTGTTACCGTGATAAAGAAGATGGACGGTAGCCAGGTCATAGAAGAAACACGCTCAGCGTCAGCAGTACTTTGTAAATTGAGTCATTCATTTTGTACAAAATACGGCATGTGAAAGCAGAGAACACATCTTTAACGTGCGGTCTTAAACAAAATGCAGTTTCAACCTAAATGGTCAAATCTGGGAAAGGACTACATTTCATAGATGTTTGTGTCTAAATGGAGACAAACTATTACATCTCAAATGTTACATGAAAACAAGGACTGCTTATCATCTGGCTGCACTTGTTTCCAGCAACACATTTTATTTCTGGTTTGGGATGCACCAATACAAGACTCAGTATTGGTTATTGGTCCAGAAACCAGACAAAACAAAGTTGCAAGCTGATATGATATTAAAGAGAAGGAGGAACATGTTTTAAAAACAGCCCCTGCCTGAAGTCATCGTGTCAGCTGGTTGGAGATATTTTACACACAAAAAAAAGAACAGAACAGAAAAAAAAAAAAAGCAGAAGTAGCATGAAAAGGAGCCGTACATGCAAAAAGCCTCAAGAACAAGGGTTGGAAAGAAAAAGACAAAAACTGCCTGAGGCGGTGACGAAGTGTTCCCACAAGACTACGACAAAAAGTCAGAGAAAACAGGTGACAAACCCTTTCCAGAATATCGGGGGGTTGAGGAGGTCAAGGTCAAGGTCGAGGACGTAACTTTTGACCTGAACTGCAGGTTGGTTCTGCTTTCTGTTCCTCTATCGAGTAAATCAGCGTGGTTGGCCGGATGAGAAGTAAAGACAGTATGGACGGGAAATAAGTGGGAAATGAGAAAGCGGAAGCAACAGATGGATGTCCTCCCGTCGTTAACGCACTGTGGTCCCTGAACGCTGCAGCTTGAAGGCCAACTGTACGAGGCTGATGTTAGTGATTGTTTCCATGATTTAAGATCCGATCAACGTTGGTTTTGAAGGTTGATGATGCAAAAACATATGAACATATTGCTTTATTCAAATGGGCAGTTCAACATTAGATGTCATCGTCGTGGAAACACTGACGATCTGCTGGCATCTGTTGATTTTTACACATTTGCATCCCAGCGTGCTACAGGTGTCTTACAGCTCAAACTTGCTGAGTCAGATCGAGGTTGGATCACTTTCCCATCACGAACGAGCTGCTTCTGAATCTGTTCAAGTGACTAAGACACTTCCTCTAAGGGATGCGGATGTTTTGGTTCAAGTTTGATCTGCGTATTTGGATCTGAGCCCAAATCAAGCGCACTAAACGAGCAGGTTTGACCATCTGTGCATTAGCTTGGCGTTACAGTACCGACATTCACTGGGTTCACAAGGAAATCGTTTGCAGTCGTTGCATCCTGCTGGAGGTAGATCTCGGGTTGATTTGGAAACTATTAGAACAGCTTGAACCAATCAGCAGGCGGCAAAACCAACCCAAACTCAACCGCAGCTGCAACTACGCTAGACTTCACCGTCATCGTACCAAACTACCGACACCGGTCGCCGATTGGTCGGCCCTTCAGAGCAGCTCGGTAAACGTTAAAGCGAGCAGGGGTTCTAATCACAGTAAAAAGTGAAGCTGTGTGCATCCCCACGGCAACCGAACTCGACGTTGCTCGGATCCCGTCAGCGGCGTAATTCGCCCGGTTCATTTCAATCGCGACCTGAAGCACCTGCACTGAGGTGGCATCACGAGTCGTTTCCCAGAGTTACAACGCCCTCCTTCTGGCATGGAGGTCGTTGACATTAGTGAATAATTGACAGGTGGACGTGTGCTCTACCTGCACGGCGTGAATGTCCGCTAACAGAAATAATGAGCGACAAACACTCCAGAACAAACTGTGTCCAAGGTGACGCCCCTCCCTCCCCTCCTCCCTCCTCCCTCCTCCCTTCGCCCCACCCGACTGAAAGCTCTCTCGGCAAACTCGGCATGAAGGAGTGAGAACAGCCAACAACATTATTGCCTCTACTCTCTACATGTTTGTACAGAAGGTCTCCCCCTCCACAGAACAGCTCACACTGCTGACTGACTATCAAGGCTGAACATTGTGAGTCACCACTGACAGGCTCATTAGCACCTGGTAATGACACTTAACTGTTGCTATGTGCAGCTAATGAAATGCCACTTTAGATTGAATAAACCAGGCGTTTTATCCGCTGTTATTTCCCCTTGTTGTAGAGTACTAGGCATGTTTTTACTATTCGAATGCATAAAGTAACGTGACACCAGTACAGATAGTGCAGCCCTGTCCGTACCGCCGGCGTAAGTGCTGACTCGACAGACCGCCGAACTCATTCATCACCCTGGAGACCCTCCATCTCGCATACACCCTCGATGTTCACCGAGGACGATCGATAACGCGGCATGCGCAGAGCTGCCGACAGTAAAGCATGATGAAGCACTGCACCGCGCGCGCGCGCGCGCACACGCACACACACACACACACACACACACACACTCCCATCCCCCCCCTCACCGCCTTTGGACTGGGAGAGGCCGCAACAGCAAAACACACCAACACAGTCTGAGCGATTGCAATTAGACGAATGGAGACGGAGCTGAAGGCGGAGAAGCGATCGGAGGAAACTCCGGGGGTAGACAAGAGAACAAGAAGTGGCAAAAAAAGAAAAAAAAAACTAGATTACACAATGTCTGAATGTTCTCAGACACACGTGTAGCAATCACATGACTTTCAATATCAACAGCTGGGGTGGAAACATCTGGCAGGGAATCAGAAGTGTAAACAGGGACATTAGAATTAAAGCTGCAGCAGAAAAGATCTGAGGCCAAATGAAATTATAAAAAGGTAGAAACATCCCGAGAGAGACGAATGCTCATGTTGGGTAATCTAATTAACAGCGTGTGCAGAGGAAGCTCAACATCACATTACAAGGAGTTCCTGGAGCTCAAGCTCAACATTTCCTTTGAAATGCAAAGTCACAGGTCAGATTCAACAACGTTCAAATGCAGCAAAGATGGAGTTAATGAATCCACGTTACATCTTCGTTTCACACACTGAAGAGATTCGCTTCTGTCGTAATCAGTCCGGCTGCATGACGGCTCGTGTTTCACCTTACAAGCGTAGCTGCAACACAAAGTCCATCTTCTGTTTTATGCACCGACTACAGTGATCGGGTACACTCAGTACTACGGTGGTCACGACACCAACGTCTTTGGTAAGAAGAGGAGGATGTAGCTTTCAGTCAATAAAATAAAAAAATATCACTGCAATGTCAAAGATTTTTTTTTTTTTTTTTTTTTTAAATGGTACCAAAAGTCCAAAATAAAGAACTTTCTTTTCACGGTGGCCGATCCTTTTTACAGTACTGCCACGGCCGGCTGATCAAAGAATGCAAATAAATATCAAGAAGAACATGAACATCACATAAACAGCTGCATGTGGCCTTTATTAGTATTAAAAACAAACAATACCGTGCTGGAAAACGTACACAACTTGGCACCGTTCAGCAGGCACACTGTTACATATGTTAATCAGAACAAGATGACCACGGCTATGGTTTTATTGGCAGCAGTGGCAGATAACGTGTATATAATTAAATACGCTGCACACAAGCACAAAGTCTGAACTACTTAAATGAGCTAAAGTTAGTCGCTGTTAGAGATCACCAACAGCAGCAGGAACATTTCAGGATGTGAACACTGAGACTTGGATGGTTTTAAAATAAAGTGAACAACTGAAACTGTCTGAGCTCGAGCTGTGTGTACAGATCCGGATGTCTGTCTTGGCTGTTTCCTTATTTTAAATGACACCATTTACAGTACGGCTTTCGGTCATCTTTAATTTTGGTCCTGCACGTCGACTCAAAACGCAAAAATACCCCCAGAAACGAACTTTTGAGTTGTTGTTTTTGAACTCAAAACAGGAGCAGGATACGTGAGGCAGCCATCACGCAAACACGTTGTTGAAAGGCTCAAAAGCTGTTACGAGTCGATTCGACACGAACAGGAAGTCACCTCACCTGACTCGCAGACGACGGAGCCCGGCTTCAGCTCCAGCATCATGGTGATGGTGGCGATGTCGGTGGTGTAGAGGATCTGGGTGCGGTGAGGCAGGGAGACCGTCCACAGCTCCGGCGTCGGGTGGAGCACATGCACCCAGCCGCCTTTGCTGCAGGTCACCTTGGACCCGTAACGCTGCCCAATCAGGTCCGTGGAGTGGCGAACGACCCCGTAGCGCGTCTGCGTCTGGGCGCCCTGCTGCACCTTGACGGGCATCGCGGAGTTGTGGTTCAGGTAAACGATGGCAACGTCCCCGTCCTGAATGAAGTCGGAGTACTCTACAAAACTCATGGTGGGGCACGGTCACTCTGCGGCAGGGAGGTAAAACATCAGCAGTCTACAATAATAAAAACAAAAGAAACAACAATTCTCCCTCTTTTTTGAAACACTACTAGCTCTCACAGACATCCCTACCTACATCTTATACGATATCTAAACATGCTTTAAAGATATGGTTAATGATAAATTATTTTTTAACTGAGCTTATTTATATTTTTCTTCACATACACAGGTTTTTGTCAGACATAAGCAGAACTATATACGTCTCCATGTGCATTCATTCTAAATATAACTTTATACTCAAATTCCAATTATTATTTTATATTTCATTATTATTTACAGTATCAGGTCATTTTGTAATGTTTGCAAATAAATGTCAATATGTAAAATGTGTTTCTGAAAACCTCATACTTTTCTATTCTGACATAATATTACAGATTCTGGTTGCATATTGGCTCCGCTTCCACTCGATTGACTGCATTTTAATATGACTATATATATATATATGTATCTATCTCGTTTTTATATGTTGTGTAAACAAACAATAAAAAAATGTGCATCTGACTCCGGCAGCCAGCTGACCCACCGTTGCCACGGTAACCGTTGTATTTATTTATTTTTAATGTCGCCCGTTATTTTATTTTTTTTGAAATTGAATAAAAAGCTTCGAGCAGAGACAGTTGAACTGAGACCGAGAGGACGTTGGACAGGCGGACAATTTACATCTTCACCGACCAAAAAAAAACACAAGGGAGGTCATTAATCCGACAACATGGAGAGGATGTGAGTCAGACGAACACATCCTACCTTTTTCTAAATTATAGATATATATATTTGTATTTATTTATTTGTATATTTTTTTTAATAAATCGGGTCTCCGTTATTGAGGCAGATTGATCGGTTGCGGTTTGGATTATCGGACCTGTTGTAGTTTAATTAAGAGAGAAACCGGTTGTTATTATAAACCAGCGGATGAGCTTCAGTATCTGATGGAGTAAACAGTTAGCTGTTGCTAACCGCGTCACATTTTAATACGGTTTAGAAACCGGGACAACCCCGAGTACGCACGAAAAGGTCACAGTGCAAAATGTGTTATCAGCCTTGAATTACAGTTACCGACAATAACAAACGAGTTTTGATTTGTTTTTTTTGTTGTTTTTTTTAAAAAAACGTTAAACGCCGGTTTGGCTTAGCTAACGAACATGCTAACGGTAGCAACGTCCGGTTACGGTCAACCGGATACGGTTAGCGGGTAAACAAACGTTCGCGACAAGGCGACTTGCCTCCTTCAGGTTTTTGTTGTTACGACAAGCAAAACAAAACAAAAACAAAAAAAACCCACCGGGGGGATCAAACTGTGCTCTGAGCTCCGTCTGTGCATGTGGAGTCACTCCTCGCACACGTGGTTTTGTTTTCAGAGGAAGTTGCGTCGACTTCGACCGGAAGAGGATTCAAAATGAACAGATCAGGAACCCGACATCTGCAGACAAAACCGACTCACAAGCTGCACATGTTTTTTTTCTGGTTAAATATCGGCACAACGTGGATGTAAACAAAACGCCGCACCGTGTTAAACTGTAAAATGGACAAATATAATCTCCAGTTTAACTGGTTCAAGTACGACTGAGATAGTTCAGGAATTATAATAAAGTCCTGCATTTAACTTTACATACAAAAAAAAAGAGGCAATAAAGAAAGAATACTTGCAGAAAAATTGCCCCTATGAATGGTTTATCACATTATTAGATAAAAAATATATATAACTTGATTATTACCAATGCTTCTATGTGCATGTTGCATTTTACTGCTGGTTTCCAACTGATGATCGGCAGCTTATAACAAACATTTTAAAGTCTGGTCACGTGTTTTGTGTGTCAATTCGTAATTTGTAACTTCACTATGGCAAATTAGATTTAAAAAAGAAAAAAACAAAAGCATAATTAGCTTATGAAGTGGTATGAATGGAATAACTCAAGTAAAGCACCTCAAAGCTGCACTTCAACTCCCCACCACTGCAAGTGAATTAATATTGCATATATGCAATTGCGCCTGATAATCAAATTTACTTCTATAAGTTTATATATATATATTCGTGGATTTACATCCATTTACTTTGACGCAACTTCTGCTCTCCTGTCCTCATCAGGAGCATGTTGGTATAAGAGGAGACCAATCTAGGAAGACCTATAAGTGTTTGATCATCTAATAAAATCATTTCCTAAAATTGCGAGTTATTGTACACTTTTGTTTTTAATTGGGAGTGAAACAGGCAGCGCGCAGAAGGAGGCGCCGCTGGAGCAGAGTCAACAACGTCCTATTGAATGAATGGACTACAAATACCGACCAATGGGAGCGGAGATGCTCTCCTATAAAGCTCCGTCTGAAGCCATCAGCCCGGCCGGAGAGCTGCTGAGACGCTGCTGGTGGTTTGTGAGCTCCTCGGTCGGAACAATAGGGATCTTTGTATCTACCCCTGGTAGTTGTAGTAATCCACAAATTCGAAAACAACAGGTAGGGGATTGGTTTAATTTAATTTATTAGCTCACACAGGCACAGGAGGAGCTTCGGCTCTTTTTTTTTTTTTTTTTTTTTTTAATTATTATTGTTATTGTTAAATGACAGCTGGGCGATAGACAGATCCTTTTGGCCCTCTGCCTTTGTCCGCTTCTCACTACAACGATGGCTGTTAACATTAGGGTCGTTTAATAAGAGGATTAAAAACTAAAAAAAAAAAGAGTATTTGTATGTTTCACAAATGAATCTGCTGCACCTGTTTAAACGTGTTTCGGACACTGTTCACTGCAGGACATTTCATCGTTTATCTGCTAAATGTGACATCCAAAAAAAATGATGTCGTTAGACTCGATGCTGATTCTCGGCACCGTGAGCTCAAATTTGTTCCGCTTGTTGTTCACCGTCTCTTCCGTCCATCCCCGTCCAGGGATCAGCCATGCCTTTCGGTAACACGCACAACCAGCTGAAGATGAAGTACACCTCGGAGCAGGAGTTCCCGGACCTCAGCAAACACAACAATCATATGGCCAAGATCCTGACTCCTGCTATGTACGAGAGTCTGAGGAGCAAAGAGACACCCAGTGGATTTACTGTGGATGATGTCATTCAGACTGGGATTGATAACCCAGGTAAAAAAAAAAAAAAAAAAAAAACTTAAAAAAACTTAAAAAAAAACCAAACAACTCGAGCGGCTTTCCGGTGAAACGTCTGTTCAGGCTGATCGACCGCGTTTTAATGGCCGCGGCGGTCTGAGCCGCGCGTTGCTGCGAGGGAAAGCTGACTGCTTTTTGCACCGTGACCTTGCCAAGGGGATAAACTATGGCTCACATTTTCACACATATGGGGCGCTGATTTGATTAGAAACCGCCATCCTCGTCTGAATGGGTGTTGCGTTATCAGGGCACAGCGTTCACAGCGAACGGTACAAAGATGAACAGTTACATAATGTATGCAGGGAAGCAGTTGATAATCCTATGCTGCTTTCAATTTCATTATGTCATCTCCAGCTTGTGTTGCAGACTGAGCCATCAGTGGCTCATGTTTATTGACCCATTCAGAGGAGAGCTGGTAACCTGCCAACTATGACAGGTGACTCGCCCTCACCCTGTAGACTACTTTGTTTCTGTTTAGCTCTGAGACTATGGCCAAACTGACCCTGAAGAGGCTTTCGGCTGAGGATGAGTTCCCAGATCTCAGTCAGCACAACAACCACATGGCCCGTTTCTTAACCCTGAACATGTACAGGGCGCTGAGGGAGAAGGCGACACCCAACGGCTTCACCGTAGATGATCTCATTCAGACAGGGGTTGATAATCCTGGTACAGTAACAGTCCCATCCTGAGACCTGATGGCACTCAGCACATTGAGTTAGTGAGGATGTTTGCTTGTTTGCATGCTCTGTGCACCGTGACCTCCGTGACCCTGTTTGACTTTGTGCGCAGGCCACCCCTTCATTATGACCGTGGGCTGTGTCGCCGGGGACGAGGAGACCTACGAGGTCTTCAAAGAGCTGCTGGACCCCGTGATCGAGGACAGACACGGAGGATACAAACCATCAGACAAGCACAAGACCGACATCAATCCCGGCAACCTGAAGGTACTGCAGCTCCGCCAGCATGTACACCGGGATGAATGTGCCGGTGCGGCCGAGCCGATCCTAACCTGACTCCTTTTCAAAGGGCGGCGACGACCTGGACTCCAACTATGTTCTGAGCTCCCGAGTCCGAACGGGCCGCAGCATCCGTGGCTTCTGCCTGCCACCGCACTGCAGCCGAGGAGAGAGGCGTGCTGTGGAGAAACTCTCCATCGAAGGTGAGGAGGCCTCCCAGCTCTAAGCTGCTGCTTATTGACGGGGCAGGAACTCTGCTGCTGCTGTCATCTGGACATCTGCCACATCTGCCACATCTGCCACCATCATCCACACAGATGGCTGCAGCTCAATGATTATGTAAAAGAAGAAGAAGCAGCAGTCTGCTCGGTGAAGTCGAGCGTGATGCAGAGGCTGCCACCTAGTGGGGAGCAGGTGCAAGAGCACAGAAGTAAAACTGAACTGCGAATCAGCTGTGACAATTGTTAACAGTCACCTTCATTGATTGATCTGTTATCCTCCTTATCAATCAATTTGGAGTGATAGGAGTTTTTGTCTGAGCATTAGACAATTATTCAGACTAAATAGCAGCAGCACATTATTGCAGTTTCGAAGCTGGAACCAGGAAACTCTTTAAAAGGTCATCACGGTCTGAAGCTGCAGCCTGTCAGTATTTTACATTTCTAATTAAAATACTTTTTTTTTTTAATGTCAAACTTTTCTCCTGTCCCGGCAGCTCTGGCGTCTCTGAGTGGAGACCTGAAGGGGAAATACTACGCCCTGAAGAACATGACAGACGCCGAGCAGCAGCAGCTCATCGACGACCACTTCCTGTTTGACAAGCCCGTGTCCCCTCTGCTGCTGGCCTCAGGGATGGCCCGGGACTGGCCCGACGCCAGAGGCATCTGGTGAGACCTGAATGTCCAACCTTTTTTATTATTTTTTTGTAAATCTTTTTAATGACGGATCTAATTCGGAGGTTAACTTGTATTTTCTGTCTCCAGGCACAACGACAACAAGACATTCCTGGTGTGGGTGAATGAGGAGGACCACCTGCGCGTGATCTCCATGCAGAAAGGAGGCAACATGAAGGAGGTGTTCAACCGCTTCTGCACCGGACTCACCAAGGTCGGCGGGAAACGTTAGGCTCATCGGTGCGTCTGCGTACGCGAGCCAGACTCTTAGAGATTCACCCTGGTTCTTCTGTGTTTAGATCGAGAGCCTGTTCAAGGAGAGGAACCACGCATTCATGTGGAACGAGCACCTGGGCTACGTGCTCACCTGCCCCTCCAACCTGGGCACCGGCCTGCGTGCCGGTGTGCACGTGAAGCTGCCCAACATGAGCAAACACGCCAAGTTTGAGGACGTTCTCAAGAGGCTGAGGCTCCAGAAACGCGGAACCGGTGAGCGCCGACGTTCCCCGTCCGTCTTCTGAACGTCACGGCCGGTTGCAACTCCTCAACCGCTGACCGGCGTTTTCTAGAAGAGGGCTAAAACTTCAGTCTTGGTGATTCGTGCGTCGTGTTGCCTTTTTCCCCCAACAGGTGGCGTCGACACGGCCGCGGTGGGCGGCGTGTTTGACATCTCCAACGCTGACCGACTGGGCTTCTCCGAGGTGGAGCTGATGCAGATGGTGGTCGACGGAGTCAAGCTGCTGGTGGAGATGGAGAAGAAGCTGGAGAAGGGCCAGGCCGTCGACAACATGATACCCGCCCAGAAGTAACTCCATCCTGAAACCCACCGCGCTCCCCCGCTACCTCGACCTCTCCCCCGCCGCCTCGTCTTCATCCACCTTTTGACTGACTGTCTGACTCTGTCCTTGAATGCACTCCGATCTGAGAAGAAATAAAAATGTTCTTGTTCAAGTTGAGCTTTGTTGTGATTCTTGCAGCGAAGTTATGGTTAAACATCATCGGCCGCATCACGCTGGCTTCGTTAAAACGGTCTGATACAAGTGTCTCATCCTTTTTCCTTAAAGAGCCTCTTCATAAGTAAAATGTTTCTGCTCCCATTGGACTACAGCTAAAAGAAAAGTATTTACAGATGTCCCGCAGTGGACTTCTGTCCCTGAATGCAGCACATTCACCTTAAAGGGACATTTCATACATTGAGTTCTCACGAGGATCAATCTAATTTCTTGTAAGATAAAATAACCCTGAAGATGTCGGCTTGTGTTCAAAACTAGAGCTGCTCTCCTGTTGCATTATGGGAAATGATGGATCCAGTGTTTAAGAGCGCAAGATTGACATTTAGAGCTTTTTCAGCCTTTTAAAGAAGTCGAATTCTACACTGAAGTATCACGTCCTTACTGCGTCTCAGAAATTTGTCTCTGAATCATTTTTACACACCTGAATAATTTAAGGGTCTTCTTGGCCCCAAGCAAGGAGGTCCGATTAAGTTCCTGAGGACCGCCGTGTCGAGCTGGGCGACAGAGGTTTTTTTGAATGTTTAAAACGTGTGAAGTCATTTCTACTCGATTTAATCCAGCTTTAATTCAAACATTTATACTTTGACCTGCACATCTCCATCCCTGCTAAAACATGCAGAAAGTGGACTGATTTCTATTAAATTCACATAAATGGTGTTTTTAATTAAGTACAACCCTTTTTTTTTTTTTCCTCCTCAAAGTCTTTTTATTTTAACCCATCCATATTTTTTTCCCCCCATGTTTTAAAAGACTGAAATGTTTCAAACCTTTTCCAAGCTCGAGTCCTTTTGAATCGTATTTAAATGGATAAATTAGGTCGCGCTTAAAATGGCACTTACTTTCAGCACTTTGTGGTTTGGCTTTCTTGAAGAAATTGTATTTTCTTAATTCCTGTTGTTCTGGGTTTTGTACCCTCATGGTTGAAATGCACTTATTGTACGTCGCTTTGGATAAAAGCGTCAGATAAATGAAATGTAATGTAGTGAAATGTAGTGAAATGTAGCGTAAACGCGATGTTTCGCGCGGGCGTCCGGACACGAATGACGAAACGAGGACGTTCAAGTTGACAGACACTTTAATCGAGACATGAGTGACCTTTAACCATGTGGGCATTTACACGGACTCCCCATCATCTCTACTCTTCAACGAAATACAAAAACAAAACAAAAACAAAACAAAAAAAAGGTATTACGGTGAAGCCGTCTTGAAAGTAAGATACATTATTTACACTGAAAACAGAACGCTACGTAATTTTTCCTTTTCGCAGGAGAGAGAGAGAGAGAGAGAGAGAGAGAGAGAGAGAAAAAGATTAAATAAATAAGACCAGAAATGCTTTTTTTGTCCACATTCACAGCATGACAAATCATATTCAACTCGTTAATGTCGACCCCGTGTGGCCAGAAGAGACTGAGATATTAGTAGGTAATTCAGTGATTATTGCCAAAAGCCTTAATCTATACATTATAATATTCAATACATACTCTGTATTTTGTTTAAAAAAAGGAGACATTTGGAAACTGCTACTTGGATGATTGTACAGCTTAAATACTTCTAGATATATATATATATATATGTATACTTTTAAACCCTTTTGTTCATAGTTTTAACTCGTTGGCAACTTTGGAAGCAATGTTTTTGAAAGCGATGGATGATCCGGATATCCTTTTGAACCTGACGCCGTTGAGGGAGAGACGGGGCAGCTTGCAGACCTCCATCTCCCACTGCACCAGGTTTTCGGCTCGCCCGTCGCCGTGGACGCAAAGAAGCAGGAAACTCTCTTGCTGTTCGTAGTCGCAGTTGTTGGCGTCGAGCACCTTGCGAATCTCCCGCATGATATCGCAAGGCTCCATGGAGCTGGTGGTCCTCATACTCCAAGTGAATCTGAGGGAGCGGGGTTTACCGTCTTTATTTTCCCCTTTTTGATCCCCAGGTACATGGCGACTGTCGGGAGAGAAACATGGGGGAGAAAAAAAGTTGTTGTTTTTTAAAGCCTCATGGAAAAGTTGTTTTTTTTAAGTGCAGTGTCTGGTGGAGGGGTTTGATAGGAATTTCCTTCTACCGTCATAAAATATGACGTTTAATGCGGCCGGTAGAATTAGTCCAGATTACATGAAATTTAGCTGGAGTCTGGTGCGTTTCCACCTCAGACACTTTGCAGCCCGAGTTTGTAACGCTCGGATAAATAATCCATATATTAGTCACAGCGGGAAGCTGTGAAACTGACAAAATGTAGTAAAAGTTATCAATCATGTTCGATGAATTAAGATTTTACGGCAAGTTATTACAGAAAAAGAAAAGACATTTACTTTAACACCCCATTTGAATTACTATTATTATCATGATTATTATAATTTGCTCGTTATTTTAGATTTTGGTTTTACTACATTTTGTAGCGGGCTTCAAAATGAACAGTCGTTTTTCTGAAAAAAATAAATATTCAGCCGTCTTTGAAGAACCCAGAAGATCGCTGCAACTTTCTGTGAGTGCAGCTTTTACAAATATCGATAACTTTGGATATTGATCTTCTCAGTTAGTTAATTATTTGGTTAATTTCAACACAAAACACCTTCAGATCGACATCTTTGGTCTTTTACGTCGCTCGTCCAGATGTTTTTCTTTATACACGGATTTATTGTATCATTTCATTTGTTTATAAATATCTTAAATACATTTGGAAAAGGTGCTGCAAAAATGTTGTTTACTGTCCTCTTTCTATGTGCAGATATTAAGTACCAGTCAGACAGACTTGCTCCTGATTCTTTAGACTTAGTTATATACTATATACATACATATATATATATACACACGTGTATATATATATATATATATATATATATATATATATATATATATATATATATATAAACTGTGACTCAATTAATGTAATCAACACAGATATTCAGTCAGACTGGATCAATGCGTACTTAAAAATAATTACTTGATTGACGGGATAAAACGACTTTCTGGGTTTTCCATAGACTTTAAACGGCTTTTATTTTGTAGGAAAAGCAGACGTGAACTGGAGCAGCATGAATAACGGTCTTTTCAGGGGGATTTTTCAGGTCGACAACAAAACAAACATGCCATGCTAACAGATCAGCACACGAGTACACAGTGCCATGCAAACATTTAAAAAACAAATTAAGAAAGTCAAAACATTCAAGAGGCTTTAAGTATGCAGTGGTGCGACACATTCAATCATCCCTGGGGAAACGAAGCAGAGGAAGGGTTTCCTATGCACAGGTGGGGGTTTGAGCAACTTTGATTTGATGCTGCAGACGAAGACAAACTGAAGCCTACGTTTATAAGGGGGTGGGGAGGGGGGCATTGGAGGCGGGGTGGGGGGGTGGGGGTTCAGGTAACCTCACCTTGAGCCCTCAAATCTCCCGTTTCTCTCAAACTCGGTTGAGACTCTGGGGCGCACGAGAAGATCAGACAGGGATGCAGAGGAGGAGTCGAGGGGGAACAAAAAAAAAAAAGAAGAATAAAGATGTGGATTGTGCACGACAGAAATCATTTTTAGATCAATTCCAGTGAGTCAAAAAAAGAGAAAACACGTGAACGACGACGAGAGCCACCACCAAAAAAAAAAACAAAGAAATGGAAGATTGGACTTCCATTGAGTGAGGAGTCATGAGAGAGAGAAATAAACAGTGATGGATGTTCAGATCCCAAACTGAAACCAACAACAGCACAGAGAAAGAGAAGCTGGGCGGCAGAGTGTCGCCCCAAAACAGCAGCAAAGGAACGTCAGCTGCAGCCTGCAGGTTAAAAAATAAATAAATCGACTTTTTAGCGATAAAAACTCTAATCTGAGGAAAAACTGCAAGATATCGATAAAAACTAAAAATCTACTGAGTGTAAAGAGTCACTGTTACTTTTGTGTCATAACTCATTTTTAAAAGAGCAGAATCCTTTATAACTAAATAAAGGACCAGTGCGTAAGATCTAGGGTGGACCATAAATACAAGGAGCGGTCCAGAAGGTACGCCGTTAACCGTTAACACTCGAGAGGAAGTAATCAAAAGTTACATTACGCCTGATCAACATCAGCACCCGAGTTCAACACGTTACGTGACCACCGCTTTGAAAAAGGCATCGAGACGGGCGAGTTGTTCTGAGCTTCGCTCTCCAACACACCAACTTCTTTCCGTTCCCCAAAACGCTCTGGCTGAGGTGAGGGATGTTAAATTGGTTGCAATCTGCATCCTCACCACTAGATGCCACTAAATCCTCCTTTGAACGAACAGAACAGACTAAAACAATGATTGTATTGCGCAAATATTGGACTGAAATGTGTAAAACTTTATTCATGTTAATTAAAGTTAATCATCGTCATGTGATCTGATCATCTCACTTAAATCTCAACACGGGCAGCTATATATTAAAAAAAAAAAAAAAAACCCGATCCAATCATATAAAGACGGCAAATATTCAGGAATCTGATGAAGAAGCCGTGTGTGTGTGTGTGCGTGTGTGTGTGCGTGCGTGTGCTGGTGTAGCAGGACACACGCATATAAACACAGACACTCGGAAAACTGCGACATGAAGCTCGGCCTCGACAACAGTTCGTCCCGACGACTGGACAGCAGCAACACGTTCAACAGCTCAACAGAAGTCCACTTTACTTTCTGCTTTTTGGTTTTTCCGGCGGCGCTGTTCTTTTAGACACGATGTTCCTACCGTGATCATTCTGTCCAAAAACCTGGGGAGATTTAATAAAGTACATCTACAGCGAGAGGACTTTAATCCGCATCGCTGACTCAGAGTCACGCCTGCAAGAGATGTCTTAATCTAGCACATCAGTAGTTTATTTATTTATTTTTTAAAGGGGAGGGAGGAGGGGGGGGGGAAATCAGTGCTCATCCTCTCTCTCTTTATTTCTCAGTGTTTAAAATTGAAAGTAAAACAGTTCAGCAGACAGACTAACGCTCGCCGAGGCCTGCAGAACCCCTCGAATCACTACGGACAGGAAAAGTGTCCCGAGTAAAGTGACCCGCGATTAGATCGCGAGCTCGGTAATCTCTCTGCTCCTCTGACAGGACGGGTGTGTGTTGCGTCAGGCTCCCAGCATGCACTGCAGCCTGCAGGACAGAAAAACAGGACGGGTGGAGGAGGAAGAGACTCCAGACTCCCGACAACAAGAGGACGAGTGAGCAGACAGGACTGACAGCAGGTCCCGGGTCGGCCACAGAGGCTGTGAAAAGTCACACAAGACCGAAGGGGGGAGGTGAGGCGGGGAGGGGGAGGAGGAGGAGGAGGAGGGGAGGGGGTCTGACACTTTTGTCTCAGAGAGGGGGAAGGGGGAGAGATTGAGGGATTGAAACAGCCCCTTACTCTAGATCTTCATCTTCCTACAACTCTCTATATCTTCCGCTCCTGAATCTGAAAGACAAAACGTGAATCTGAGGATACGGGCGGAAAATCTCCGTGGACACATGACAAGAAAAGAGAGAGGGAAAGAATATATCTGAATGTATGGCGTTGAGGACAGGCCAAAAGAAGAAGAAGAAGAAAACAAAACATGGAAGGATGATGAGAAGGAAGGAAGGAAAGGCTGATAAGAGACCGGAGGGCAGAAGACTTACTAAGGGTCTTTCCTCCCTGGGTAGAAGGGTTTGCAGGCCCTGTTTTGGCCGCCTGCCGTTTGGCCGGGTCAATACTGACCCTAGGCAGAGAGGAAGAGCAGCAAGAGGTCAAGGTTAAAGGACACAGGAAGGTAAGGAAGACAAAAAAAGCACACAAACTGTGAGGAGTGGAGTGAAGTTGGGAGGTGACTGAACCTAAAACGTCCTGAGGAGGAGGAGGAGGAGGAGGAGGAGGAAGAAGAGGAGGAGGAACGTGACAACAACAACAAAAAAGTCATTAAAAGTCGCAAGATGTGACGGGAAGTTTTCAGCAGAAATGTACGGCGGCCCAAAGCTGACGAAACGTCGCGAGAGGTCATCGGACGAGTCAAAATGGAACGGAATAAACACGCAAGTAATATTGTTGGTTAAATGACTGAAGCGGCTTCCACGAAGAAACGTCGCTCACGGCTCTCTATTGTATTGTTAACACGCTAACACCGGCGACTCGGCACTAAACGCAAGTTACGTTTAATGTTAATGTATTTAAAATTCCTTTTTTTTCCCCGTCTAGGTTCAAATCAGTGACAGACCAACATCGTTGAGGTTTATCCTCTGTGGACCATGAATATCGGTACAAAAGATAACATATCGACGGATAAGTAAAAACTCTAAGCTGTACGTGGCGCTAAAATCAAATTCATTTATTATCAAAATCGGAAGGAAACATCTTCTGGAGGGCCGTGAATATGTTGATTAATCGGTTTGTCAATTGACGGAAAACTGATCAAAAATAAATTTGGATCATTAGTGTCTCAATAAAGGTGTTTTTTTTTAAGCCAGTAAGCTTAATATATATATTTTTTAAGTGAAGAGGTCACTGTTCTGGCCAACTGTAATTAACATTTTCTACTGCTCACAGATTTTATTTGACTTTAATAAACCAAATAAATAATAAGGAAAATAATCAGCAGGTACATTTATAATGAAATAAATGAACGTTGCAGCTGTAGCTCAAAGTTCACAGGAAAATGAAGGCACTTAATATTTCTTGCACTGCATTTAGTTTATTTAACTAATATCATAATGTAATTAAATGATGCTATCAGTTGTATTTTTGACTTGTCCGATCACCTTTCACAACATCTTGAGAGTTTAGGGTCTCCAGAGAAAATGAGGACAAACACAAAAAAACCAAAGTGAAGCGCTGAGAGTGAGATGGAGGGACGGTGATGACACCAGAGCTCAACCTAGCTCCAGACGATGAAGTCTACAAATCAGCCACCAGAGGGCGCCGTGAGCCTCTTCAGGCCACAAACATCCTCCGTTGTTCTGAGCTGACGATCACTCCAGGGTCAAGTTCTTCTCGACCGCAGCTTCTTACTCGTTTCAAAAGAATTCAGTGATTCACAGCCGCCTTTTGTAAAAAAAATAAATAAATTAAAAAAAAATATATATAGAAATTATAAAAACCCACCAAGACTGAACTGAAAGTATTTGTGCCATAAATATCGGGAGTCTTTCTTCATAAGGAACATGAGGACGAGCACTCAAGTATTTTTGTTCAGCGGCAGTAAAATGAAAACAAACTTCAGAGAACACACGACAGTAACAAGAGGGAACTTCTTTTTAGAGCGAGTGACTCAAAGGCAGCTGTAGATAAACTTACTAAATACCGTAAGTGACTATAAGATTATTTCTTGGAGCTGCGTATGAAACAAAACGTCCCGAAGAGACAAAACACTCGTCTGAGATACAAACAGAGCGTCCTCGAAGCCTTTCCTCTTCAAAATGAAAGCGGAAGTCCGTCCCTTAAATCCTAAAAGTGAAACCCACAGATCGTCCAAACAATTTCCTCTGGCAGTAAACTCACAAATCCTTCTCAGGACATTTTGTATCACCGGTAGTTTTTTTTTTTTTTTTTTTTTTAGCGTTTTGTTTGTTTGACAAACAATTCAGTCCCCGTTTGGCAAATTTTCACCTGCAAGAAATGAAATTCAGTGAGAAGAACATGACGCACGAGCCGCCGGAGATTCAGGAGTAAAAGACGAGACAAACAGACCTGAAGAATGGCACTCGACCGGCGACATTAATGCTGCAAATAAACCGTTATGCAACGCTCTCCGAGGGAGCTGCGTTTACGACGGCGCTCGCTTCAGTCAAAAATAAATGTCAGATAAATGGTTACATAAATGTATTGACCTCAAATATCCCCAAAAAAGAAATATTATATTTGGGCCAAAATGTGGTTTCTGGTGTTTTTACTGCATTACATGCTTCAAAAGTTAGCTATGTTTTGTATATGATCTCATTTATATTTCTCCTGCAAATTTTCTGTCCAACAAGTTTTTAAGTTTAAAAAAAAGATGGTCAACATGTTAGTATTTATGGTTTATAAACCAATAGAAAAGGATTTCAGACAAATAAAGCGGTTTTTTTTTTTTATTTGGTCGATTTGCACAGCAGCTCAAAAAGAATCGCTGGAGCACCCCAAAAAAAAAAAAAATAACTCACAAAAAAGACAAAAGAGTAATCGACCGACGGGCCTTTCAGGAAGATATTTACTTTAAACTTCAGTTCCTGTGGCTGCAAAGTGCCTCTAATGAAATGCCCGACGAAACATTCACCACCCCTGGAAGATAAACCAAGTCTGATACAAGACTGTATTTAAAAAACAAAAAGACACAAATCTGTGTTGTTTTTTTCCCCCCAGCTCTGACCGGCTCAGAAACGAGACAAAACTTCTTCCTGCCGGGCCGAAGTGAGAATTAAAAATATATATATAACAGCTTTAAGGTGGATAATGTGTCAGAATAATGTTTTAAAAGCATCATTAACGACCGTTGTGGTGAGAAAACAACCCACAATCAAATGGCAGCTGGAAGCAGCGACCTCATGCATGCGTTGGCGATCGATTAGTGGCAAGCTGCTTCGTTGTTGCTGTTGGTTAATGGACTGATTGTTCGAGGAGTCCGGTCTGCTCTCCCAATCAGCCTCCGTCCACGCAGACCAACCACAACCAGACCGAGTACGTTTACACACACACACGGAAACACCCGTTACAACCCGATTAATGCAAAATCAGCGGTTGAAAAACCTCAAATCGGAGTCAATAGACCTTTAAAATATTAATAGCTATATTTGTCTGTTTGTTGTTGACTGATTCTTGCAGCATCACACCCCTCTTAAAGGAATAGTTTGACATTTTGGGAAATATCACTGAGTCACTCCTATTTAAAGGTAACAAGATCTGCCTACCAGCACTCATTGAGGGAGTCGTGTTACGTTACTAATGACTCAGGAGCAAAAGTATGCGGCAACATTCAATATTCAGCTCAGACCTGTTCAAAGCCTCCACCATCACCTCCTTCAGATCTAACGCGTAGAAACCGAGAGCCGTTTGCTGACCCTCGATGACGACTTCTTGGTTTACCACAATAATCGGAAGAGGAGCGGCTGGAAAACTTTCAAATCTGGAAAAAGACTCTTCGTAGCATCAGAACTGGCTCCAACATTTGGAAAGCCGACAGCAGCCGTGTGACGACAGGAAGTCTTCCAGATTGATCGGCAGGAGTCTGAAGTCACGCTGCCGGCTCGCTCGCAAACGGACGGTTATAAACAAGCTCCGCGGGCCCCAAAAACTGAGGAGGCAGCTGGCTTAAATGTTAGCTGGAGGGTTAACCAGCTGATTCCTCCACGTGCTAAAGTTAGCATCGCAGCTAACATGCAAACTAAACAGCTTTAAGGTTTCCAGGTGTCACATCGACCTCTTCCTTCACCGAGCCTCAGATCAGTCCGACCTAACAAGGTCAAACACAACAGTCCTGTATTACATTTTCCCTTCATGAAAGGTTATAATATTATTATTATTATATATAATAGATCATTTTGAATAACGTAGCACAAAAGCTCCACAAACTACGTCCTTCAAAACATCTCTAAAAACAAAGAAATTAGCACGACCACCTTCACGAAGGGCGAATTATTGCTTTATCATTAGTTTGAGCTAAACGGATCAAATAAACAGGCTGGATGGCAAAAAAAAAATAAAAGAAAAGAAAAGGAAGACCTGCAAACGTTACACTTCATCTCGTGGCGATTAAACAAACGGGATATAACGAGGTAACCAGCGAGCTGCAGGTGAGCCGGTAGGCGGGTTTTGTTACCTTCGGACGGAGCCAGGCTAGCCGTTTCCCTTTA
Organism: Brachyistius frenatus; assembly: GCF_029030835.1. Lineage (NCBI taxonomy): Eukaryota > Metazoa > Chordata > Actinopteri > Embiotocidae > Brachyistius > Brachyistius frenatus. Next base: position 225,489 of record NW_027210862.1, read on the forward strand.
GTCACAGTCTTTGTGCTCAGCTAAGCTAACTGGTTGCCGCTTCGTATTTTAAGGCTCAAGGTGATGCAATCAAACTATTCCTTTAAGAATAAAATTAGATCATCTTAATAAATGGATGAAATTATGTCATTAATCTGATTTTAACCCGCGTGTGTGTAAACGCACCCAGTTTTTTTTTTCTTTTTTTTTTCTGCCAAGCGGTGTTAGTTGAGTGCCAGCAGCCCCACGTGTCCGTAGAGTTTCAGAGGAAGTTTTTTTGGACAATGAGATTGTTGTCGTTATTGTTTTTTTGGCACACAGAGCGAAAGGCAGTACAAGAGTCCTACCTTTTGGTAAACCTGAATGACATGTTTCTACAACAGAATCAGACAAAGAAACAGTGAAAATGGTGAAAGAGAAGTGAGGGGAGGGGGGGGGGTATGAGGAGTCTGAATGAGTGAACAAAAATGGGGTGATTGGAATCATCAACAGTGAAAGGGGAGAATTTTTTTAATTTTTTTTCCTTCTTCTCTCTTTCAATTTATTATCAAATGATTTCAAATCCCTCATTTTAGGTCAGTCATTGCAGGAGTGATGTCGCTGCCGGGCTGCCGGTTGTTGGGAGGTTTTTATGAAAAAAAAAAAATTACAAATATGATTTGAGTGATAAAGGTTTCCACTGTAATGTAGCTAATCACACACACAACATCTATTATTCACAGTAAGAAATGTGCAGTAATTCGGACTTTAAATGCATTTGAAGTAAGATTTATCTGTTCTGAGCCCAAAATTTTTTTTAGTTTTGAATGTCCAAACTGAAACTGGATCTCATAACACCAAAAACACCATTATAGATAAATCAGAAAAAGAACCTCCGGTTTAACTTAAAAATATAGTTTAAATCTACACTTAAAATCACTTGATAATAATAAATGCTGCGGCTGGACTCCAGGTCTTGCTCTAGTTTCGTCCAAAGCAGTCTAAAAGAACCACATTAAACCGGTTTGATGGTCGCATATGTCGGACCAACCACGGGATTTAATGCCGTTACTATTTGATTGCAGCATGAATTAAAAGGTATAAAACCTGTCAGAGTTGCTAGCACACTTTAATTCTACAGACAGTGAATGCCACATTGCTAAACGTGACTGAGTGGTAAAATGTTCCCCCGGGTGCTTTTCACAGGTAATAAAACGCTCCAGACGTCTACAATTACCTGATCAGCTTCACCTCGTCCGACTCTGGAGACTCTTTGAAAGCCTATAAAAGCCTGGAGGGTAACGAAGGCACTAAATCTGGACCCGTGATGATGAATATTCAGCTTTGGCGTCGATCAGGTAACTAAAGTTGCGTCATCGCCGGAAGGCTGAGTGTCCCGTTCTGTGTGGCTTCACCCAACGTATTCTCTTCTTTTTGATTCGACTTATGAATGCTGGGATTGTGCAACTATACAGACCTCCTCTCTCCCCATCTCCCCCCACACTACGACAGTATTTATGATGCATGAGGTCCAGCTGCAGTCTTAAGTATCCTTTTATATTATATAGGAAATGCTAAAGAAAGTGCACTGCATGAAAAGATCTCCTCGTGATTATTGCACAGGGCAATGATCAGCGAACATCTTTAGTGAATGATCAAATTTGAATTGTCTGAAATGATGTGTTGTTTTAAAGGCTCAGGGACATCCTGAAACTTCACTCGCTCACTAAAAAAAAAAAAAAAAAAAAATACCTAATTTGATTAAAAGAGGTCAAACGGCAGCTCCTGCAGAGCGGTCTGGGTTTCCCTTGCAGGCAACCAGGCAGCGACAGATAAACAAACAACTTTGACTTGAGAATAAATCACATTGTACAGGACGGTGAAGAGTTCCCACAGCATGTAATTAATCATCCTAACGCTACGAGGCTCCGTGTTGAGTCGGCTTCTAATCCGAACAAACAAGAGTCACAGATGATGACGCGGCACAGAGCCGGGCTGGAGTTTATCCTCTTTCTGTTTCAGCCTCAGCATTCACGGAAATACAAACGATGGTTTGAGAGTAAATTGAAGCGGCAAAGTGAAAAGAAAGAGAGCTAAACTCCAACCCTCCCTCCCCCCCCTCCCCCCTCCCCCGGTGGTGCCTCCCTGGAGTGTGTGAGGTGATTCCTCGCCTACCTGCGGGTGAGTTTGGAGGTGAGTTTGGAGAAGAGGTTGCTGGTTCCGCGGCTGCGGGTCTGCGACAGCGGGGTGGCGTCGTGGGAGAGGGTGGGCGAGGCCGGCGGCCCGTTGTACGTGGCCGTGCGTCGGTCCCGCAGCTGGCCGCCGTGGAAGGTGCTGCGGCTGGCGGTGCCCCGGGGGAAGCGGAGGCGGTCGGGCGTGGTGGCGTTGGCGATGCTGTGGGTCGACGCCACCGGGTTCCTCTGGCCGCCGGGCGACACGGCCACGCTGCTGCGGTGGACGGAGGAGGGAGAGAAGTCACGAGCCGCGCAGGCTTTTTTGTTTTTTAAATTTTTTTTTAGACTCAACGGGTTCACCGTTTGTTTTTGTTTTTGTTTTTTTCAGTGCGGACGTATAACCCAACTGGAAAATCGGGAGTATTTCCGCCGTCTTTGTTATTCCTACATGGATTTCTAACACTGCCATGAGGTTTTAAGTAAATGTATATTGCAGTTCGGACGTCAACAGGGTGGGAAATTAAAAGGAATTCAGTTTAACACGGTCGTACGATTCGGCTGTTTAACAGGGAAGATTATGTTCCATCAGATGTTTCAGTCTTGTGACCTTTAGTCTCTCAGAGCTGTCAGACCAGAAGCAGAAGCTGGACAAAGCAGAGGAAGAGCTGTTATTTCCTAATGAGAGAGCGGCTGTTCAACCTCATGAGACAAAGCCAGGAGGAGTTCAACTCATCTGAACTATGAATCCATAAAAGTGCTCCGTCAAGGAAGATGTTGTGACAAAAATAACGTCTAAAAGTTGACAAGGAAAGTGAATTTTACGCATGTCTGTGATGGCGGCTGCATATTTGATCTGAAAACACAGTTACGACACAATCTTTGTCAACCAAATCCTTCCAGGAACGAAGAACCTGCAGGGGCTTCAAATCTTTTTCTAGTTTTCTAAAGAGTCTTAAAAAAAAAAAAAAATAAAATTCAGCAGCTGTTGCTAAAGTTTACCAGACAATCAGCTGTTAATTTCCCACCGCGGATGTCAAGCTGTTGATGTGTACAATGAAGAGAGTGAGTCGTGTTCCTGATCTGTTAGAAGTCTACACAGAGACAGACGATGGTCGGAAGGGACAGCGGGGGAGCCGGCGAGCTCGGCCGTCGAGTCGGAGGCGAGCGGGTGAGGGATCCGGACGGAGAAGATCAGGGGGTCAAAGTTCAACAGCAGAAGATGGTGGGAGAGATCAGGAGCAGAGCTGTGAGAGTTTGTTACTGCAAAATGTCTGCAGGAGGATCCTCTGGTTTATGGTTGATGGAAACTTGGGAAAAATATTGTCGCACACAGAGTCTGACGAAGCCGTGGCAGCGTGATTTCAGTGTGTGGATCCATATTTTTCTCGACTTGTGCCTCAACCTTTAGCAGCGTCTGAAATAAACACTCAGCAAAAGCAGGTACGGATTTAATCCGCTACACCGAGAGTGTTAAAGAATATTTTAATATTAAGTTGTTTTGGAGACGTATTGCTCGTCACGGTCCTACGCGATTTGTTATGTTCTGGATATTTTTATTTGCTGAAATTAAAACTGATACAATTTCTTACTTTAGCAATCAGTTCGCTGGCAGAAAATAATCTGCAACTATTCTGCTAATACTGTTTTCAGGATTTTTTTTTTAAAGCAGAAACAGAAATCGTATTATATAAACTCTGCTATACATGTGATTATCAAGATTTAATGTAAATACTTTTGGGTTTCCTCTTAGTCTTTAAAAATAGCTGTCATTTAAATTCAAATGCATTTTAAAATCTTTAATTTTTCTATGTCTACGCTGTCTGATAATGTCTGTATAATCAAACAGAAGGAGAACGATGTTCCCGTATTAACAAGCTGCTCATTGGTTGCTAGCCAAGCTGAAACTTGTGTTTAAGTCTAAAAAGGTGAAGTCAGCATTATTCAGATTACAAACTAGATCGAGTGTAAATATTGGGAAGTGAATGGAGTAACCTTATAAACAGGAAGGATGACATAATTTTGAATGAAGCATATTAGTGATTAGATTTAATGAATTTCAGGTCTTTTTAATTTTTTTTATTTTTTTTTTACCCATTCCTGCCTTGATGAGCATTAATTTCAGACTCTGGCATCCAAAAAAACCCCACTTTGCTTACGGTTGTCTGCAGGAAATGGTGTCCATGGTTTAGTTGTGGGGTTACAGAGAGTGAAGCCGGCTGGATGTGTGGGTTAGCGAGCGCCAAACAGAGGCTGACACATGAGAGGAGACAGACAGGGGGGTTTGGAGGCCCTGCCGTCTTACTTGGGCGAGCAGTAGTCCAGAGCGTAGTAGGAGTGAGGCAGCGTGGCCCAGCCTGCCTGGCAAGCGTACAAAGGGCCGACGGTTTGATACCTCAGCCGCACCGAACTGGACGAGGCACCGAACGCGGCGGCCGCAAAGGCAGAAGAAGGGCTAGTGGCACAAGCCATCTCAGTCATGCTGGTCATGCCGCATCGGAAAAAAAATCAAATAAATAAAAGAAAACACCCCATCCCTCACCACGAAATCACAAACACAGAAATGAGAAACAAGATGATGAGAGAACGAGAAAGTAAATACAAGAAAGAAGGAAGGAACAGAAAAAGAAAATCAGGGAATGAAAACAAAGGGACATCTTTTCTGGGGATCCTGTTTAGAATTTCTTTCGACAATAAAAGAAAAGAAAGAGAAAAAAAAGGAGAGAATCTGGGCTTATACGTTCATCCAGTGTGATTCTGGAAGGATGACACATATTTTCTGTAGCGAGCCGACCAGAAATTCATATTTACTACACCTGAATTAGATCACGTTCATGGTCATAATGAGGAAGAAAAAAAAACCTCAATCAGAATTTAAACCATCATATTGGCAACGTAAAATCCTAAATTAAACATACTTGCTGCTGTCTTCCATAACAGGAAGCATAAAAATGGACAATAATCTCATTAAAACCATGAAAAAAGAAAACGCTGCACTTTACTGATAAGGTAAAAAAAAAAAAAAAAAAAAACAGTCAGATTCTGCTCTCACAGAGACACACACACGTTATATTTTAGAGCTGAAAGCAGGTCGAGGGCAGCGAGCGTCCCCGTCTCACCTGTTCTCCTTCCCGTTGGGAATGACCGAGAGGCGGTCCGTGTTGTTTCTGTCGCTGCAGACATACGTGTTCCTTCGGGTCATACCTGCCGACGCGGTGTTATTCTGCAGAGGCAGAGAGAGACAAAGGAGGAGAACATTTTTGGTTTCGGAGTGATAAAAGCAACGAGGGGAAAAACAGGTCATACAATGTTCCTCAGTTGTGATGAGTTTAAACTTGGGCTGCGTTTTACGAAGCGAAATTTAATGTGGCAGATTTTACATGTGGAGCGCGTGTTTGCTTTTTAAATGTTTTTTTTTTTTAATGTTTTATAAAGAACATTTTAGGCACTTTTGATGTTTAGATTCTTCTTCATCAACCTCAAGGAGGCGTCTGATTGATTGCAAACTCATTCCGCTGCAGAACAACGAGCCCAATCCTCCAGCCGGAGTCTTAAAGTAGAAGAACGAGCAGTCTCTCCACAGATGGTCTGATCTCAACATCATGGAGTCAGTGTAGCGAGGAGAACTATTCGTGGCATTAAAGTGCCCTCACTTTGCTTTCAGTGCCCGAAACGTTTGCACAGCGCAGCAGTCTATAGGAAGAGTTCTTGTCTGATGCATTTAGCAGCGCAGCTGTGAACATGTGGGCAGGAAACGTCCGAGTGAAGAAAATCGGTTCTGGCAAGAAGATGAGACGATGCTTTTTTTTTTCCTGGTAGAAAAAGCGGTGACCATATTTCATAGGACTGGACATTTATGACATTTAATTATATTATGTATACCGACTCCTACATAAAGTGGTGCATCGTGTTTTTTTTTTTGAGGCCTTAATGTTATCGAGTTGGTCAGCTGTAAAAAGTGTTTAATCATTTTTCCGATGTTTTTTTCTGCCACAGAGGAAATTAATTCCTGATCCGTCCAAAAACATTTCCTGATCTCAGAGACTGAATCATCGGAAACAACTCGAACATTTTTTTATTCTGCTCATTCTCTTCCTTAATAAAACCTGCAGCCTCCACACAATGTGAATCAAATCACCACCAGAGATAAACAAGCTCACTTCCTTGTAACCCTTTTTTTTTTTTTTTTTCCAGTCTCAGGTGACATCACGAGGACGCTTCACGCAGCTGCCTCTAGAGACAATAAAGTCTTTATTCTACTTTTTTTCCACATATGCAGTAGTTAAATCCAACACTAGGAGATGGTGACGGAGATTAAACAGCCAAGAAACCGCAATAAACACTCACACTCGGGCCGGTGGTGGCTCCTTTCCTGCGGTCGGGGATGTCAGCCTTGTTGGGGTTGTTGGCGTTGCCCAGCAGGGGGCTGGCGGGCGGAGCGCCGGGCTTACGGAGCTGGACTCCGCCTTCCTCCTTCGTGCTGTTGTCCGCCGTGGTGGTCTGACTCCTCTTCGGATGAGCCATCCCTGGAGGGACATTCTGACCGACTGCGGAGAGCGAGTGAGAGAAAAAAAAAAAAAGCAAGCGAAGTGAGAGAGCGACAGATGTGAGACGAATGACTCAAAAATACTGTTTGTACCTCCGGCAACACAAAATATAAATCGAAATGCTCGTATCTAAAAGGAGATGACCTACATTTACAAAGAAGAACAAACGTGACGCTGACTTCGAGTGTCAGACTGAGGACATCAAGTACTTTTAAAGAAAGTAGGTTCAGTCCATGGTTGAAAATAACTGTCTTTATCCATGTTTTAACGCAAGCTAATGACCTTGAGGCTATTTTCCCACCCAAAATTGAGGTGCGGCTTGAGTTGAGGTGCTTTCATTTATTAGTCCATCAACAGGAAATTCTTAAGTAACAATCAATTAAGCAAAAATGCGGTTTTCTGTGACTGTTCGAGCATGTTGATAGTTTGGGAAATCGTTCTTATGAAACGTAAGTGAACTCTAAAATCTCCTCACAAAAACGGTCTGAAAATGCCATTGTAGTCCATGAAATCCCAGCAAACAATGCGTGTTGGAGCCAGAGCGTAAAAAAAAAGTTTTTCAGCGTTGCTATTTAAGCTGCAGATCTAACAGAGAGGAAGCAGGACAAACGGAGGTTATTGACAAAGCATTATATCACAGCGGACAGCACTGAGCTGTGCAAATAAGCGAAAGGCTAAAGTGCCACCACCATGTGACTGGTTTGATTTAACTGCTTTTATCAGCCTGACAACGAGCTACTGACTGAGAAGAAACCTTTATTAGCGGGGGGGAGGGGGAGGCAAAGCAGAGTTTGAGCCGAGCCGCTTTCATTTAGCTCTGCAGGGACGTTACGAACAGACCGACTGCTGAAAGCAGAGGCGACGCGTTCACAATGAAGCAGCAGAGCTTTGTTGTAGTTTCGTATTCATGTTGTCAACAGTGAAGACGTGCGACGGAAGGAAACGAGTCGTCGCGGCCTCCTCACCTTGCTCACTGTAACGCCTCTGTTTGTGGTTGGAGGAGACGCTCCTCTGGACTTTGAGGTGGGAGGGCGACTGTCCGTTCAGCTCACTGTTGGGTCTCGGTTTGGCCAGAGACAGGTTGCTGCTGGAGGCCGACTCGCTGGGCTCCAGCTGAAGAACACACATCAAACCCTTCAGTTTCTACATATCTAAAATGTGACATGTTGGCAATCTTTCGGTGTACGATTTATAATGAGGTCGAGAGCAGACGTATAATTTAGGGCAGACGTTGTGAGCCACTGATTTCTGTGGACAGATATTCATCATAAAAAAAAACCCTCCTGACTCTTTCTGGTATTTGTGGTCAGTGTGCTGCTTTTCAAGGTCCAATACAGACATAATAAATCTTCCCTTCATCCCCAGCATGTTTATTTATAACGGAACTAAACCTACAGGAGCAGCGTGAGGCTCTGACGGGACTTTAATGTAGCGGCCAGCGGAAAAAAAGACTTCATTCACAATTATCTCTCTAAAAATCAAAGTTTCAGGCATTGGGTCCAATAAAATTTTTAAAACCTTATAGAGCTGCACCAGGAAATAATTTTCATCCCGTTCATGTGTGCAGATTGGACTTGGAGGAGGAACCCCGAGGAAAGAAGGAAGGAAGGAATAGTGAATCGAAGGGGAATTAGATCTCTCCAGCCCAACGTCAGCTGATCTCGGTGAAGCTCTGTGATGTGAAAGGTTTCGTGTCGGTACCTCAGAGGCCTTCCTGCCGAGCAGCAGGTAGGTGGCGGTGACCTCGTCGTACTTCATCTTGGCCAGAGACTCCTGGATCCCCTCCAGGTTGTAGCCCATCCCCACCATCACATCTGCACAAACAACAACAGGTTCATATTAGGTAAATAAAACATACACATACTCAGCAACTAAAAAGCTTCTTTTCTTCCAGTACGTTATCAACATTCTGATAACGTAAAAAAAAAAAAAAAATAAGTCGAGGTTCGTTGACGATAATAACCTTTGAGCTACAGATAAAAACATTTATACAAGAGTGAGCGATCGTTAATAAGCTGCGTGATGCCTGTAGAAGCGCTTCTCGTTTGGGTTTTCATCTCTCGACTGAGGCCGTGCGTGCATCGATTTCAGACCTCCGGGAGGATGAAAAGCCTCTTGTAAAGCTCTGTGGTGTGAAGACCACCATGTCAACAAGACACGGGAGAGATTGTTGTGTCGTTGCAGCAGCAGCGCTGGTGATTTAAGATCTCAGGTTTTGTGGTCTGATCTCAGCTTCACATGAACCTGCTTCTAACCTGCAAAGGTCTCAAACCCAAACTGGTCCTCACAAAAGATAGACAGACATACACGTGCACACACACACGCCTGGCTTTGACGTGTAGCCCCCCCCCCCCAACCCCCAGCTCACGTTTGTAGCAGCATGCCAGGTGAGGCAGAGCGGCGCTTCCTCCTCCAGCCTGCTTTAAACATTTATCTGTGTGTGTGTGTGTGTGTGTGTGTGTGCGTGCGCGTGTGCACGTGTTTGCGTTGCTCATGTTGTGAGGACACAAATGGGTTCAAACAGACACACCGTGAAGACCTGACAAACCGTGAGTGCCCACAAGGTAAGAAGACTGTGCTTTTAGTTGTAGCGGTTAAAAAATGAATGAAGTCGATGTAAAGTGCTCTGAAGTGAAGGAAAGACAACTGTGTGTGTGTGTGTGTGTGTGTGTGTGTGTGTGTGTGTGTGTGTGTGTGTGTGTGTGTGTGTGTGTGTGTGTGTGTGTTTGCGCGCGCCAACATATATCACATGAAAGCTTTCATCCTTTCATCTCTCCATCTCATTAATTTTTGAAAGGGCTCTTCTATCTGAAACATCGTCTCTAAGCAGATTACATCGTCAGAGCCGGTCTCTGAGGGAAGGTGTTAAAATGAGTCACCGGCTTCGTAGTGACCTGCGATGAGCTCCAGCTTCCTGCCAATAATCACCCTGTCAGAGCAGCGGGCTGCTGTTTGACTTCAGCAGGAGATAAAAGAGATCATCTTGTAATCACACTCTCTTTTGTTTTCAAGATTGAGGTTTTAAAAAAAAAAAAAAAAAAAAAAAAAATCCGGCTTTTATGTGGAACAGAGGAATGAGACCACGTCGCTCCCGTTTTAGCAGATTCACACCCGACTGCCTGTACGTTCACCAGAGGCCCAACAATATGATATTATCCCAATACTTAAGTCACGGTAGGATGTAATTGCAATTTTGCATCATGCCGAGAAGAACATATATTTACTACCTTTATCAAAATACGTTTTTTTATTTTTTTTATCCATCTCACTTCAATAATTTTTACAGCAGCACAACGGCTTTGTTAAACATGCAGACTGACTCATCCTGTCAAAGAATATGTGCAACCATCATCAAACGCTGCATGCACTCATTTATAATGAATAATTTAAATATTGATACTTAATGTCTGCGTATCGATGCAACATTGCCGAGCAACATATTGCAATATTATGCTTTATCAATGTTTTCCCCACCACCTTATAAATATTAGAATTTTTAAAATCTTCTTTTTTCTTACATTGCTGGGGTTGTTATTGTTGTTTTAATCCGATGATTTATTTTTTCATTTGCAGCATGTGTAAGGCGCTCCATAACTTCAGTGTTGAGAAGTGCTCTGTGCTCTTCAAGAAATTCTTCTTATTATTAACTATATGGTAAAAATCGCACATAAATTAAAATCAACTGTACGTTACGAAGAGGCTGGTTTACATGAGAAATGCAGTGAGGTAACTGACGGTGTTTGAAATGCTGCAGAGGTGCAGAAGAAATAAATACAGGAAAATATTTCCTGTAAATGAGCACATCTGGAAACATTTACATTATAATAATCTGGTGTATTATTCAGATTGTTCCTTCAGAAATTAGTATCTGCTATTTGCAAACTGGGTTTCAGCACAGTGTGGTAGGCGTCTTATTCTGAGAGCAGAGGCCTTTTTTTTTTTTCTTCCCCTCTTGCTGTCAGGGTGGAAAAGCCTCTTCAGGCGTTCTTCTGATCACCACGTCGCAGTGAAACTCTCTACCGAAAGCTTCTCTAACACCATTATTTTCGGAGAGTTAGCTGCTTTCCTTTGCCGGTTTTTACCGACTGACGCCTTCTAGTTTGGTCTAATTAAATCTTTCCACGTCAACAAGGAGCAATTCACTGTGGCGGAGGTGACGAATCTGAGTATAAACTAATAAAATAAATAAATAAAATAAAAAAAATAAAAAACACTCTCAGAAGGCACGATGTAATAATAAAGTATTGGTCTAGTAAACATGGAAACCGACACTCGGTGTAACATCGAGCTTCGAGTCAAACTGGCACGAGCGTCAGCTGCAGCTCAGGAAGAGAGAAAGAAGGCGAGGAAACGAGCTCAGCCTCTGTAACCAGGCAGAATCTGCGGTCTGCCATCTTTCCTCATTCCTCTCTACGAGATCGATCTCTCTCACCCACCTGCTCCTCCTCAACACTTCTGCTGCTTTCCCTTCACCTGCGTTCAGCAGACGAGTTCCTGCTGTGGCATCACATGCACAAACTGTTTTGCGTTAATTCGGTGAACTATTTGAAAATCTGGAAGACGCAACACCGCTGTCATTCAGACACGGGCTGCAAAGGTTAGGTCGCTTACGTAAACCTTCCCTGCGGCATTATTCAGATACGACGGGACCTTTAGGAAAAAAAACGAGCCCCTGCGCTTGCTGATATTTAGCGATGACATAAAAAGACATCTGACGTCTCTCAGGCTGCACGAGGGATGATTTTTATTTTCCGTTTAATAACCATCGAGAACACGAGGGACGCTCACCTTCACGTCTCCTTATAGTTCACGCTTTTCAAACTAATCTTTGGCTGCATATCTGCCCGAGCAGTAAACTGCTCGTTTCCTTTGTCTACAAGATAATAATGTATTAATAAACACGTTACTTGATTGCTTTATCATCTCCCTCTGCTTATTCAAAGTGACCTGGAGCTTTATGACTGGAGAGCAACTTGTAAAGCATTTTTGCTGTGCGAGACTAGATTCCCCCCGCCCCCCCTTCTCTCCTCCCCTACTTTCTTTTCCATCTTTTCCCTTGTTCCTGGGTGACGGGGAGTTCGCACCGACGCATGTGCACCGACAGCCAACCCCAGCTGCTGTTATGTAAGAGAGCCACACACACACACACACACACACACACACACACACACACACACACACACACACACACACACACACACACACACACCCCATTCACAGCCTCCATCCAGGGCACGATGAGGAGGCTTGGCTCGTTCTCTTTTTGCATGCAGCAGCAACGCTCACGTTCATTTAATCATCATCACGTTTCATCTTTTCTTTTTACAGCTCTTCAGATCGGAGATAATGAGACTGCGTCTGCATTGTGGGGCTGCAGCATCGCTTACACCTCACACAGTACTCTGTCACTGCATAAAAACAGAAAAGTGCGCTTTTCCATTACACAACAGGGTGTATCAGAGGTCTGGCGGTCAGAACGCTCGCTAAAAAAAACATGAATTAGTGAGCACACTTTCCTTCAAAGGGAAAAAAAATATATATAATTTTTTTTTTACCTATTCTCTTCTGATCCATGATGTCAAGCTCTGGTTCAGTGTAAGGCTTGAGCTCGTCCTCTTCAAATCCGGCATTGATCCATCGATCCTTCATGATTTGCTGCAAAAACAAAGTGAGACAATTAAGAGGCTGACTGGTGCCCAGTTTTCTACACAAACACAATATACCAACACATAAACTTTCATTCATATTTTTAGTAAAGCATTTAACACCTCACTGAAAGAACTAAAGATCAAAGTGAAGCGGATCGCATGTGGTCTCACTGCTGCAACATCCATATTGAACTGTGCTGCATCTCATTTGTTTGCACCTTTATTTTTAATTTGCAGCTGATCAATTGCTCTCCGGGGTTTGGTTTTTTTCGGTCAGAACCGAGCCAAACTAATTATCGCGCTCTGATGTAACTGCCATAATCCAGGTCAATCATGTGGCATCTGAGGCCAACAGATGTGATCCGCAGAGCCGAGCCAACAACATTTGATTTAATTCACTTATAGTCAGCTCAAGAGAATTCGGCAAGATGCTATAAAGCCGTCTCGTCATTAAAGGCGAACAAAAGACGGAAACCGGCTCTTTGATTAAAACGGCGAGTTGAGAGCTCGTACGCCAAAAATACTCTAGAAAGAAAATGTTTTATATGCAAATGATTTACCGCCGAGAGAGAGTAGGGCAGCTAAAAAAGATGATCGTTAACACTTTGATTGATCTGTGGAACAATTCGCTGTGTCCTCTCTGCCTCTTACATCAAACACTTGGGTTATTTTAACCTCAGCAGATGTTCCAAGTGAAATAAAATGTCTAAATATTTCCACTATTATCCGGTCATAAATTGTGGAAAATTCAATTGCAACGGGTTTTTGTTTAATGGGAATCTGTCTGGACATTTTTGATACATTATGACTTTTTGTTAAGAGGCCACACGCTGAAACGTGTTGCTCTCAGATAAATGTTTTTTTTTTTTATACGACTAGTGGTGCTGAATTTTTGACATTGAGGCGACCTTCATTTGCATCTTAACGTTTTGCAAGGAACTTTTGGTTTGTTGCATTTCTAACATTGTTTTTAAGAGTTGTCCTGATCTTTTTAACAATGCATTTGTATCAAAGAGGCAAGTTTACTTCCCCCAGTCAGCAGCTGTAGTGATTTTCAGATTTGACATGATAAACACATCAGCTTCTATAATATGATGCACTGCTTTCCAACCAAGAAATACAATGCTGCTTATGTTAATGCATCATAACAACAATTACCCATTTAAATAGTACAGTATTTAGGAAAGACTACTTTTACTTTTGATACTGTGAGGATAGTTTGCTAATAACGGGGCTGCAAAAGGCTGGATATTTTCTTGATTGGTTCATCTATTGATATAAAAATTGACAGAGATGATCAATCTATTATCAAAACAGTTGCGGAGTCAGTAAAAGTAAAACTAAAGTTACTCCTATGCATCATGTGGAATTCCCTTTATTGAAGTAAGTGATGTGAATTATTGTTTCACCACAATGACTCAGCAGAAACATTTACATCATCTTAAACACATTATGGGTTCTAGTCTCCCTGGTCTCCTTTAAACGAGGTTCACCCCTTGAACTCTGCTGTACTTCCTCCTGGTAATGACGCATACTTCACTAATCATGCGCTCCCCTGAGCACGTTGAGGTATCCTCGACTCACAGATGAAGGCACAGAAAAGACAAATTTCAGTACAAACACACGCGCACACACACACACAAAAAAAAAATGACGATGTATTATTCATGGTTACAACATCAGAAGAAAAGAAGGAGGAGAGTGTGGGCCGGGCGCACACAGAAAACAGGACACCGTGGGCGTCAGAGGAGATGATGCAGTGGGGAGATGCGGGGACCGGGAGGGGGGGAGGGGTGAGGAGGGGTGTGCTGCTGGAGAGGTGGAGGATAGATGACAACTCTCCGATGGTGCAGACGTGCTGGGGGGGTTCAAAGTAGTAAGAGGTATATTTACATTTTCTGCGTCCTCCCTCACCTCGAGAGTACCCCGCTTGGCCGGGTTGAGCACCAGGAAGCGCTTGAGGAGGTTCTCGCAGTCTGTGGACATGTAGAACGGGATGCGGTACTTCCCCCTGAGCACACGCTCCCGCAGCTCCTGCAGAGAGGCAACAAGGACGGACGAAAAACACAGAGACGTGACTCATCGGTGTCGGAAGGACGAACATACGGATCTCAATTCGGGGCTACAGGAAGTGGGGATCGGGGTCTAACACCTTGCAAATGCTTTAACTTAATATTAATAGACTCCAAATTTGGCCTCTAACGCACGGGAGCTGATAGTTCAGAAGTTTATTATATTGCATGAGCCCTTATTGTGACATCATGCTGCCACGAAGGGAGAGCAACTTTCTGATCTCAGCGTTGGGACCAATCTTCAGTAATTTTGGCAAAAATATTTGTACTTAATCCAAAAAAGTCAAATCTGCTGCTTCCAAATGATGTCTGGGATTATTTCTCAGCTGTCGTGATCACCGCGCGCACACACACACACACACACACACACACACACACACACACACACACATATATATAGAGAGAGAGAGAGAGAGAGAGACACACACACACACACACACACACACACACACACACACACACACACACACACACACACACAGTCCCACCTTCAGGTTCTGTCCATCGAAGGGCAGCGAGCCGCTGACCAGCGTGTAGAGTATGACCCCCAGACTCCAGACGTCCACCTCCGGCCCGTCGTACTTCTTCCCCTGGAAGAGCTCCGGCGCCGCGTACGGCGGAGAGCCACAGAACGTGTCCAGCTTGTTTCCCATCGTGAACTCGTTGCTGAAGCCAAAGTCGGCGATCTTGATGTTCATGTCCGCATCGAGGAGCAGGTTCTCCGCCTTCAGACAGACACACATCAGCTCGTCAACTACTGCACATTTGTTACGTATATTATTTAGAAGGCTTAAGAATGAAATGACTACGTCTTAGTACACTTAATGAAGTTAAGTCGAAAAAAATCCAAAGAAAATCTATTTACCGTAACATAAAACAGAGAAAATATCTTCATATTCCAGAAGATAATGGAAGAAATTGTATTTTAAGTTGATATTTATCAATTTAATTTGCAACAATTCAGTCATTATTAAATGTATTATCTTTGAAAATTCTTATTGTTTAAAACGATTTCAAATTATGAGTTTTAGTATGTAGTCTTTTTCCTTTATTATTTTGCTATCACTGTTCTTTGTTATGTCTTTGTATTGAAACCCATTATTTCCTAAGTTTTATATGTGTTTGTTTGGACCCCACTGAAAATGAGAAAATGCACCTCAAAGATTTTATCCAGGGATATAATACATTTAAATGTTAATTTTAGTTACTTAAAAATCAATCCACTAACCATTTCAGCTGCAACTTGCGTTACATAATCAGACAACAATCCGTTCCTTATAATCATGTGCAGGGAAACGGTTAACGTCTCCTTTGTGAATGAAACTGAAGGTTTCGACTCAAACATCTGCTCGTTGCTCACATGTAGCTGCAGGCGAAAGACTAATTAGGAAGCCGAGACGGAGAGCAGAGAAAATCTTCCATCCAGCCGAAGCTTCGAACTGACACCCCGAGAGGCTTCCAGCTGCACGAGGCGGTAAACAACACATCAACAACGTGGCTGACCGTCATCAGGGCGAGAAACCAAACCCAATCTCAGCGGGTGACACTGCTGAAGCCACAAAGAGCAAAGTGTCTGACACGCCTGAGGGAGTGTGAATCGCTTGGTGGATAAAATGCAACTCTTCGACATGACACACGACATGTGGACACGCGCGCACGCACACGTATCGTCTGCGTGCGTGGAAGCAGAAAGAAGAGCCTGCCCCGTGCTGCTCGCTCATCTCCCTCCTCATGGATCATTGATGAAGCTCCACAGAGGAAACACTTCAGACCTGCAGCTGCCAGCGGAGCAGATACGCGGGCCTCTCTGCGCACCGGTGACTCCCACTGACGCCGAGATAAAAATACAGGAGCATCAATATTTATATCCGGAGAAAGCAGAAAAGGAAAGAGTGTCGCAGCTGCAAAAAAAAAAAAAAAATTTAAATGGAGGAGCTGCGTTTAAGCGCTACAACATGACGATGTGGTGGAGAACATGTGAGCAAACTCAGAGGGCCGTTTATATACACACACACACACACACACACACACACACACACACACACACACACACACACACAGTGGTGCAACGATAAGATTGAAGGTAGTTGTACGGCCGAGGAGACGGTGAGAAAAGGGGCGACGATGAGCGACGTCAGAAAGCTCAGGCAGGAATTAAGACACGGCGCGTCGGAGTGAACATAAAATAATCATACGACACGTTGCGTGACCTTTTCTATCCAATTTGAGTCGGATGTAATTAGCCTCAAAAGGTGGAGACATTTTACTAATTAAAGCTGTGGATATTGATACACATGAATGCTATCAACACCCGTCTGCCACATCAGCATCTTCGATGTGAAGCTGCTGCAGACAACAAAACGTACGTTTGTATCAGTCTGTGACGTTAATAAAGAATTCATTCACATGTTTTCTTAAATTATATTTACATGTTTTGTTGCAGTAGCATTTTCATTCATGCTGATTATTTATAAGAACCTATATGGTGATTTCTAATTTACTGTTATGTGTATTTTCAGGTGTTTTTGAGAGTTAAGTTTGTTGTTTAAAAAAAGAAGAAAAAAACAAACATTTTTCAGCTCTCGTCTTTGTTCTAATTTCTTTTCAATAACTTTAAAAATAAGCTGCACGTTTATACACAGGACAAATATGGGAAATCTATTTAAATTTTGTTTTGCTCTTGACATTTTCCCGCACGTCGGCTGTACCCTCGATGGCGACTGCCTGATGTTTGCGTGCACACTTTGCTCTTCGCATTCAGCTCTATTCAAACTTCCCTCAGTGAAGAGCGGGTTGCCTCGGCCTCTTCCGAGGTCATTTCCTGATGCTCCTGATCGGAGTCCTATTCCAGCGCGAACTCACCTTGAGGTCTCTGTGAACAATGTGCTTCTGGTGGCAGTACTGCACCGCCGACACAATCTGTGCGAAGAAGAGAAGACAAGCGGGGGGGTTTAGTTAAAGGTCTGGTGTTGTGTTCTCAGGCTGAGATAAAGGATGTGGCGGAGGAGTAGATGTGGTTGAAACTAACAGGAAAGATAAAACGAACAGAAGGTGAAACTAAAGACACCAGCCGAGTGAGAAAACAATGTTTCCTCTGTAGTGGTTCTACCGTACATTCATCTGTGTTCCAGGTCGAGTAAGACTGTAAAACAGTCAAACCCGCTTGTGCTGCACAGCTTTTTTTTTTTTTTTTTTTGCTTAACCAATAACAAATACAAAAATATATATATATAAGTTTTCCTTTTTTACTGAATACAATATGTTTAAATCTTTCCTGCTCAGAACTAAACAAAAACTGGAAAAATGAGACCAAAACATCTCTGTAAATGCACATCTGGTAAAATGCTGTTTTCATCATCAAAACAGAAAATAAAAATGGCCAAAACTAAAGTCACAATCGCCTTAAACATGTTAAACATGCAGATCAACATGTGCTTATTGTTGCATTAAACACAGACTCCTCTCAAAAGCCACGAAAAGCAATTGTTTTTTTTTCGCTGAACTTCCTGTTAGAATCTTTCTCGACATATTTCTTGTAGCACAAATCATTTCAGTGTATTTTGATCTAAATCAGATGATAATCGATCTGGGTTCAGCTACAGTATGTTGCCATGACAATGTTAATCAAATCTGATCTAAACACAGCCCCAACAGCCTAAAATGAAGCGGATACACTGAGGTTTTTTTTGAGTGTTAAACTCTTAATAAATCACACTTAAGGGGTGATTTTTTTTTTTTTCCTCTCTAAACTTTAAATCGGTGAAGTGTTCGGCTTGTTTCTGATCTTCACGTTCACTGGCTTGTTTGTGACAGTCATTGAGATGTGAGTGATGGGGAAGAAGGTCGGTTTGGACATCTCTCATCAGTCTTTCCACAACAGAGACGTCGCCGCCCTCCGAGGTAGGACGGAGGACGGCGTCCTGTCTGAAGCAGAGCCGGGAGCAGAGGTGTGAAACCGGGACACTGCAGGGGGAGAAAGCTGGGTACCTGTCTAAATTTAGCTCTGGCCTCTTTTTCCTTCATTCTTCCGTGTGCTACCAGGTAGTCGAACACCTCTCCTACAAGAGAGAGAGAGAGAGAGAGAGGGAGAGGGGGGTGGGTTAGACAAAGAGAAAGTGCAGTAAGAGCAATGAACGATAAAGAAAATGCTGAGATGCAAAAAAATAAATAAATGAATTACAACTTGTAAAAAAAATAAATAAATAAATAAAAACAGATAGAAAACAACTTTTCAACACAGCTGGCCTGAACCGTCCCCCATGTGCACGGTTCGAGGGCGTTTCTTGTCCATATTGAGACGAGCTTGACGCCGCGTTCTCCACACTGAGCCTCTCCTGGAGGCACAAAGCTGCGTGCGTGTGCGCACGTGTGTGCCCATACTCCGGCAAAAACAGGAGCTAAACAAAATAACGAGCAACAGAACCTGCAATCGTCGACACCCTCCCACTCTCTCAGCGCTGACCTGAAGAGGCGGACAGAGTGTACGTTTCTGTGCTGCGCAGTCCGAGAAAAGCATCAATTCGTCGGCTGCTCTCTGACTCAGCCGCTAAAGACAGAATGAGGCAGCTAACACTTTGCATGTCAGAGTTAAAGGGCAGACCATGTGCTGCAGATGGGGATGGGATTAGGTAACAAAACCAAAAAGCAGCAAGAAGAGTAATTTAGAGCTTTAGAAATGACAGGAACGGACGGGTTTGAAAACAAACGGGAAAAATAAATAAATTGGACAATACAGTCGTTTAAGAATTTAAAGCGCAAGCTTGAAATCCTGATTTCATGATTAAATAATCCAGAGGCAACTTCTTGAGTCACATTTCCCAACAACAACAACAAAAAAAGACTTCATACAGCTCTGAAAACTGTCCACAATAAGCTGACATCAGCACAGGGAGATATTATAGACAACATTTATTTCCCCACACGTATACTTGTGCATAAACGGCTCACGATTATCGATTAATTCCACCATTATGTCTCAAAATAAACAGGTAATGAAAATGAGCATAACGGGTCCCCTTTAAAAAAAAAGTCAGTTGTAAAGTTAGATGCTGCTTAATGCTAACGACGAGCTAACATGCTCAATAGCCATGTTAACATGACGACGCAAAGTAATCGGGTATAATTACAATTTATTTCATACCAACATTTGCTAATTAGCTCTGAAACAAAGTACAGCTGAGGTGGATTTGAAACTCTTCCGTTTTGTTCTTACTTTAGATTTTTATTGAAAAGGCCTGAAAGAATCATGTGAGTTTATATGTTCAATATTCCTCTAAAGTGATGCAACGTGTGAAATTGTTGGGTTCTGTTGGACAGACTTTAGTACGTTAAGTGCCCCGAGATGACTTATTGCTGTGATTTGGAGCGATATAAATACGATTTAATTCAATTGCAATGTCTGATTTCCTGGAGCGAACCACGCGGTGCTGGATGAGGTCGGGAGGAGAAATGTTCCGCGCTGCACCGCGACGCGTCGCTTTGAGACTCCGCCTGACTTCAGAGAGAGAGAAGAAAAAAAAAAAGAAGAAGAAATAAATCAATGCGCTAACGCGATTTACTCCTCGAACAAGCAGGTCTTCGCAATTTGTCGCCTCTGCTTGGACCCGAGCAATCGATGGCACGCGGCTTTAAGGTCATCAAGCACCATGCGTGTGACGCCGCGTCACGGCAGAAATTAGAAAAGAAAAAAAAAAAAGTTTCCCGTTAGAAAACCTTCAATAGGCAAACTCATCGATGGAAAGAAGCTGGAGCTCCTGCAGTTGGATAAAAATAAAGAATCCTGTTGTTGTTGTTGGTTTTTTTTGGGAGGGGAAGCGTGTTAGTGATGTGTGCACATTAGTCCTCCACACTGCAGTTGATGAGCTCTCCTCATTACTCTCCCTCATTTGCTGTAGCATAAAGTCCCTCAATGAATTAGTGAGGACATAAAGTATGCAGCATGATGTGCAGGTCTATATAAGAGGAGGAACTACGCTCATCATTTAACTAAGTGGAGGAAGTGCGTTCACATCCGAGCGACGCCGAACACATTAAATTAATAAACGTGCTGATGTTCAACATCACAGAAACTTTTGGTTTTCACTTTGAGACGTGCAGAAACCTCAGAGCTGATGGCAGCTGAGTGAAGATGGTTTTAATACCAACATTTATGCTCTGCCAAGTACGTAACAGTATTCTTGAACATTTTTCCTTTCAGGTACAAGTAGAGTCTGCAGATTATATGCTGCTGCTCCCCAAGATATATAAATTATTAACATGCACATTTATCACATTTGGTTAATAAATTATACTTGGGACCTTGGGAGAGGCCCACTTTCTACCGACTATGCATCTGGTGTGCAGCAGCTGTTGTTGCAAGTGTTTTTCCTCCACATCTTTTTGTTTGAAAGTTTTATTTTAAAAATGTGAACATAATCAATTGCGTCACGTTTCCACTTCGGGGTGAGCGCAGCGGGCTCCCGGTGAGTCGAGGAAATTCAGATGTACTTGTACTAAAGCTTAAAATGCATTTTTAGTCAACTGCAAAGCGGCTGAGGTACTGCTAACAGTACACAAAAAGTAAGAGTCGATATGTTCTTTGGTTTAAGAGTTATAAATTGTCTGATTTTGGCAAAGATGAGAAAACTAATTAAATGCATTAAATCTTATATCTTATTTTGATTTTTTTTTTTTACATTTAAAAGCATCTAAAGTCCAATAAATTGGACAGAGAGCCTCAACACCATCAATGAAAAGAGACTCTGAACTCTCAAGTATGAAATAAATGCAGTTTCAGCTTTACAACTGCACAGAGTGCCGCTGGCTTCCTCTCTCAATACTGAGGACACGGCCATCTTGTTTGAATAACCTTATTGATCCGTCAGTGGACTCGGAGCTTACTTTCAGAGTGGGCTGAACAAACGATCGACCCGAACAGTGCGAGCGGAGAAGTAACGAGTTCTGACCGCAGGACTGACGAATGAGATGTGAAGTGCGAGTTAACAGGTTGTACAAGATTTATAAAAAAAATAAAAAAAAAATAAAAAATCACAGTGTGAACAGCTTTCAGCCGAATCCTGCTCGCATGCTGCAGCTGATAGACTTGAGACAGATTTCCGTTCCAGAAGTGCGACATAAATAGCCCCGACAGCGATTTTTCACAAGGTGTACCAAAACAAGGAAGTTTCTCTGCTGCAAGTCATATTAAGACAAGTCGGACAACACTTTGTTTTTAATAACGGCAACAAAACGTGAATTATGTTATCGGCGTCTCACCTCCGCTGGCGTACTCCATCACCAGGTAGAGCGTCCTGTCCGTCTCAATCACTTCAAAAAGCTTGACTGGAGGAGGCGGAGACACAGACGGCGAGAGAGGAAATTATAAATTCAATTATGTGGAAAGATGGTGGCGATTCAGACAGAGGCATTAATGAATTCACGGACATGAACATGAAAAATTGTTTCCAAACAGACGCCCGGAGTTACGTACGTACGTGTGTGTGTGTGTGTGTGTGTGGTGACCATGTAAACTCAGTACAGTCGAGCTCAATATTTAACATACAGTCCTAAAGCTGTGTTTTTTTTTCCTGCAGCGTGTTCAGCTTGCTGATATGAAAGACTGTGATGAGCAGCCGAGAGCCGCACTGCTAAATATAGACAAGGTGGGATGAAGACAAAAGCGCCGGTGAGCACCCACTATCACCCTGGTAATTATAACCACATTTCTGGAGAGAAAATCATGGAGTGTGGGGAAAGGAAATGAAAAATAATTAGCGGGGAATCCCGTCTCTGTAACTGAACGCACAACGGCGGGCTTGTCTGATGTGTGTTTTATGGCATTTACATGTGTGCATGTTTGCTTCTGTAAGTAAAAGGGGGAGAAAAAAACCCACATATATACACATAGATAGATATATATCAACTTCGTAAGTGCATGTTAATGCTGACGGACGGTGGCGCTCAGACGAATAGCCAATTTAATATGTCGAAGGGGAAAAATAATCAGCCACCACATTGATAATCAATTAGTTGTCAACAAAAAAAAACATTTTATTTTGAAAGTTTCAAAAAAAGTTTAGATTTCCAGTCTTTTTTTTCCCGTGTACTTTTCCTGTTTTGTTAACTGCCTTTTTAAAGTATCATTATCATGATTAGTATAAGTAGCTCAAAACCAGCAATCTGCCTTTTCTGCTACCAAGTTCACGTTCAAGCTTTCAACAGCTGAGGTTTTTGTAATATTGGCTTCTTGTTGCTGCAGCGGTTTGGTGTTTGTTGGTATTTCCTCTTGCAGACAACTGGGTGATGCCAAACTTTGCTGCTGCTCTAAGCAGCGGGCTCCCTCTCTTCTTCAACGATCATTTTTCTAACGTTGAGCTCGGCATGTCAACGGTACTAGTCGTCACTTTTAGCCCAATATTTTCAAACGCGTCAATTCCGACGTGTGGAAATTCACATTTATCTCAGATCCTGAACTATTAAACTCTTAATATTCATGTGAACAGATGAAATACTTTGTGCGAGATCCACTTACCTATATTGGGATGATTCAAGATCTTCATTATTCTAACTTCTCTGAAGAGCTGAAAATATAAAGAGAGAAACGTGGCGTTTATAATTCACTCTGCAGATTTCAAAAGTTTGAACTTTGACATTTCAGCTGATAGGAAAAGTTTTCTCACATCAAACAAATAAGGACTTCAGGAAAGCACATAAATAAGCCGAAAGACTTGAATAACCACATCAGTAATAAAAAAAGAAAAAAGAAAAAGAAAATTCTTATTTCAAGTTAAATTAATTCAGCGGCACACAACAGCTGGTTTCTTACGCAGAACAATTGTCCCTGAAAACTGTTTGGAAAAGAACCATCTCTTTCAAAAAAAAATACTCGACGGGTGACTGGATGGACCGTCTGTGTGTCACTGGCTAATTTGAACCAATCAGATTATTGTTGCTTCTCGCTGTCGTCACACCTAAAACGCGTAGCTGAGCGAGCAGTCAGTAGTTCTTCATCGGAAGCCGACTGATCCAAACACACAACTCGAGGCCCGACGAGCTGCATCATGTGATCGTCTGTGATCTCTGGAATCCATACAAGGTGAGTATGCGCGGCGCTTTGACACGTCAGTTACTTACAAAGCAGGATTTACAGCATTTTTCAGCTCATACATGCAGCGTATAGAATGCTACATCGGCTGCTTTATGAAGGCAACTCTTGGAAAACAGTTTTAAAGCATTTTAAGACATTTAAATTGCTATTCATAACATGCATCAATAATTCAGCAATTCACACGTCTTAATAAAAACCCTACCAAAACTAATTTGGGTCATTTTGGGGAACGGTTTGGTTAAATTACGATGCCGGATATGAATAAAAAAGAAAAAAGAAAAAGTTAAATCAACATGGAACCACGTCTCTCTCAGGTCAAGGCATCATCTCAAAATGTCAGACCTCTCATGAATCACAAATAAAACCTCAAGACCTTTAAAGTCAAATTTAAAACCCTTAAGGTTCCCTGGATGTCAGATCTTTCCGGTCCCGCTCGCATATCCTGAGGAGAGAACGCGCAGCGAAGTTCCCCCATCAACACAGCTGTCCTTATTCTTAGCTCACTTCTATTCTTAGACGGTTCATAACGGGAGATGTTGGGTTCACAAACCCAAACGCAGAGTCCCTGCGCTCGCCAACATCAACACATTTAGTCAAGGAAATGTGACCATTTAGTCACGACAACAGGAATCCCAGCGACACCGCCGCGGTTCGAACCAGATGCTCGTTCAGTTAAACATGCGGCGCCGCATCGCCTCACTTCACGCTAATAAGAAGACACTTGGTTGACACACGCTCACTTCTCCCGTCAGCATTCAGAGGGACCAGACCAGCAGATCTCTAACGGACAGAAATGCTTTTTAGCGCTCCGCCGCGAGAGGCAAACTGCGCTGGGCGACATTTATTATTGATACGCTGTTAACTACACCTCGTTCTCTTCCTCCCTCCATAAAAAAAAAAGAAAAAAAAAAAAGTTATCAATCTTTCATGGGGTGGGAGTAGGCGCAGTGTGCAGGTTAGCCGACTGACGAACAACTCGTAGGACCGTGAAGTATGGAAACACAAAGACTCGGAAATGCCTGCATTTACCACATCCATCCATCGGCTACCCAACTGTTCTGTATTGTCTTCATCAATTCATGTATTTAGAGGATTATTTTACTGCAAGTCAAAAAAATTATAATGCATAAAATGCCCAAAATAGGGACCTCATAGACAAAACTGACAGATCACAGCTGACAGACGATGCCAACACAATAAAACCTTGTTTATTTGGGGCTTTTTGCTCATTTATCCTGCTGATACCCAGCTGCTTTTTGGGAATAATATACGCTATATGAAGATCAATAAATGTATTAATTATTTGAATAATCAATAGCACACTTAGCCGAGCTCAAATTTAGGTCAAAACATCCAAAGTATCAAATACTCTTGCTGAACATGTTCAGTTACTCAAAGTATAAATGAATTATTAAAACTGCCAAATTCTGTTTTTTTTTTTCTGTTGATCAACTGATCAGGGGAAAAAGAAAAAAAAAATGTCAGCAGCATCTTGGACATCTGGTTAAGATAGAAAATGGTTGCTCGTTCGGTCTAATTTATCTCAGCAGGGAGGGAAATAAACAACTTCAGTAAAGCGAGGAGAGTCTGAGCAACAGACAACAAACGTTCACTGACAGTTTGGAACCCGCAGATCCACCGGGTCTGATTGTGATGAAAGGGTTCTGGTACCGAACCCTCGCCTGCTGGTGTCAGATCCAGAACGGTTCTGTACGCCGAGCTGCCTGAACACACGAACACACACACACACACACACACACACACACACACACACACACACACACACACACACACACACACACACACACACGCGACAATGGTGTTTGTTGGCTTTCATGTGTCATACTGACCCCGATGCCCCGGCAACCAAGTCTGTTTTTTCTCGTGTTACATCCTCTGAGCTGACTGTGATGCAGGTGTTTTATGTCAGTAATTTGTTAAAAATGAAAAAAAAAAAAATGAAAAAAAAAATGAAGTAGCTGCATCAGTTTGAAGCTTTTTAAGATGGCAAAAAAAAAAAAAAATGTTTATGACTTCAAAACAGTAATTTAAACACCCAGATCGTGTAGTGAACTCCAGCTGTGGGAGGTACACAGACACGACATCTCGTTCCATTCCTGGTTCAGAGACAGCTGAGGGGTTAATTACGAACTCCAGTCAGCGAGGCATTCGGGAGTCGACTGCTTTGGAAACCGTGCTAACAAACTGAGCCAGAGCGAGTCTGGCTGCTGACGAGGAGGAGGAGGAAGAGGAGGAGGAGGAGGAGAGGAGCCCTGGAGTGAGCTTGAGGTCTCCTCACTGTCATTACTCGCTGCCTGTGATCGCGCTCTGCCCATCATTATACTGAAAATACTCTCCTGAGCTCTCAGAAAGTACAGAGGAATAAATCTGAGCTGGTTTCCTGCGTGACAGCGGAAACCTCGTCGCTGCAGCTCGGAGAGGAACTTTATCTTTCCTGGTTGCTGGCGAGAAGCAGCGACTCGGCGCATATCTCTTCTCTCATTTGTCAGCGGCAGACATGTACCAATTTATTTTTCCTAACCGTGCGACTTTGTACAGTTTTTGGCGCAGTCTGTACTGTCCTACATAGCAGATCACGAGCCTTCAGACACCTGGGCGGGTTGGGAAACAACACGCCAACAAGAATATGGGAATACTTTGTCAGGTATGTTATGCAGTAAACAGAATTAGTGGAAAAACACGCGAGAGACGGCGGTGAGTCACCGCATAATACAAGCATTAGGTCGAACCTGCTGGTGATCCGGTCATGCCGCCGTAAACATGCACAGCTGTCGCGATTACGCAATCCGTCTTGTGATCGATCGCCAAATGACACACAGTTTGAAGGGTGAAATCAACGCCTACGGTCGACTTTCGCAAGTCCCGATCATAGTGGGAAAACTTTGGGTTAACACTGCCAAATACAAGTGATGTGCGGCTTGTAAACGAAACCCCGTGGGCTCAACATTAGATCACTTGCTGTGTTTTTTTTTTTTGTGGGTAAACTTTCATCCCACCAAGTTAGAGACTTTATGAGTCACAACTAATCAGATTACAGCCCCTGCAACATCAGCTAAGAACGGCGGATGTCTATACACTTTTTGCAGCGACGGATCCCGCATGAACGTGAGAATCTATTCGGACAGCAGTTTTCCTTTGGTACATTGTGGTGAACTCGAGCTTCTGAGGGCAGTTATTTGTTCCCAGGAAAGCTCAGAGGTTATTGCAGGTTTTATATGTGACTCTATTAAAAAGTCTATAAAGAAATGGCTTTCTGACATTTTTACTTTGACAATTTTAGCGGCTTGAAAACCTAAAACAATACAGTAGGTTTAAGGTTTTGTTAAATAAGCAATATACAGCAGAAAATTCTTCATCTTATCCAACAAGCTAGTGGCAGCTTTTTTAAGACTACATTTATGCTTTACTTTGTTTTTTTGACTATTTGTTGGGCAAAGAAAGTTAATTTACCAATTTTCTGATGATTTATCAATTCAAAAAATAATTGTTAGTTGCACAGTAGATATTAATCCCATTCTTTCACAGTTATTTAATAAAAGAAATGAAGATATGCTGTAGGCAAACATACTTTTTAAAAGATTTTGATGATAAACTGCACAGTTCGCTCCTGCAGGTCGAGAAAAGTTGTTATAAATAATGTTTAGGGCGTTAATAACAAGCTCTACAACCACTTCGTGAAAAAACACCTCAGCACTGGGAGTGGAGGTCGTCCAGATTTTGGCCGCCTGTGTTGACATTTAATCAAGACTTCCAACGTGTCGCACTCCCTCCACGACCTTTGACCGGCACGACCACGAGACCGTCTCAGCAGGTTGAATCGGGACGAGAGAGAGAAACGAAGAGAACGCGAGCCGGAAGCATGTTTGCCAGGAGCCCAATGACAGATGTGAACGTCGACGCGGCTCCGCCAAACTATTAAGAACAGAGGCCGAAAATAAACATTCAGGCTTCAGAGACGATATCCCCCGCTATCAGCCTCTCGCCAATTCTTCCTGTTACATAAGAGGTCAGGACACAGCGGTGCTGGCTCTGATGCCGTTTCAGCCGCAGCAGCTCAAAAGGTAAGCAGCAAGTAGAGAAGAACACACAAGATTCGGTCCTTTAAAAGCCATCAGAACCTGAACACAAACCGCGATACGCAAATGTGGAGTTACCCAAGTACATTTAGTCAGATGTGTAAATGTCGTAAATGAGGTTTTCTTGTTTGTTTTTTTCTCATGGTCAACAATCACATAAATAGACCAAAACCAACAGTGTTCAGGTTTTCAGAATAATCCACCATCCTCAAGGCTGTCTGTGGCTCTCGGTTCCAAACCCATCGGCTCCCTTTTGAGGTTTTTAAATCTTTAGCAGTTTCCCTCGTCCTCAGTCTTCATGCTGAGCTCGTCAGGATTTTCTCATCTAACCTTTGGTTAAGTGAATTTCCCAGAAACTTGAATTACTCCTTTAACACAAGTAACCCAGGCAGATATGAGCCCTGCAGGATTAGGGTCTGGCTTCATAATTGAGCCGCTCGTCTAATCCATGTCAGGATTTCCTTCAACTCTGAATCTCTAAACGCATCAACCAAAAAAGAAAAAGAAAAAAAAAACAACAACACACGAGTTAGTCTATAAATAGAAACGTGTGACAGGAATGGGAACATTTAACGTCAATCATGACAAAGTACTAAAAGTATTTAAATGTGGTTTCTTTTCTTTATTTTTTTTTTACAGCACTTTCCAGTTCCTTAAAATAAACATTAAAGGAACTCTAAATCTCTCGTGGCACAGCAGGAAAAAAATAACCTGACAAACACCTAAAAGGAGAGTTTTTTTCTTTTTTCTTGATTGTGACAAAGCAGTAACCTAATAAAAACAAGGATTGCCAACAAAATCCTCACGCTTTGTGTTTCTGTGAACAACGCTGTCATGACTCAGTGTTTTTCTGTCACCGTAGTGTCACAGCCAACGCCAAAGGGCCCGGGCCTCAGAGATACAAAGGCCAGAATCAATGGAGCTTTGGAAAAACTGATGGAAAACCACTGGCCGACCGCTGAGAGGGACGAGGGAGAGAGAGAGGAGCTGGGCAGCGGGGGCTAGCTGAGCATCAACATCCGACATCATCGCTGTCATCAGCTCTGATTCGTCCCCTCTTATTTGTCTGATCAACTTTTTTTTTTTTTTTTTTTTTTTTTTTTTTAAAAGCCTCCGGAGCTGTAGCAGCCGAGTCGATATCACTGACTTCCCCGAAACCACTTCCAGGCCAAGAGACGGAGCCAAAACGCACAGCGTCACAGATCAAAACAACCAAGCACACACATCTCCCTTGCTAATGAGTGTACACACACACAAAAAAAAAAAAAAAAAAAAAGAAAAAGGAAGAAGTGAAACAGGGTTATGAGCAGCTCAATATGAACTCACTGACTTCAAAGTGTAACGTGAAACTGCTATTCACAGACCGGCAAAAGGAGCATTCAATCTCAAACGAAAGAAATTTGCATTTTAAAAGAAAACCCGCTTCCTGATTTGGTTGATTTAACGAAGAAAACAAAACTGTCAAGAAAATGACATTTAGTTTCTTTCGGGAGGCTAACATCTTTAAAAAAAAATAAAAAAAATAAATAAAAAAAAACTGTTTTCAGCAAAGAGGCATTCAATTGGGACAAATCTAAATCTTAGAAAAGCTTTTGAAAAACTTAAACTACTTTTACTTAAACCCGCCGCCAACATAGATACAATCACCTCAGGTTAAAAAGTCTTCATGCAAAATCAAAGTGGAACAGTCAGCATTAAGCTGCATCGTCTCCACTGCAAAAAGCCTCATACTGATCCAATGTGGAGAAAACAAGCTCTGTCCCAGCATGCCCTGCTTCCCATTTACACAATTAATACTCAATCTGTTGTGCTTCATGAATTAGTAAATGAATTCTGCCACAGTGAGAGCATATAACAGGAGAGGGAGAGAAGAGGAGGGCAAATTACCTTCTGAAGGCTGTTTGGGTTCAACTGCGTCTTGTCTATTATCTTAATTGCCACCTGTGGAGAGAAAAAAAACAGAATTGAAACTGCGGTAAATGGGACATAACGGCCGAGGAGAGGTGTGAAGAAGAGGAAGTGAAATATGGCACCGAAAGAAAAAAAAGAAAAAAAGACAACAGCTGAGGAAAGAAAAGTGGCACTGAATGTGTTTTTCAAATGGGAACACATTAGATAAACCACCATTTGATGACTTTAGAGACAATCTGAAAGAGCAATGAGACAGTTTCAACGTCCTCTTTGACAGAAAAATATGGGAAAATGCAACTGCCGAATAATTAACAACGGAATCTGGAGGGGAAAAGAGCAGCAGAGTTTCCCTAAATGTCGCAGGCTGTGTGAGGAAGAAGCTCGCTCTTTCTGTTCATCAATTATGAACAAATCAAATTCTCAGCAGCAACGACTTGCCCTGAAAACATCCATTAGTGCCAACTAGATTCAGAGCGCTGTCAGAGTATACGGCCGGGAGGACCGGCGCTTTGTTTGAAATTTTCCAGGTATAACCCAGTTTTGCTGCAGATACTAAAATAATACTTTCCTCGATATCTTACTATGAGAAACGCAAACATATTTTTCTACAAATAAATTCAACAAAAGAAGCTTTTAGAGAGTTAAAATTGTCCAGGCACAACAAAATGGTAAAAAAAAAAGAAAGAAGTATTGATTTAAAATCAGAGACGATCTAATCAAAGAACAGGTAAACAAGATTACAAATCTCATCTGGCATTCAATGGCAGCATTCAACAGTGTGATGGTCTGTGAGACTCCGTGCTGCAGGCACATTTGGGTCAGAGAGGTCGTGAAGAGGAAAAAGAAGAAACACAACAACAACAAAGCTTTTCCCACTTCATACTCTGGAAATTTAAAAGCTGCTTGACTTCAGGTTTGTTACGTGGCGAAGCGAAAACTCAAAATGTTCTCCATGAATTCATTTTGCGATGAGCTAGAAGTCCAAAAGGTCAGAGAAGCCACTACGTAGACTGAAACGGTGAACCGTCTCTTCGTCGCTGGTCTTAAGAGGCCGGCTTGTTCGTTTAGACGAAGAGCTGAAGCACATCCAAGACAACTTTTTTGGAGGTGCTGCACCGAATAAAGAAATCTTAACGGCATGAAAAAGGTGAGGATGGTTGGTTGTTTTAATGTTGACATGGGAAACACAAACTAGCTGAAACGCCTGCAGTGGGGTTTTGTCTTTTAATAATAAGAAAAGCTTAATGAAGATGTAGATTGAATCGTAAAAATCTCGTAAACCTTTAAGCATGAAATTGAAAAGCAGAATATTATTGTCATGCATCATCAAGGCACACAAAACATGTTTTAGGGACAAGATTAAGTATGTTTTCAACTTGCAACATGTAATATCATTAAAATAATCTTATTATATTTTCATTTCATTATTCAAGGGGACTTCATTTGTATTCACTACAGAGAAAGGCACATTCCTGTCATCTGAAACTTCAGCAAACAACGATAGTTTGTGTTTTAGTGAGTGTGTGCCGACCTTGTTCTGTTTCATATTGAATTTAAAAAGGGTGGAATTTTAAAGATTTCCATCTTAAAGTAGTTAATAAAAAAACTCTTTTTTTACCTACTTTGTTTCTATTAATTCAGAACCAGAGACGTTCTCGAACACATTTCCGGGGCTGTTGTTTGGGCTTCGGTCACGTGTCTACCAGCACGCAACCACGATGGGAAACAAACGTGAACCGGATTCGGGTGTTTCAGTGTCACCGTGCGTCTCACCTCTCTGCCGGTGAGCATGTGTCGGGCCAGTTTGACCTTGGCGAAGTTGCCCTTGCCGATGGTTTTGAGCAGCCGGTAGTTGCCGACGTGGGGCTGCTCATCGGAGCTGCGGGATCGCACGCCGGTCCGGGCCGAGCGCGTGCTGATCTCCTGACGCCCGTTACTGTGAGACGTGTGCTGTGGGAAGGACACGTTACGTTAAAAGACGAGTGCAGGTTGTCCAATCGCTCTCACCGTCTGCGGGCATCAGTGGTGACTCATGTGGCACATCCACTTAGGCTCTGCAGGAAAAAAAACACTACTGATATTTTTAGTTCTGCATCCAGACAAAGAAAGTAAGCTTTTCTTCCACCGGCTGCTGAAATCTGTGCTTTCCAGGCACTTTCCCCGTTTCAACCGCAAAACATGAGAGCCTCAAAACCAAGGAGGAAGATATTACATTAACTGAAGGCAATGTTTGACCCCCTTTCTAATTTTCAATTACATGTCACTGATAATTCTGGTATCTACAAGAGATTTGATGATTAACCCTCAGATCCCCCAAAACCCACCAGCGGGTTTTAAAAATGACGCCATTTATCAGCCAGAAACTGTAAAAAATATAAATGATTGTTGGAGTTTCACATTTCTGATAGTCCTTTAAGTAATCATGTGCACACGTCACCGTCAGGAAAAACAACCAAATCCAAGCTTAAAATCGATTTATTCTACACATTTCACAAAAAAAACCAAAAAAAAACGGATTCATCTACACAAAAAATTAAGTGTTTGCACGATCCAGACTTTGTTAAAAAAAATAATAAAGCGCAACTGGGAAGCCTTTAATGACTCGGCTGAGACCAACAGTCACATGACACCATTTTCGACCGAACTACCGGCTGAACCACAGAAGTGAGTATGGAAAGCAGAGTAAGAGAGGTTTGTAGAGGCTGTGAAAATAGAAAAGTGTTAAACACGTACAACGTGTCAAATAAGTCTCTGACGAAATATGTCAGCTCAAAGTTAAAACGTCAAGTTAACATTCGTTTGATCTGAAATCCTGTATAAAGCCAAACGGATGAATTAAAACTTGTGGCTGCACACTCAGCTGATCGTAGATTAAAAGTTGTTTCTATTTTTCCTTCCCAGAAAGCTCTGGAAAGACTTGCCTGCACTTTTTAATGAAGGTCACATTCCTCTGCACGTCACTGACAATGTAACTGAAAAAATGTGACCATGTTGAAGGGCAGGAATCTGTACTGGTGTTGTCGACAGTTTGTTTCTTTAGATTTTTGCCTGATGTCTTCCTCATTTTCTTGCCCCGTTTTGAGTTGCCTCGATGCTTGAAAAGGTTTTCGACATACAAACTTGCAAAATAAATAAAAAATCAGCGATGGGAATGATGTCTTTCTGGAAGCAGGATGTAGAGCAGAGCACAACAAACTAACAAATGGGTCAGACAAAGATTTCTGAAAGTTAAACAGCAGTCATATACTGCTCTCATTACTTGTGGAAAATCCTGTTTGCTGGTTATCCATCATCATAAAAACTGCATAACAACTCTACGAGCACATTTAGTCTGACACAATCACAGTAGCCGTCTGTCCTGTGGTGTTTCAAACTAGAAAAAAAAAGAAGAAAAAAAAGAACCTAATTTGATGTGAAATGGAGAACAGGGACTGCTCAGGACACTTCAGGACTGCAGCAAACATGCAGAAACCCAATAAAATCTGCATTGTATCTTTATAGTGCAATCAAAGATGAACCGCTCAGTGGTGTTGGGATTTTATGGCACACACCTTTGACAACACCACTGATGCACTGATTGAATTTTTTTTTTTTTTGGGGGGGGGGGGGGGTGGGGGGTGTCTGTGCCCAAAGGCACCCCTCTGTGTCCCAACAACTAGTAAAGTAAAAAAAAAAAAATAATTATCTGACAAATACTCAGCGCAGCCTCTGTATCGACTGACCAACCGATGCCTCATTAACGGTGGCGGCGCCCTCTGCCCCGCCCCGGCTCTACTCCTTCCCTTCCCTCCCCAACTGACCCCATTCATCCGACAGACAATGAAAGACCCACTGATGAAGGGGGGAAATTAACAAGCAGGGCATGGACTTTCATGCAACCCTCGAATTTTACATGGAGGTCAAACACGAAAAGCAAACAACATTGTCTCTACTTTTAAGTTTTCACTCCACAGAGCAGAAATTCAATTAACAAAAAAATAAATAAAAGACCTGCAGTTGTGGCGTAATTACTTCTATAAGATACGCAGATATTACACTTTCAAGGTAGGACAAGGTCACAATAAACGTAATTAACACTGCCGAACATTAGAGAATCGCAAGTAAGAATATTTATAAATAGTTTTAAAGCGCCATAAACTTCAATAAGGTCACTTTAACTCTCGACCAAGTAGCACAGACACACTTTAAGTCACTACAGAAGTATTTTAGGACTTCTACAGTGATAGCAGTGAAGATAAAAATATCATCAACTAGGATAAGGTCACTGTTTAATACCACAGCCAGCTATGAAAGGAAAGCCTGTGGGAACATTATACAATTTTCTAAAATCACAGCCCATGGAAACAGCTACATTTATTGCCACTATTTCTATTTTTCCAGCTGAAAAACTTCCTGTAAGAATTGTTTTTAAAAATCCACCCGTTTAATTTGATTCTTTCCTTTTCAGTGGTTACTCACAAGGCTGCGGTGTCTCCTGGCTGCCTGGGAGCCCGTCATGTTTCAGCAGGAAAACACTGCCCTGCTGATGATGCCCATAGAGACTCCCACAACACCAGATTTTCCCAACTCAGAGCCCCGATAACCACACAGAGACAGATAGGCAGACAGCAGGAGGGGGGAACGTGCTGATCCCAGTCAAGCTGGCTACAGACCGGCACGCCCAAACCGGAAGCCAGACCTTATCCTTTCAAAATAAACGCTTTCAGTCCAGTTACTTTCTTGGTGTCGAGGAGTCCAACCAGTTAGTCTGTGGCTTATTATCTTGAACTGATTCCAGGTCATTAAAAAAACAAACAAACAAACAAAAAAAAACACTACAAAATATCCATCACAACACCGTAGAGAACAAGGAGAAAGCAAATGTCTTGTCTTGTTTCGTTTGGCCAAAATCTAAACATATTCAATTTAGTTTAATTTCAACCAAATTATCAGCAATTAAAATGACCTAAATGAACAATTGCCAAACTAGTTGCCCATGTTAAATCAACTTATCATTGCAGCACTCATTTTTAATACGACTTTTGTTTTCATATTTGCCCTTGTGTCTTTCTGTGCCTGCAGGATCTTTATATAGCTACTAAGGTGGCCTAATTTCCCACGTGGGATCAATAAAATTGCCCCACATCTTATCCCGCTCAGTGTTCTGGTTGTGCAGTGCCTCTCCACCTGACTTTCTGCTGCTGCCCTGATGAGTCATGCAATTCTGATGATATCACATGTAGACATTATGTGTTTGTAGTTAGACAGGCGGGATACAGGCAGAGAAGGAATGTATGACAACGATAAAGCAAGACAAATGGGAGTGTGAAAATCACACGTCAAAAGTTTGGTAAATATAGATGGCAGCAAAAAAAGAATTTGTGAAACAGCTATACAAATAACCGATAACACATCTAGGAAAAGTACATTTTAGTATCTTAAAATTGAATTTTTTTGCACAGGAGTCAATACTTGGTGGATAATATGACTAACACTTATGACCAATTAATAATTTAAATCATCTATCAAAAGAAGGTTTTGTCCGATTTTATATCTATATATTGGATAGGTATAACTGATGTTAATCTTTGCACGAATGATAGGTGCAGTTTAATCTCCGTTTTTGTGAATTTGGATTTTGAACTCAGTTGATTGGAGAAAACGATAAATCTTAAGGCAGCATTTTGGGCTCTTTGAAACTGTGATCAGAATTTACTTTAGGTTTTTTTGACAGTCTATACATAAAATAATTAATTTTTGAAAAAAAAAGCATTGACAGATAAATTTATTATGAAAATTATTGCCGGAGTTCTTGGAAATGTATCAATATAAATACATTTTTATATTTTTTTTTTTCTTTTTAAAAGGGAGGATGGTAAGTGTGGTTGGATAAATGTATCAATTCCACCACGACATCTTGCTCATTTTGGAGTTTAACTGATGAAAATACGAGTAATGACCGTTAATATTACTTTAATTTTGAAAATCCTGACCGGAAGCCCTCACTGTAAACTACCTTGACAACGTTCTTTCACACGGGAGAATCTGTTGGTCACGAGGGGGCGGGACCCATATATGGAAGCTGAACGGTTAAAGCCTTTGAGTGACAGCTGGGAGAGCCAATAGGCAGCCGGAGCAGAAACTACTGTTGCCTGCCAGAACCAGAAGGCAAAGTACTGTAGTTTTGTTCTTGGTTGGGCCTAAATATCCAGAGTACATCCTAATTACTGACAATCAAATCAAAACTTAGCTCTTGCCAACAAAACTGTAAATTTATTTGTAAATAAATCCCAACATTAACAATGGTAAAATGACAGGGCGTGTTTGACGTTTTGAGATGATCTGCTTTGACTACGATTCACTAATAAAGTGTGAAACAATTAGCCATTATCCAGTATAATAGATGCTACTAAACAGGAATAAATTCGTCTTCTTCTAGACGTAATCCAATGAAATTTTACAGCAACGAATTTAACAAAAATAAGACCATAAACAACCCTTAATACTTACACTTTCCGTCACCTTCTCGTTGACCGTGGGTAGAGGAGTTTTTGTTGACATCTTTTATTCGTCCTTCTTTTACCAGTCACCGTCTGACGTCCAAAATTCACCGTATTCAGTCCGGCAGCCGAAAAAATGAGATTATTGCTCTGCTTTGCAGCTCTCTCCGGGGAAGCAGTCTCAGCATGGATCGTGACAATTTTCAAACCAGACCGGACGTGTTAGAGCCGAGCACCTGAACTGTTGGGGACCGGAAAAAAAAGCCTCACTAAAGAGCATAATAATCCTGTTTTCAATATTTACATGGTGCGTACACACCGTTTCTGGCCTGGGCTCAAAAAAAAAAAAAATCAGTGTCCGTCTGTCCGTTCGGGTTTGAGTCCGTGAAGCTAACTAAACTAACGTTAAAGGCGCTGTCGGTCTCCACTTCCAAAAATCACCGCAGGCTTTTTCTTCCCCACAAAACAACTCTGTTTAGTAACAAGCCATGCCGTGGGTATTTCTCGAAGGGATTCAGAAGGTTTGGGTGGCTGAAATACTCGCCGTCGGCTCGGTTTCTTCCATCTCCGGCGGCCCAAAGTGAAGCGGGTCTGTCTGTTTTAGGTGGGACCAAAATGGCTACTCAGCGGCTGGGCTGGATTAGGCTGCATTCACGGACCTCACCCAGGCTCCGACATTAGAGTGTTTCATCAGATATCGAGCAACCGAGTGTTTATTGTTTTTGTTTTTTTCCCCCGATTAGTCGATTATACTGTACCATTAAAAACATCAGGTACATCAATAAATACAACAACCAATTCTACAGTTCTCTGCAGTGTGGAAAATGTCTGCTTGATATTTTACTTAATAAATCAAAAACATACTTATTTATCAAACTAATAATTTGGCCAGCAAACTATCCAATAAAGTATATTCATTATCAACAAGACAACAAATATTTTGTTTTACACAACCAAAAATCTAAAGATATTAAATCTACATTGAAATAAAGCAGAAAAAAGGCAGTTTTTCTCATATTATATCCGCATATTTCACATTGCAGATTTGGATTATCATCAAATATTTAACAAATTATTTGATGATAATGAAGAATGTAATCATATTTTTTTATTTCTATTCTGTCAATTGACTAATTATGTATTTGTCGCAGCTGTAATTAGAATCAAATAAGTGATTAATCAACTGTCAACTCTAGAAACATTGCAGAAAAGGATTCTTTGACCAAAAAAATAAATAAATAAATAAATTTAAAAAAAAATCGACATTTAAATAGTTATTACATAATTTCATATGCTATCACAACTCCAAATCTACTCGCTACCAACTGGGTAGATTTTGGGTATCTATTTAGTAGATTTGTGGAAAATGAAATGTCTGAAAACACTTGAAGGCAGCATCAGTGTGTCCAGCTGAACAGGAGGAGGAAGTGAGGAAACCGGCTGACCTCAGTCCCATTGGACCAGAAAGTACAGCGAGGACTGTCATCATTCAGGGAGGAAATGGGAATTTAGTTGGCTTCAAAGGAAAACATTTGTGCTGCTTTCTGCCCTCACAGATTCAAATATGAAGGTGGCGGGCAGAAAACAAGGCAATAACCCATCTTTCATTCTTAAAATCAAACTTGAACAAAGAAAAAGATTTTTAAATGTGACTTGTGTATTTTTGGATAGTATTTGCTTGGCTTTAAAAATGGTTAACAGCTCATTAATCCAATAACAAGGTAGAAGAAAAAAAGTTCGGGATGTTGAGGTTGGGAAATATTGTCCAACATGCCTCTTTGTTTTTAGCTCAGTCTTCAATAGTTTGTTTGACCTCCTGTAAGCTGCTGCTAAAGTTAGTTTGCAACTATAAGTTAATATATATATATTTTTTAAAGTCAATAATTCATCATCTAAATAAGCTTTTTATGCTTTTACATTTGTCTGGAGGAGGCTTTCCAAATTTGGCAATTCAAAAGTTATTAAGTTTGCAATTTAGCTGCAAAGAATAAATGATTTAGATACAATTATAAACTCTATAAATGGTGTCTGAGCAGAAAGCGGTCCAGATTTTTCAGGCACACTTTAATTACATTGAGAGTTATGATCCAAACAACTCCTTACGACGGTATTACAAGCCACATTAGTAATTATTTTGTTGTCATCTTTTTTTAATCAACACTTTTAGCCACATGTATTTGTGAGGTCACAGTGACCTTAACCTTTGACCACCAACATCTAAGTTGATCCCCCTTGAAGTCAAATGAACATTGGTGCTGGATGACATGAAATTCCCCTATAGGCCTTCCCGAGATGTTTTATTTATAATAACGGGACAGACTGACAACTCAAAAATACATGATGCCTCCAGCCTCAGCTGTCGCCAGTGAAGGCATAACACAAACAACAAATAGTCACATTTGAGGAGAGAAGTTTTGGACTTGCAAAATCATTTTCAACTCTTCATCTAGTACACAAACAAACAGCTTTTCCATTTCGATAAAAATCTGTTCCTTTAATCATTTCTAATGAGACTTCTCAGACTGGAATAGGGAAAACGGTGACCATCACAGAGTGAACGTTCGAGTGTGGTGGATAGCAAAACATTCTTTATTGACTGGAAAAATACAGGGACCAAAAAAATGTGCAGTCAAAATGATCCCCCCCAAAACACCCACGATTAAAATCCCCAAAGCGACTTCATTTCATCAACTGAATACATCTCAAAATTACAGAGTTAATGTGCAGCAAGTAAAGCGCTATGTTAAGTCATGCCACAAAGCAGAGGAGGGTATGTGAAGGGTAGTGAGGAGGGGGAGGGGGCAGGTAGTAAAGGAGGGAAAGGCCAGCCATTTAGGTCGTACACGGCATCGTGAGTCAAAGCCAAAACACAAGAAAAGCATCGTCGTCGTCGTCATCATCATCAGCCGAGTCCCTCAGATCGCATCGATGTCAATGTCGTCCTCTTCTTTCTCAGGCGTGTCCGGTTTCACAGTCTCCACTTTGAGCTCGCGGGCAGAGGGCGAGTACACCACCTGAGGACGGACACACACACGGACACACAGCAGCTCAACACCTACAAGTTCACGTCATCCGGGCTCGAGGCTGCGACGCTCATCTCGCGCAGCTTTTTTACATAATGCAGATACACTTCTGAGTTCTGGTAATGGCGGAAAAACAATACTTCAACAGGACATTATGGTAAAGAGAAGCTTTTATCCCCCACAAAAAAAAACAAAACAAAACAAAAAGTCTAAAGCCTCTTTCAGACGGATTAATGTTTCACAGGAATGTGGGTAAAAATATATTCCACCTCCTCTCTTCAGAAAATTACTCACGGCAGCATTTCAGCAAAGCTCCAGTGCTGCGACGATCCGCTTATCGTCATGATATTTCGGTGTCCATTAAATATGTATTGCGATTTTACAATTTATAGCACTTTTTTTTTTTCTTCTTCTTCCCTAACACTAAAGCAGGTAAAAAGCTGATGGGTGAAAGGCTTCTACGATGTGATATTAGAAACTGAGCTGCAGGATGTAATCACACTCCCGGACTCTAAATAATAAATATAGATTAAGGAATCCATGCGGCAATTAAAAAAAAAAAAAAAAATAAATAAATAAACACGATACTCAAGTGTATTGATGTTTTTCTCCATCCTCGAAAATTATAGTAGCGGGTGAAGAATAATATTTCACAGGAAAACCATTAAGGGTGCACCTGCAGGCTGAGTATTATATTTAATGCTGCCATTAAAAATAGTCTCAAAGTTGATCTTTGTTGTACGAGTTCACTGATCTGTGTCATTAAGATGTCAAGCTTTTAACATCAAACACTAAAACTCAGCAAGAACCGTATTGTAAATTTTAAATTGTAATTACAAGTGATGTAAAAGAAATAATCTTAAAAGTGAATGTTTTGTGAGTTAACTGGATTAACTGCCCTCCTAAACTACATCTAGAGGCATTTGTTTTGTTCATACAATCATGGAGATCGAGATGAAATGTACCTCAACGTTCTCATCCTCTTCCTCCTCCTCTTCTTCACTGCCCTCGCTCTCCTCCTCTGCCTCCTTCAGCCATTTGACAAAAGGAGCGGCCTTGGCATGGATCTCTTTGGCAAGTTCCTTGGAGACGTACTTCTTAGAAACCTGGTGGAGAAAAAACAAGACAGCCCTGATTAAATAAAATGACAAACCAATTTAGTGGCGCTGGAACGTAATGATGGAGACAAAGCTCTCACACACGGATGCTATTAAAGTATTTTAGCTGCACTTTTCATGCCTTCTGTCGAGGGCTCAGTATCGGGCAACATTTTTTTCTTTAATACAAGTTCTTAAACAATCTTTTTTTGTTCACCATTTTATAAAACCCTCGTTTTTTTTTTTTTTTAGAAAAAAATTAAATTAAATTGGAATGGGCAGAGGTTGTTTTTTCGAGCTTCAATTCACCGATGTCCCCTAAAGGCGTCACATGCAGACTATTGGTTGCACACACAACTCAAGACATGTGGCCAAATATTAGTTTGAAAAGAGTAAAAAAATAAATAAAGCATTGTAATGTAAAATTGACCTCAGCTGAAATCATGATATTTACAAAGGCTCAACAACCCAAATAAAGCGTATGGGAAATGCTGTATTGGCTCATTGATGAGATTCACTCCTTAGCTTTTGAAATTTAGTACAGCATAACAAGGCAGTTTTTGACACCCAATAGTATTGAATATATTGGCTCGTTGCCATATAAACATATTAATGTTTGGTTTGCAGCCCTACTTCTGTCAACAACTTGAAATAAATGTTTTCATGTCTGCTAACAGAGCATATTGTATTTTTCAAAACTTTCTGGCCCAAACAATATCAATACACAACATATTATACATTGCTTTTTTAACTTTTCTGTGCCAAATGACATGTCAGACAGCATTTTACCATTAAATGTAATTCCATATACGAATACCTACACATCCCCAGACCCACCTTCTCTGCCCAGGCGAATATGACGTCCTCCTCCAGCAGGTCGGCGTCGTAAAGGTCTTTGAGGATGATGGGAACGCGCGGCAGCAGCTGGACCTGATGCAGCTTCACGACACACTCGAAGCCTCCCATCAGATACTTCTGGGCCTTCTTGTTGTTGTGGCAGAACTGAGGGAAAATTAGAACCATGAGACAAACACTTAGCGCTCACTTAAAGAGGACAACGGTGTTAAACTGAGCTCAAGTGTAAAATTTCAGGTTGCAGATGAATTTACATCGTTTGTGTCTATTATTTGTCGGTGGGAGATTTGACGGCAGCTTACCCGCAGGAAGTGGCGTTTGTATTTCTTGATCTGGTCACGGATGTTCACGGTGAAGAGCAGTTCACTGAGAATGAGGGGGCCCATGGCCTTCACGTCCAGACGCTCTGCCTCCGCCAAGATCTCCTTATCAGCTCCATCGATGGTTCCACTCTCCTTCTTTTGCTGGAGATGGAAAGAGGAAACATTTAGTGTGGATAAGGACAAGTGTTCCTTTCATGACTAACCCCCCCCCTTCCACACACACACCCCATTCCATTTCAGCTCAGACTGAAAGACTTCCTTAAATCCTGAGATTACTGGTTAACTAACGAGAGGAATAATCACTTGCAATCATATCTTTGAGAACTGTGAGATTAATTTAACAGAATCTGATGTTGAGAACAAAGCCTAATTCTGAAAGGACAGCCAGGGGAGCCTCACTTTCACAAAGTTGTAGAACAGGTTGACCCTCTCCTCCAGAGGTTTCTCTAGGTCTTCGCTGAGCGTGAGGTTCTTGGCGTGGTCACTGATCTCCTCCATTCTCCGCCTCTGGGCCTCCTCTGTAGTCTCCTCTGCCCAGTCCTCGTCGTCGTCGTCTCCGTCCTGAGCACCAGAAGACAGAGAGGTCAGACAAAGAGTTCGTTTTTTTTAAGGTTCGTTCCTCCTGTAACACCCAACATTCTCCACCTTTTGAAACCTGAAACCGGAGCAAACAGGGTGCCACCATATAGACCTAAAATCTCTGCAACCAAAAGAAGATTAAATAGGTTTTGTGTCTCAACTTCAAGGAGAAAATAGTCCAGATTTAAAGCCAGAGATGTGAACTACTTTTTGAAAGTTTCTCCCGGTGACAGAGTCTAAAGTAAAAAAGGCACTGACCTGTGCAGCACTCAGCGAATTCTGACTTTGTGTACTCATCGCTAAAACAAAGATTGACACTCAACAAACTAGGTCCTTGAACTCAGCCGTGTCTGAGAAACCATATGAAAAGTTAGGACAGTGTGAAAAAGGGACTTTGCATCAAAAAAAGCTCTGTACTAGTCTCTGGTGTCTAAGAGCTGAAAAGGTGTCTGACAGCAAACGCACCACAGCTTGAGGAGCATCAAAGTTGTCTTGGTTTCCAGCTTCGCCACTGCCAGAGCCGTTCTCTTTGTCCTTCTTGCGGTTCTTCTTCTCTTTCTCTTTCTTTACAGATGCAGATCCACTTTCATTGGTCTCTGTTATTGGGAAAGCAGAACAGTCATTATTATGAAATCTGTCTTGGGGTTACAGCTGCATGAGAGCGACTACTTTTTTAAAAGCTCAACCCAGAGGGCGAGCGTCGCCACCAACGCTTCTTGCGTTTCTAAAAGAGGCGGAAAGAGGAAGATCTCACCTGGCGGGTTTTTTAGGATGAACGTGCAGAGTTTGTGTCTGGTGTCAAGCATGCCGCGGTTTCCACAGGCCTTACAGGAAGTGCCAATGGTTTGTTTCTTGGGATTGACATGCTGTAAGAAAGACAAACACAATCTTATATTAAACTGCTCTCAAAAAAAAGAAAAAAAAAGTGAGTAATATCTCTATACTTTTGAGCACGCTGTGAAATATTTACCAGATCAGTTTCAGGGTTGTCACACTCGGTACACAGCACAAATTTTCTGATGAACCCATCAAGCATGTCCTGCAACTTGTTCGCCTCATGGGATCCGTTGACGATGTAACGATCGTTTTTGGTATCAAACTGGGTCTGAGCACCGAGTTCACAACCAAAAAACTTTGTCGGGTCTGCGGAGGAGAGCAGAGTCAACAGAAGCGGTCATGACATGGCAAATATTGTGCCTTTTTGTTGCACTGTACATTGGCCAACATTCAAACTTCATCCTATACAATCATCATTCTTCTTTAAATTATCCTGGCAAAAGATCTATATGTACAGCAGCGGATGTGAGCATGAAAGAAGTAAAAAAGGCGACTGAAAATCTCTAAATAAATTCTGGGGTTTGGTTGATCTCTGGATTAAAAATGGACTTTTCCACTGGGCTTGGTCTAAGAACAGCCAAATGGAGAGAACATGGCACATGTTGCTACTCACATGTTGGAGGCCTGTTCAGGGCCTTTGCAACATCAACCATGTTGACAATGACCGTCTTGATTCCATTCCCTTTGCCTTCAACCTGGATAGAACAAACAAAATTAAAAACAATATTATCCAAGTCCTACAGCAGAACTACATCAATTCATGACTAAATGGCCTCTCTGGCAACTTCAGATTGATTTCAGTGGCCATGGTGAAGCTGATGCTCTCACGTCTGTCATAATATTTCAGAAACGGTGACAGCGAGCAGTTACCTTGGCTATCAGACGGGGCATCTTGTAGCGATAGAACTGGTCTGACACGCTGCGGTTGACGTTGACAGACATTTTGGCTGGATGTTAGCACTATCAGTAAGATAAAAGGATCTTGGTTGGGGATTTTTCGGGATCTTCTGTCTGGAAAAGAGGGGATGACATAAACGACTGCAAGCGTGCTCGGTCTCTGACATGAAAAACGTTGTGCCGCTGTGGCCGCAAGCTCCTTGCTTGAAGGCTAGATTTCCACCACACAGGTTCCAACGGCTGCGCAACAGCTCTGAAAGAGGAGAGGGACGAACATTAATAATTAATAAAGAAAACCAACAGTTCATGTGTTCTTGCCAGCCTGACTGAATAGAGAGGATTGTAACTAAAGGCTGCACTGAGTGCAAAGGGGTGTATTGCCCCCCCTAGTACCCCATGTATAAATATGCAGTATGCAACCATGGTAAACTGCTGATCTGCACATTTTGGGTTTTAGATGGTTGAACAATTAAAAAAAAAGAAAAGAAACAATACAAATAATTAACCACTAACCTGATTCTAATTGATTTAGTAATTAAAGTAGTGTGTACCCTTTGCTGTAAACAATCAACAGGAATATAATGGAAGACATTCCTGTGGTGCGCGATGATTATTGAGCCACTATTTAAAACGGCAGACCAAGTTATGACACTGATCCAAACCACTAAGCAGCAGTGGATCCAGAGACACTCACAGACAGCTGAGGGTTACTGCAGAGTCTCTCGTTCCAATGATGGGACTTAAACAGGTCTGATAAGACAGCCCTGCAATGCCAGGTGGGTCACGAATGGGTGCCAGTACACACTCAGAAAATACTGCTTACAAAACCAAATATCCATGTGATCCGACAGCGAGCAAGCATAACAATAACTCCACAGAGGAAAAATAAAAGCCAGCCACAAAGC
Source organism: Brachyistius frenatus (assembly GCF_029030835.1). NCBI lineage: Eukaryota > Metazoa > Chordata > Actinopteri > Embiotocidae > Brachyistius > Brachyistius frenatus. The sequence continues at coordinate 269,973 of NW_027210862.1, forward strand.
GGAATGCTTTCCAAACCTTTTGTGGCTATATACACACAAAAATGTCTTTGTGAAAGCCCTTTGTTTTACATGAGGGCCTCTAGCTTTAGTCATATAAGGCCTTCTCTTTTTAATAGGTCACAAGCAGGAGGCCTAGCTGCTGCCAAACAATTCCCCCTCCTACTGATGGCTTTAATACCAACTATACAGTCTCCCGTGGTTATTGTCTCAGACATGTCAGTCTGATTCGACTCTAAATGACTCACATCCGATTTGTCAGGGGACACGGTTCTTCCCGGAGATGAGTGGTTTCAGGGACCGAGACTATTTCAGGAGCAGGCTAGCTTACTAGCTTAGCTGGCTGCTTGGTGCAGAGTGCGTCATACAGTCACTGCACACGAGTGACGGGACTGGGAGACGCCATTTTGATACACCAGAAAACATGTCATAATGCTCAATAACGCTGTCCTAGCTTTGACATACAACAAACCCAAATACGACACGTCTCGTCAAAGATAAGAAACACATCATTAAATGCCCCCCCTCTCCTCCCCAACTTACCGTTTTCGCAAAACAAAGACATAAACACAACGCTGATCGTCCAAGAGCCGCAGTGAACGGTGGTCGATTGCTGTTGCTGGTGTTGTATTGATTGCAGCAGGGTTTCCTAATGATTTTGTGGCTCTCGAAGAAGCACAGTCAAACACCCTAAAGCGTCCAAACGGTGCAGGTGCCAGGCTCGGAAACTGAAGAGACGGATCCGGAACGTCCTCGGGGTTTGGGGGGACCTTTGGGAAAGGACAACGGTATTTTGTGTTATCCACACAAACTGCTGCGGACCCCGACGACGCTGGCGGCGGCGGCGGTCACGTACAATACATTAAAAACCACAAGGATTACACAAAAACCCGGAACGACCCGCAAAACGCCGCGTTCAGTCACGACGCTTCAAACGTAACTCGGCGAGCGGTAACGGACAGCTAACTGGCTAAAGTTACCGTTACACGTGCTTGGGAGACAAATCCCGCAGCGACACCTCCAAATCCTTTGGAAATATGTTTATCCACGAACACGGGTTCATTTTTATTCATTTTTTTTTTTTTTGTATTATTTTACCTCTAAATAGGCTGTCAATTTTGGGTCGTTGGAAAAAAAAAAAGAAAACAACAACAACAACAAAAAAAAAAAACAGTCGGGCTCCAGGAAATAGCCGGAGCCCAAAAATGCTACGTCGAAACGCAGTTACTAGCCGGGCGCAGTCGACGCTATTCGGCGAAGGTGACGTGATCAAGCGGTTGTCTTTGACGTCGGTTAGCTAGCTACGGTTTCTCCGTGAAATAACGACTACCGATGTGAAGTCCACGTCAGGATGGGGCCGGGGAACATCTGCCGAAAGTATTTCGCACCTACCTCTCGAATGTTCTGCGAAACGCTGCTACTCACGTCGCTTTTACTGACGGATGTCAAGGTAACGGGTGCGAGGAAGTCAGCAGCTTCCGGTGTCAGCGCTCGTTTTGAAATTAAAAGTCCGCCGAAGTCGCGCTCCGCGCGTACGTAAAGCACGCGACTCGCGTGCGGTTTGAAGTGTGGCGGTTGTGTAGCCGGAGATCCGGGCGACGAGGTGATTTCATTCACGTGATCTCGCTCTCAAACCAGATTTCAGCTGTTGATCGAATGTTCTTCAATTTACTGCAAACGCGTTAAAGCGCACGTGTTTTATTTTGAAAGGCCGGGCGGAAGTAGGATATTTAGCTTGACGGGTACTCCGACGTTCTGCGTCCCCATTGGCTGACGTGTTTGACGCTGTGCGTGCGTAGGCGCTTCCTCAACTTGTCTAGCAGCGAACGGCAAAATAGAAGATGGTGAGTACGAAATGGCGAAAAGGCCACAATTTCCCCACATTTGCAGCGCGCGCGTTTCGAGCAGTTGTTGTTTTGTTCGACTAACTGTCGACGCAAGGAGGCCGACGCGGCGGTTTCAGCGCCTCCGTCTCCAAGGTGCTGTGTAGTGAAAGCTCCATTCCGCGATGGATCAACGATCACATGACAGCTGAGCAGTTTCAGTCCCCCCAACATTCACCGCAACAAGCTGCCACCACCGCTAAAGTCACTCTTTTCGTTTGCACGGTTCTCTCCCGGGTTGCCGTGTGTGTTTACCGCCCCGTCCGTGTTTTCTGTTTAATTGCTGCAATGACATTTTTGACTTTTACCTCTTTGCCAGCTGGTTAGCCGGCAGGGCTAACAGGCTAACAGCGACTTCTTATGAGACACTTTCCTGTACTGCAATAATGATATTTATCACCCTGTTATTAACCGGTACTATAATGAGTTAAATAAAACTGTTTATGCATTATGACTGAACATTCATTCATTTAGCCAGCTATTTTCCTTTCCGTTGTCCTTTAACTGTCTATAGTGTGGAGTTGACATTTCTTAAATAAGTTTAGGTGCTGTTTAAATCTACACAGTTGGTTAAATATAACTGAATTGCTTTAGGGCTGGAGGATGTGGACGAAATCAAATATCACAATATGTTTGGCCAAATACCTCGATAAAGCTATTGAAACAATATTGTGGGGATGACTAATGGTGATTTCACAAAATATTTCCACAATGAGATTTTTAAGTACTCATCAGTAATGTGGCTATAATGACTAAGTGGGTACAGGCAAATAATAATACAGCTAGAATAGTGTTTTAAGTTCAGAAAACCACGTGATTTTAATGTGATGGAGCCTTTAAAACCAGGAAAGCATTGATACATTGCCGAGCCCTTCTCTTGATTTGCTTCACCATTTGATTCTTTATTTGCTCAGGTTCACTTTATTTTGCTTTATCATCACCACTAACCATCAAACATTAACAGTTGATTCAATCACGTTGTCGTTTAACTTTTCTTATTTATGTTTGAATGTCTTCGTAATCCATTCACTTTTTAATTTCTAATTTCAGTTTTCCCCCTCTTGTCCCAACTGTCTTTTCTTTTTCTTTTTGTTTTACCCCCATCTTTGGTCATGTCGTTCTCTCCACGCACATCCTGCCTTCCTCCCTATCTCACCCTCTTTGCCTGTCTCCAATCAACCAGGCTGGTCACCGGGTAAGTGTTTCTCACTCTGTGCTGGATCCCCTTTGTTCTGATCGCTCCTCTGCCTGGCACACTAACACGGGTATTTGGGATTTCACAGCCGTGGAGGTGTGCTGCTTCTGCTTCTTTCTGCACAACGAGTTGCTGCTATTTCAGCGACCGCAGTGCAGCGATCTGATGCTTGAATTACGGCTGCTCTCGGCTGTTGTCCGAAACAGATAGTACGAATTTCTCATAGACCTGAAGTCAACTAGAAATGAGTAGAAAACCTAAAGCTCCTCTATTAGATTCAAAGAATCTGCATAGAAATCTACTTTGACTTAGACAGGCTTTACGATCATGATCCCCGAGAATTTTCATGAATTTAAATCATCCATTTCGGGGATAACTTACTCAAAATTAATATTTTTTTGACTTCATAACTCCAGAAAATGCCCTGACTGGACACGTTATATTAGTTCTGTGGTGAGGAAACATAATTTAGACCAAGTTTTGTGTTTAGCGTGACTGAACAATCGATGCATTAGCTGTAAATGTAGTTAAACTTAGTGTGTTTTGACAGTCCTGGTTTGTCTCCGACTTCACCAGCTGAACTCATTTTTGGTGTCTTAACAGAACCTTAAAATGTGGATTTGTTATTTACCGAAATTAAAACAAATCATCACAATCAATACTTACAGCGCCTCTCTGCTGGAGTTGTAATGTGACTTGTGGGTTTCCTGTTTAATCTGAACCCGAAGATTTGTTTCTTATCGACTTCTTGTGCCAAGTGAAAACACAATTCTCTCTCTCGTCTGTCATTGAGTGTCTGAAATCCAACTGCGCCCTTTCAATCCTAATTTTCCCACCATGGGATGAAGAAGTAGAAAAGAAAAGAAATCACAAGCAGTTTGAAGTCAGACACATTCAGATTCTTACCCACAAACATTGCTTACTTGCCAGTTTGAGCTGTTTGAATTAAGATTGTTTATCCACTGTACTAAATGAATCTTGAGTGGGTTGTTGTTGAAGTGTGATTACATAAAACGGGACTTTGTTTTTCCTGCTTTAAAGAAGATACAAAACATTTGAACAATAACTAACTGAGGAGTACAGTGGGGTCTGTGTGTATTATTCTCTGCTGCAGAATTGACCAGCGTCATCCTGCAGGGCTCTGTCCTCAGCCCACTTCCTCTTTCTTTGTTCGGACGCTACAACACACAGACTGCACTCTCCCAGGGCTCATCGGTGAGTGACTAACCCGTGTGTGTGTGTGTGTGTGTGTGTGTGTGTGTGTGTGTGTGTGTGTGTGTGTGTGTGTGTGTGTGTGTGTGTGTGTGTGTGTGTGTGTGTGTGTGTGTGTGTGTGTGTGTGTGTCTGTCTGTCTGTCTGTGTGGATGATATCAGTTGGTCCTGGTGTTAGGTGACCTGCACATCCCCCACCGGTGCAACACGCTGCCAGCCAAGTTCAAGAAGCTGTTGGTCCCGGGGAAGATCCAGCACATTCTCTGCACAGGCAACCTCTGCACCAAGGAGAGCTATGACTACCTGAAGACGCTCGCTGGGGACGTCCACATAGTCCGAGGGGACTTCGATGAGGTCTGTGTGTGGCAACAATAACAGAACATAGAGCCAGTGTAGCCCGTAAAAATGCAAGATATTCATAATCGTTACATGCAATTGGCACACAAAGATAAACATAATGCAACCATACGAATTTAGCAGCTTTGTCAGGTATACACAGGCCTGTATGGAAAACCATTTGAAGTCCAGTAAAATTTAAATACACAGAATTTCCTAAAAGGGTTTAGAAAATTGCAGACAGGGCTAAAAAGGCTGTAATTTATGTGACTGAACATTTAATTGCAATGAGCAAGGAAGTGGATCTCTTGCTGATACTAAAGACTAATTGCTGTGTAATGAAATTGTAATTTCTCCCTTCCTGCCAATAGAATTTTACCTGCTTGGTTCAGGATTTTTAGAAATGGTCTCATCGAAGAACTGGCATCCTTTAAATAGAGCGATACTACCGATGATTTCACTGTCTGCTGCCTGAGTGTATTATTACGAATGGAAACAACAGAGCATAAACGTTCCCGCTCACATCCTCTCAGAACCTGAACTACCCGGAGCAGAAGGTGGTCACAGTGGGCCAGTTTAAGATCGGCCTCATCCACGGCCACCAAGTGATCCCCTGGGGCGACATGGCCAGCCTGGCGCTGCTGCAGAGACAGCTAGACGTCGACATCCTCATCTCTGGGCACACGCACAAGTTCGAGGCATTCGAGAATGAAAACAAGTTCTACATCAACCCTGGTTCTGCCACTGGAGCCTACAGTGCACTGGAAAGGTAAGAGACCAACATAAACCATGTGGACGGCTCTGCGTGCTGGTTTTTGTCAACGTGCACCGCTGAAAAGTTCTACTTCAAATATTTAGCAAAAAAAAAAAAAAAAAGTCACACAATTACATGCCATGTGTAGCACATATTTTTAGACATCGCGCATTAGGTAACTTTCTGTCATCCAAACAAAATCAAATCCTTTGATAAATAGTATACACACTGATTCTAATTAGCCACGTAGCAACATCAGAAATTTGCTAATTGGTACTAACATCATTCAATTTATCGATTCTTGATACCAAAACACCAAAAATAATAAATAAATGAAATGTATTTCAACATAATCTCGCACACAATGTGCAAACATAGACTGAACGGTAACGACAGCAGCCTGCTGACGCTACAATCAGCACACAGCGCATGTTGTAAGCCCAACATCCCCCTGTGTGAACGTTGTACGTGCAGCATTGCTTCTCCAGAATGCAGCTCTCAGGTTTTTGAACACGTGTCGACATGCTGTTAATATAAAGCAAACAAACGAAACTCTCACAGCTTGAACTCTGCGTACAGATGTGGACGTCTCCTCCGATCAGTTTGAGGTGTTTCCTCCGTTAAATGCTCCGCGATGCTGATCATCAACTCAAACGCAAAATATCTCGGTACGCAATTCTGCCGTCTCCACTACTTACAGCATCTGCAGCACCACAGGAGTACAAGTACAATCATGTTTTCAGTATTTAGGCACCGCCTTGGTACCCAGACACATGACTCGCATCAAATCAGGACTTAAACACAGTATTAGTAGTACTTAGAAGTCAACTGAACTCAAACCTGTCAAACCAGTTTCATTTAGATGAGATGCTGCAGACGACAGCCTTCAAGAATAAACTCAAATTTGTGAGAACACAAATAAAATCTTGTCTGGAGGATGCTACCTACGTTGTCGTTGTTCTAGCCGGTAGTTTAAGAGACATGTTTGCTTGTTCAAGGTGAATTTTGGTGTCCAGATTAGAATGCAATATGATCACATTTCGACTACAGTGTACGTAAAAACGGGTGTTTTTTTTTTTTTAACGCTAGCTCGCAAAATACATCCCTTTTTTAAAGTGCCACTTTACACAAATTACAACAAGAACCCATTTTCTCTTGTAGATCTAATAATATGTCTCCTATATATTAAGACATTTGTTTCGGTATTTCTGCCTCCCCCACGGTGTAACTGAAATTTCAGCTAATGCTGCTCCTAGCATTTAAATATGATATTGATTTTGAAGAAATAAATATTGCTGTGGATTGCTTCTTTTTTTTTTAACACTGAGGTATTTGCATTTGCTGACAATCCTTTCGAGCACTGTGGCTGTAACAGAAGAAGAAGACCGACTTACAGGTGCAGCAAAAAAAAAAAAAAAAAAAAAACCCTGACCTTCTTCTCTCCTTACAGCAACATCATCCCCTCTTTTGTATTAATGGACATCCAGGCGTCTACAGTGGTGACGTACGTTTATCAGCTGATCGGCGACGACGTCAAGGTGGAGAGAATCGAGTACAAGAAATCTTAAAAGGTCTGCATGAGGAGGAAGAGGAGAAGAGTTGGGTTAATGAGGCTCAGTGTATCGTTTCATTCCTGTCCACCAGGGGGCGGCAGCTCCCTCAGAGTCACCACAATGTTAATGCTGTAACAAACTGTTGAGTAACTTAACTCTAATGAAAGACCTGTGTATTATATTGTTTATATGTTATCAGCATTCGCTTACATCCAAGCTGTCATTTGGTAACTTTAGGGAATACAATAATGTCAAATGTTTTGCTATCAAAAGAAATATTTGGTGCCATTTTCTTTTCTTGTTATTTTTTAATTTTCACCCTCATGTCTTGTACATGTAACAGGCCTGTAGCTTCCTATAGTTGGCCTTCCTTTATTCATTTCTTTCCCACAATAAAGATCTAATTTCACTTCATCTGTTGCTTTGTCTCGTACTGAAAGCAAGAACACACAAACCACTAATGCAGATACATCAGTAGAGGAGATTCTACTCAGAAATTAAAACTCAAACTTACACTAAACTATAAACCATCAATTAGAAATCAAACAACTGAAGAAAGCATGTTTTTTTTTTTACCGTTTTACGTGTGAATGATGTTTCACTTCTGCAGGTCGATGGGCGTCTTCACGGCTGTCAGGTTTGACAGATGCACTGATGGTTGCCACGGTAACTAAAAGGGAATCCAGTTCAAATGATTCAGACCATCAGAAATGTTTTAAAACTAACAATGAAAAACCATGAAGCATTAAATGCACAAAAAAAAATCTGTAACAAGGCCAGACGAGTCATAAAGCAGACGGATAAGACCGTTTTTACTCCTCAGTGAGAATCCACGTTTTAGAATTTGTAGTTTCTTTGCAGCGACATCCACATTTAAAGTGTCGTCTATTATCAGCTTTATTGGCCAAGCATGTGAACACATAAAAGTTCCTTTAGGGTCTTTACTGGATGGAAATTGTGACTTGAGTGGTTGGAGGAGGAATACAACAGCAAGGGGGGATTCTAGTTTTCTCATCAGGGCAGTGGCCATGTGACTTCCTGGAAATTAAGTCTTCAAAAGGTTTTTCTTTGTCTGACACTGGAGGGCACCAAAGATGAGATTTTCCGTGGTAATGTCAACAGTACAACCTGAACTGCCAGCAGCTTTATCAGGAAGCTTTATCAGGAGATTTTACACAAACAAAAATTACTCATAGTTTAGTTTGAAAGTTTTAAGAAACACGCATAAAAGACGACAGTGAACAGAGTCTGACAAAGGGAGTCAATGACAGGTAACGCAAAAACGTCCCACAGCTGCATATAAACAGTACAACAGCTTAGTAACACACACATACACACAAATAATGATACTTTTTTACTAAATTTGTATAGTGATGTTTGTTTCTTTTGTACACAGGTTTTTATGTGTCTGATAATCAAACTTAATATGAAAAAGACAAATTCCTGGAGTTCTATAGATAAATATCTGATCACAATCAGGAGGTTTGTTGACTTGAACTAATCTGTAGCTGATATCGATGCAAAAATGATCTGTGACAAGTGATTCATAAATCTGAGAAATTGTCGTCATCCCAATCTAACATGGAGAGACAACTCAAACATTCACTCAGAGAATCATCCGGTCCTTCCTCCTCTTCCAGCAGCCTGATCCTGGCTTCTGGCAACAAAAACAAAAGTTTTACATGTTAAATAATGATATCTATTTTATTAGATGAGCCCTACATTTTCTGGTACATCGACACAAAATCTTATAATGAATTGTACTCAACATTTGAAGTTTAAATGAAGAAAGAACTAAAGGGTTCGACTTACTTCTCGGACTGTTTCTTCTCTGTGTTTGTGGAGTTGTTCCTCGTTTCTGAATCTTTCCCTGTCTTGATTCGGATGTGTTGAAGGGCCTGCAACGTTGAATTAACAGTTTAATACTCCATATTCATATTTTTAAAGAATAATTTATTTGTTATTTGATGACTTGTTTCCTACCTGACTTTTCTGTTGGGGATGTTTGGAAGAAATGATTTTCTCGAACGTCTCGCGCTGGCATTCACCTTCGCCTTCTGTTTTGACGTTGAAGAAATTTCTGATTGTGTTGTTGATTGATGTTTTTCTCTCTCATGCTCAGGTGAGGACACAGAAGTCACAACGAGGTCGTATCTATCAGGGCTGTGGCCTGTAACCAGATAAACACGGTCATAAAAGAGATAAGGAACCAGGACCATAAAAATAAAGGAGGGAAATACAAGAATCTGAGAGGTATAGTTGCTAGTATGTACATACAGGGTGTTTTTGTTTTTTCTCACCTGCTCGTATGCACCTGTGCAGCACATTCATGTAGTGTTGGGTGATGAGGCCACGAACGTGTGCAGGGCTGTGAGAAGCTGAGATGGTGTAGAGATACTCCTTCTGAGCTGGTGTTAGAGCTGCGTGCTGAAGGACAGACAAGAGGTCCGGTTTCACGGCAGTGATTTACTCTGGATATCAGACACTAATCCATCCACTATGTATTGTTGTAGAAGTTCGAACATGAAGTCAGATGTAATTAAACTTTCAATTAATGCTACAAGATGTCCTACTACTGCAATGAGTGCATGAAAATGTTCTGCATCCAACATACGATCATTTACCTTCAGAAATGGAGCCGTCGTCATGGTTTTGGGGATTTGTATGGTTGCTAGCTGTTGGAGTTGTGGTTCCTTTCTTGCTGCTGGAGGTCTCTTGATTTTCAAACTGGTGTCGAAGTTTACGGCAACATCTTTTAATGCTGTTACCAAGCACAAAAAAACCCAGACAGATTTGTACCAGTTAGCAGTGTTTTCTAAGAGGCAAGATAGTGAGTACTGAAGATGCTTCAAATAAAAATATTGAAAATGTGTTTATAGCTGTTCTGAATGGCTGCACTCAAAGTTAGGGAAACATGCACAAAGGGGGGCAAGACACACATACACAGGGATTTCCTTATGTAGAAAACTAAGAACAGATGACAAATGATGAGAAAGAGACAAAATGATCAAAAAGAGATGTTAAACGACCACAAAGTCATGCAACACAACCAAAAAAAGTTTAGAAAACAACCAGAAAGAAATGCAAAACATGAAAAAAGAGGTACAAAATAAACTTTGCATCTTTTAATCATGCAAAACAGCCACAAAGACATACAAAACGACCCAAAAAAGAGATGCAAAACAAACAAACAAACAAACAAACAAACAAAAAAGATTCAACACAAAGGTGCATTTTCTGTTGGTAATTTAAAAAAATGTTCGGACACAGTTGAGATTTGAGTTTACTTATTTAGCTAATGTACTGTACAGTGCACCTGGAAAGTATTCACAGCGCTTCACTTTTTCCACATTTTGTTATATTACAGCCCTATTCCAAAATGGATTAAATTCATTTTTTCCCTCAAAATTCTACACACAATACCCCATAATGACAATGTGAAATATATTTTTTAGAAATTTTTGCAAATCTATTAAAAAAAAAAAAATAAAATCACACATATTATCCAAATATATAACAGAAATTGGTGCTAAATACTGTCTGAAAGGTCCCCAATAGATCTGAGATTTGGGCTGCATGTTCATTGTCAATGAGTCTCTCTGAAAGCTTTATTAGCGACTTGAGGACCAACCAGGCAAGAAGGCGACTCTGAGCTTTCGTCTTGTCGACCAGTTTCTAATAAACCAGACAGGTTTGTTAAAGTGAGTTTAACAGAGCACATATCTGTGTTGAAAAGTAACGGTTTTGAAGTAAAAAACACCACAAACAAGAGGAAACAAATCCAAAGTTACGACACAACCGAAGTGTCAAAGCTTCACTTCTGTAAGAAGTCAGCAGATTGAAGGAATCCCCACTTAAAGGTCTCAAATACTAGACTTCAAATAACGTGACCAGGAGAATGAGGAAGTGAATTTCTCTAAATGTTTACCCAGAGCACAAAGCAGCAGTTGCGTAGCTGCCTTCAGTTTTAAAGAGCATGTGCTAGATGTCGACTTCTGCTCTGACATCACGTGTAACGACCAGCGGAGCAGAACAAACTGACATGTGAGAGGATTGGTTAAGCAGTCACCTGAATTGAAGAACTGCGATGGTGATGATGAAATTTCTGAGATTCCTTCAGAGGATTTCCCAGCTGTGATGTTCACATTTAGCTCTTTTGTTATTATTTGGTGATATTATTTACATTAAAATGGATTTAAAACTGTTAAATACAATTCAAAATTTTCATTCTCCACGTCAAAAGTTAATTTTTAACACTATTTTGAGACAGACTCCACTTAGATCATGTTTCCTTCATCAAATGTTTCCCACAGAAACGCTGAACAGTCATCAATAGTGGAAAAAGACCTTAAATCTTTCCAACAGTTTTTCTCCTCTGAAGGAAACATATTGACTCCTCATTGTGGACAGCGAGACCAAACCTTAAAGAAACACATTTCTCAAATCAACAACTCATGAAATGATCCCTGAAAGTCAAGTTTTGGTTTGATTTGGGAAATTCTCTGTCTTTAGTTTCTGGAGATGAGCACTCAGACTCATGGTGAACTCTCCAGGAGCAGAAGGACCCTTTAATCGCTGCGTAATCAGTGACAGATTGATTGACAGTCACTGAGCGGATTTTATGCTTCACTGCTGACCACAAAATCCAACCAAGATTTGACTTTGATCTCGATTGTCGTGACTTTTTTAATGCTCGACCGATTAGACGGGAACTGTTACAGATTATGAACTGTTGTGATTTTTTACATGGGATTATGTGCTGCACTACTTCCTGGTCCGGAGCAGTTACTTCCTGAAGTCCTCGCTGACAAGACTCCAGCATACAGTGCATCCAGAAAGTATTCACAGCGCTTCACTTTTTCCACATTTTGTTATATTACAGCCTTATTCCAAAATGGATTAAATTCATTTTTTCCCTCAAAATTCTACACACAATACCCCATAATGACAATGTGAAATAAAAAAGTTTGAAATTTTTGCAAATCTATTAAAAATCAAAAATGAAAAAAAATCACGTACGTAAGTATTCACAGCCTTTGCCATGACACTCAAAATTGAGCTCAGGTGCATCCTGTTTCCACTGATCATCCTTGAGATGTTTCTACAACTTGATTGGAGTCCACCTGTGGTAAATTCATTTGATTAGACATGATTTGGAAAGGCACACACTGTCTATATAAGGTCCCACAGTTGACAGTGCATGTCAGAGCACAAACCAATCCATGAAGTCCAAGGAATTGTCTGTAGACTTCCGAGACAGGATTGTATCGACGCACAGATCTGGGGAAGGATACAGAAACATTTCTGCAGCATTGAAGGTCCCAATGAGCACAGTGGCCTCCATCATCCGTAAATGGAAGAAGTTTGGAACCACCAGGACTCTTCCTAGAGTTGGCCGCCTGGCCAAACTGAGCGATCGGGGGAGAAGGGCCCTAGTCAGGGAGGTAACCAAGAACCCGATGGTCACTCTGACAGAGCTCCAGTGTTACTCTGTGAAGAGAGGAGAACCTTCCAGAAGGACAACCATCTCTGCAGCGCTCCACCAAGCAGGCCTGTATGGTAGAGTGGCCAGACGGAAGCCACTCCTCAGTAAAAGGCTCATGACAGCCCACCTGGAGTTTACCAAAAGGCACCTGAAGGACTGTCAGACCATGAGGAACTAAATTCTCTGGTCTGATGAAACAAAGATTGAACTCTTTGGCCTGAATGCCAAGCGTCATGTTTGGAGGAAACCAGGCACCGCTCATCACCTGGCCAATATCATCCCTACAATGAAAGCATGGTGGTGGCAGCATCATGCTGTGGGGATGTTTCTCAGTGGCAGGAACTGGGAGACTAGTCAGGATGGAGGGAAAGATGAATGCAGCAATGTACAGAAACATCCTTGATGAAAACCTTCTCCAGAGCGCTCTGGACCTCAGACTGGGGCGAAGGTTCATCTTCCAACAGGACAACGACCCGAAGCACACAGCCAAGATAACAAAGGAATGGCTTCGGGACAACTCTGTGAATGTCTTTGAGAAGCCCAGGCAGAGACCAGACTTGAACCTGATTGAACATCTCTGGAGAGATCTGAAAATGGCTGTGCACCGACGCTCCCCATCCAACCTGATGGAGCTTGAGAGGTCCTGCAAAGAAGAATGGGAGAAACTGCCCAAGAATAGGTGTGCCAAGCTTATAGCATCATACTCAAAAAGACTTCAGGGTGTAATTTCTGCCAAAGGTGCTTCAGCAAAGTATTGAGCAAAGGCTGTGAATACTTATTTATGTGTTACATTTTCGTTCTTTATTTTTAATAGATTTGCAAAAATTTTAAACAAACTATTTTCACTTTGTCATTATGGGATATTGCGTGTAGAATTTTGAGGAAAGAAATGAATTTAATCCATTTTGGAATAAGGCTGTAATATAACAAAATGTGGAAAAAGTGAAGCGCTGTGAATACTTTCCGGATGCACTGTATCTTGCACTGACATTTATAACCCACTAGAACAGACAATTTGATGATCAACTACCTGAGAGTTGATGGTTAAGTTTAAAATTCCTGTTTGGTCACATTTGGTTGGAATTTTTTTTAAATCTTTGGTTTATTTATTGGTACACGTGAGCCAAATCCAGAGGCTTGTACATGAGCTTAGTTACACTACCAAACCCAAGAGCCCCTAATCACAAAGCATGCAGCTTTCTTCCTGTAACTTATCAGGCGTGACCTCAGACAGGTTCAGGTGTGGGGTTTCCCCTGGTTTCCACTGATCTCTTCTCACTGCTGCACTCCCAACAGATGAACCTTTCTCTCAGGTTTCAGAGCAGACAGGATGCTCGTTATGTTTTGTTTATTTAACCAGGAGATGGTGCATGCACATCTGAAATCTGAACCGAGGAAAGACAACGAAATCGGCAGAATACAATGCTGAATAAAAAGCTGACCCAGTGGAGTGTTCATTTCTTATTTCTGATCATACTTTGCTTTACTGCTGTCTTGTTTATTTATTTTTTGAAGATTTTGATGTAGGATTTGCACGTACCCATTTTTGACTGATTCATCCCAATGATCCTGCAACAAAAGCAGAAGTGTCATCTTAAGGATATGGCCGTAAACTCACATGTAAATGAAAATATCTATTTATTTTGGCATGCACTATAACTAAATGATTACTTTACCTTGGAAAAGCCTCATCATGGAGGAGCCTGTCAACCTTCCAGTTCTCTGCAAATTTCACTTGTTTTTTCATCGTATCAAAACGCACAAAGCCAAGTTTCCACTGTGGAGGTTTAAAGACATGTCCGTCCACAGTCAGGTCAGCCCAGATGATGAAAGAAAAGAGGCAGTCTGGTGTCACTCAGGACCCAACAGGCCAGTGGGTGTGTCCTTTCCCATGAAGCTCCAGCTGGGAAAATAAACTTTGACTTTATAGTGAGCCTTGCAGTAAATTGTCCTGGATTCAACACACACACAAAACAAATCTTTAGATTTTGCATCTTTTAATCAGCAGATTGTTGCAATTTTCACCTGACACGTGCACTTCAGGTGAACTGAAGGCTTTGAATTAACCTTTAATGTTATGTGCATGCATCACTATCTTTAATTCTGGGTAAATTTCTTTGTTGATACTCTTTAAAACTAAATAATTAAATAGCTCTGTGCGGAGGAGTCGATTTAGAAATCTGGTATAGAGAACATTTTTCAAAACTAATATGAGACTCTAATTACACAGATTGGGATTAGTATTTTAACTTCAATCATTCTGAAGTCAAAGTTTAAGACTGTACTGAGAGTAAAGAACTGGTTCAATTCAGTCACAAAGTCTGGGTTGTTTGGTTGGTTGATTGGTTGGTTAGTGGGTTGGTTGGTTGGTTGGTTGGTTGGTCAGTGGGTGGGTTGATTGGTTAGTTGTTTGTTTGTTTGGCTGGTGGTTGGTTGGTTGGTTGGTTGGGTCTGTGTGTTGGTTGGCTGGTTGGTTGGTTGGTTGTTGGCACAATTACAAACAAATTCCCTGTTCGATTTTCATGAAATTTGGAGGAATGGTGTAACTCAGGTCAAGAAAGAACCAATAACATCTCTGCAGCGGATCTGAAGTACCGGATGAGTTCTTGGTCTTGGACTGAAACAGACTTCCATGTTGCTGTTATGCCTCTTTAATCTCTTGATAACTCATGACTGGGAGTTTTTTGTTGGCAAACAAACCTCTCTTGAAGCTGAATTGCATTACATTCAGAACTGCTGGAAAAGAGCTGGAAAAAATACCGTTGCTACCACACCAGTGGTTATAATCTGATTCCATCCACTAATGTCTAACTGAAACATTACTGCATCAAACAAAACTTTAACCTCTGTACAAGGAAATATTGGTTTAGGTATCGGTTTTTTGGGAGTCTAGGGAATTACCCAGCTCTCCTAGTTACATTTGTGAAGGAAAGAGGGGGGGGGGGGATATCCCTGGTAGATTTATAACAGCTTTCTCTCCCTGACTGCTATTATTTTTTGATGGGAAGACTCCTTATGAACTGCATACACCATGCAACACACCCAAACAAAGGTGCCCAGTCATTTGAGAAAGGCTAAAGAGTAAATGTACTTATTTGACAAAGTGTGCACAGTAAGGAAAAGGTGAGCGATTTTTAAAATTCGATACAACCAAAATGATTGGTTCACAGAGGTCGTGGCACAATCTGATTGGTTTAACTGGAAGAGTGTGCGGCCTCAGTCAGCATGCAGCATATATGAGGTGGGTGCTTTTCCACCACATTCTGTGTCTCAGCTCGCCTCTGTTTGCTTTTGTTACCAGGTACTTTTCTGGATCTTGTTTACCACTGCGGATTGACGGTTCACCCCAAAACGCTAATTAGGTAGTTACTTTATTAATCCCCGAGGGGAATTTTTTTTTTTTTTTTAAATCATCTAATCCTTAAATCCAAGTAAACATTTGTGCCACATTTGAAAAAAAAATTATGGGCTGACACGGCTGTCGTCAGTGCAGAAAAATAAATAGGAGACCAAAATATCGGACATGTAAACCAACAGATAGACATTACAAGTTGAGTTTTAGATGTTAATCCATTTTTTTTTTTTTTGCATTTTAGGATGTTGCTCTTATGTCATATTTTAGAGCAGTAGTAATTGTAGGTTGCAGTTTATTTTTATTGATCTGGAATTCCCTGTTACTTGATGTTTCTAGGAGTGTCTCTCCTGGAAAGCTTTTTGTTCTCGAGAAGGAATTTTATCACAACGTTCTCAGCGTCAGACAAACCCAGAGATCTGTAACTTATGCAATAAATAAATCAATATTATATATGTTGAAGAAAATGAGCAACATGATTGATCACTGTGTTTTAATCTCAAATCTACAGTTGTACAATGTAAACACAGTAAATATCTGCTTATAATAGTTCAAATAAATCAGATGCTTACACATTTAAAACTACTTTGCATCTATTTAAATATTCAAAATATTTTGAAGAGTAATGTATGACAGTTTTCCATTTTCCTTTTCACTCATGACTCCACACAATGACATACCTATTTGGCAGATGTTAATACACAGATCCCTGCAGGAAGAGAGAATGACTCACTCACTTATTGTTGCCTCCTTTCAAGTTACCAACAAAAGAAGAATTTATTTTACTCTACAAAAACAGAAAATTATGCTTTCAAGCTATGGTTCTTTGTGGATTACCTGCATGAATACCTTTTGCATTACAATAAATAAACTCTGCCATAAAATTTTAATTACATGTTTATCCCTTGTTATAATCCGGTGTGCACAATAGCTAAATTTCCTTTTAAATCTCAGCACAGAGTTTAGTTACTAGCTGCTCTGGAGCTCATAAATTCAGGAAAAAAAACATCCTTTCGGCAAAAGTGATGATGAAAAATATAATAATATAATAATAAACATCTATATTTCTCTGAACCTTTATTAAAGTGGTGACATTGTGATGAAACTGACTTTTCAGTTCAGGGTCAGGGGTTACATTCGATTGCAATTGTAAACATCATCATTAACAGCAGAAGTATGGTAGCTGTAGTATTAATATTGGTTATTATTGTGACTCTTCAGCATGATGAAACAACTTTCACTTTCCTGGTCGGAAAAGACTACAGTGTAAAACGAAAGCTGGCACAGTTGATACAGTGGTGATGTGATGGGAAAATCCCTTTTAACTGCCTCTATAAAGGACGGCAGTGCTTCAGTCTCACACAATAATTTGACATGCAGAAACGTGGATCACTACAAAGTAACACAACATGAAGATGAACATGAAGAAGATTTTTCCATTCAGAGGATGGACGAAACTTCGGAAGAGTAAAAGCAGGAAACCTTTAATAGAGCAGAACAACAACGAAGACATACAAGCTGGTAGGAGTCTAATGTTATTATTAGAATGTGCTGAGTCTGCATGTTTATATCCGCACTAGTGCAGTTGCTTTTAATCTGGACGAGCTGAATCATTCACTGTCTGGTTTAATTGTTATGGTGCTACAGCTTGAAAGGACTCAAAGTCAGTTAAATATGTAAAACACTACCAGTAAACAATGTAAAAAACTCTGAAAACAGTTATAAATAGGCATTTTTTTTGGACAAAATAACTAAAGAAAGAGCACAAAAACTTGAAAATAATTATACCTTTTGACTCTCGTCTGTTTCACTTCTCTGAGTGTGCTGAAGTGTGTTTTAATGAGACAATTCATACACTGTATATGCTAGGTTTTCTATTATAACACGAAGGGGCAGCACCCAGGTTTTGGTTCACAGCACTGAAGCCTCTACAGCTTCACTGTGAGCTTTGATCTACCAAAGTTTAGTGATTTTAAAAAAAAAATTTAATGGCAGACAGCTTATGTCATGATAATCATACAAAATTATATGAAAATGCAGTTTAGTCACATAACTGCCGTAAACCCCCCACCACGCACCTAAAATCCTCCAGAAACGTGCGGGGAAACAAGTAACAATATGTATAAAAATCTGGTGAAGATTGATTGATATTGATGAGGTCAAAACTAAATGCTGATGTAACATATGGAAATCAGGGCAGATCAGATTGAGGCACGGCCTCTGGTGTTAATTTCAAGCATGCCGATTCGAGTAAACAAATATGTAGCACGAAGGGTGTGTCGAGCTGCACAACACACAGACAGACACACACACACTCTATTGTTGTTCTTATGACGTGAAATGTTCCGCCTCGTGTGTCATTAATTTGTTCGTGTTAACTCGCTGTTGGCTCTGGTTTTTATTTCCTCCTGCGCAGTATACAAACTGGTCTTCAGCTTTGATGTGACTGAGTGAGATACTTTAATTTGTTGCCAAGAAGTTCAATCAACCCATAAACCCCAGAATCTCGTGTCGTGGTTAGACTAAACGTGGACAAGACCAATTCAAAAACTAAATATATCTCTATTGGGTTTATCAAAACAGGAAAGGATTGAGTGTTTGCGGAGCTGTGATGCGTGTGTGTAAAACCAGATTATTTCATTGGCCTCTTTCACAGGATACAACCATGCAGTTGACAGGTACGACAACCCTTTGGCTCAGAACAACATCAACATTGAACAGGAGCAGCGCTTGCAGAGAGAGAAAAACATCACCTTTCAGGAAATCGCTGAACTTCTTGGGGTGTCCCCCGAGACCACCAGCGACCCCCCTGAGGTCGGATCTTGCTGCTCAGAGCAGCAGACCGTGAATCAATGCACCGTTCACCTCATGCAATCATCTGCATCCCAGAAACTCCCGAAGCCTCCTGCAGGTCCGAACCAGAGCCTCCAGCAGCATCTGGCAAATGTGCACGACACCGTGATCAACGAGCTGTTGAGGCTCGGCCCCCTGCTGGAGTCCAAGGAGTTGATGGGATGCCTGATTGAATGCTACCACCGTCAGACGTTTCATCACCTGCAGCTTCTGCTCCAGGATATCAGATCCTCCAGGGATTCCTTCATGCTGATGAACTGGGTCCTACACACATATCTGAGGTATCTGCCAGCCTACTTGCATGTTCACCTACAGTATCTTCCACTTTCATTCAATCTGTTTTGTGCAGCCTTCAAAGTTTAGCTCAAAGCAATGGTTTAGGGAAATATGCTCAAGGCTCAGGTTATGTTCGAACTAGTTCATTCGATGTTTCTGAAGACAGAAAAGCAGCTAAAAATAGTTATGTCACGAAGACAAATGATTGTATATTTCTGACATTGGTCCCCCCTAATCGGTGATCGGAAAGGGGTCAGGTGAAGGGGCTTTCAGAGGTTTTAAATCATCCCATAAAACGTTCTGCACCCATGCATATGGATGCCTTTTTATTAGAATGAAAAAAATAAAATAAAACAAACTCTTCTAGTGGTGTTTAAGGATTACATGAGATCAAAAAAAATAAAACCATGTACTGTAACCTTGTAATGTTTTAACTATTTTCAGGGACAGATTTGAATGCAGAAAATGTACATCTAAGAATGTTGAAGTTTGCTAAGATTAACATCAAAGTGGTAAAGTAGAATAATAATGTTTTAATTTTTTTTTTATTTTAAAAGCATTTATTTACATGGGTGAAATTTGTTGTCTTTAATCTGTTTTTCCCACCAATATTTCTCATTTATTCTTTGCATTTTATTATGGCTTTGAGACAAAAAGTTACTAGAAATGTGTCTGATTACAAACTTTTATTTTTAAAGAGTTTACCGGAAGTGTGAGTGTATTAGAATATGTATGTCTTTACACTAGGTCGTTATTAACGTTGTTTTTATAATCTTTTTCCCCCTTTGACTTCCTCCTTTATCTCCTTCTAGCTAATATTTTTGACATGTAGAGTTTTAGACAGAGAAGTCAAATCGTGACTGTACCCAGTTCTAATGTTGGTATTTGTGGTACTTTCCCAGTGAGGAGCTTCTTGGTCATCCTGACCACCTACTGTTCCGTGAATGGGAAGCAAATGCCAAGAACAAAGTGCTTGAAAATGTTCAGGTAAGAATAAAAACTCATACACTGCGATAAATGCATGCAAGGGAGAGGGCGAGGTCGGAATAAGGGATGTGATGCTTATTAGTTTGCCTTGTCTGGGTGTTTCTCACACAGAAAGAGATCAAAGGGTCCCTGGACAAAATCCTGCAGATTGAAGGAAGACAAGACTGCTGTGACAGCGAGGAAACTTATATTGGACTTTACGTGGACATAATTCAGGTAAGAAGAGCGTCTGACAGAATCAATCTGCGTAACTTGTATGCATGCTTGTGTGCAAACATTTGCATATTGAACACTTTTTTTTTTTTTTTTTTTGCCCCTCTTGAAGTGCATTAATGCCATGCCCAATGAAGCGCAGAAAATCAGCCCAGAACTGTATGATGGAGTGCGGGAGGTCTGTTTTGAGGAGCTGCAGATGTTTGTGGGGAAGTGAGTGGCTTTATTTAGTTCATCAGCCTTACATGAACATGAATATTCATCACTAATCAGACTGTTGTTTTGACCACATATTCTCTCTGCTCTGCAGGTACATGGCGGAGCAGGATGGGCTTCTTGGAAAAAAAGCAAAACTGAACAAACCAGAAACTATATACTTCCTCAAGACTTTGAAAACCTGCAAAGAACTCAGGTGAGTGTTTGTTTCTCTTTTCCAGATCTTCATTCAATGTAATTTAAACTTCTTTGTTTTTGCTAACATAATAAAAGCACTCCACTGAAAAGGTCTGTGCAATATAGAAATGGAAGTAAGGGCCTCTAACTCAGAGTTTAAATACAGTAAGAGAAGCAATGGTAAATGACGATGCATGTTTTAAACATTGCTTATGTTCTCTGCTATCAGGAAGAACATCCAGACTAAAGGTGAAGGCGTCAGAACTTCCCTTCTTGAGGAAACTGTGGCAACACTTGGAAAAATTGAGACTTTTACTTTGAAACTCCTCATGAAAATTGTAGCTGACATCACAGAGGTATCAGTCTAAACTTAACCAGAAATATACAGTTTGCTGGAATTTCAAAATGCCCCAGTATAAGCATGCATTCCTCAGTTAAAAAAAATTAATGATATCACCTTTTCTGTTCCGCAGCATCACCTTAAAAAATACTTTAAATCAGATGACAGGCAGCTCAGCTTGTTGGCTGCTTTAGAGGAGTATTTCCCCAAACTGGATTATGTTTTGGATGAGCAAAAGGTAAGAAGACAATTCTCCCACTGCCAAGTATATTAAATGTAATCTGTGAATAACAAAATACATATTCCCCAGTATATATATATATACATATACACACATGTATACCAGAAATCATTCTATATATTTGTGTCCAAACACTTTCTGTTGCTGTTTTTTGCATCTCAGGTTGTGATGGACGAGGCGTATAAGATCATCGCTCACACTTACCTCGAACATCTTCTCAAAAGCAGCCAGCACAAACTGAGGCGGTTCTGGAGTCCAGATGTTGGGCAAAGAGTCGGTGAAGATGCACATCAGCTTCACAGCACCATGTCGGACCTGGTGAGATCAACACTTCGGTCGCAATTGCTGCAGACAGTCGGTCTGATGTGAATGTGAACGATCTTAACGTACATCCCTGACCTGTATGTGTGGTGTTGCTTCAGGCTCCTGGAGTCCAGCAGTGGAACCAGATACTGCTGATGATCCCAGATGTGCTTGAGTGCAAATCCATTGACCCGCTGAAGCTCATAGTGGCGGAAAAACAGCAGGAGTCTGTGGGACAGAGGTAATTATCTGTTACAGGACACATCGACGCAGTTAAGGGGATTCTCTGTATTTGTATTATTTTCTAAAAGTATAGAACAAAACTTGAAACATCAAAACCACAGCTCAAATGTATTTTATTTTTCCAGTATTCAACTGTTTGTCTTATTATTGGCCTATCAATCATCTGTGAAGCACTTTGAACTGCACCAAAATGCACAAAAAGTGGTATAGAAATAACGTTTGATTGATTGATTGACCAAAATCAGTATGTAACAAACCAAATTTCCCAAACATCACTTCCCACTTTAGACACCATCAATTTCTACCTGCGTCAAGCTAACGTTAGCATTATGTCAGATGTGAAGCTCAGGCAGATTTTATTTCTTGCATATCTAAATGATTAACAGCTAATTGCTGCAGGTGTTCCTCAGACACCTTGATTTGAAAAGCTTTACATCTGCGGTCTCTGAACTGAACTGTCCGTTTCTCCTCAGCTCTGTATTGACTTCTTTATTTGTCATTGTTTGGATTTTCCTCAAAGCTGACAACATCTAGTAGTCGTTATAGGAACTGCATGACACTCACCTGCTGGTGTTTTTCAGCATGGACCTGAAGCGCCTGCTGCGATGGAACGGTCTTTCTGAAAGGGAGGTGCGAGAGGTGCTGGAGGCCCTTCCCGGCAGTGAACCCACATACAGTTCTGGATCCTGGTTCTCTTGTCTCATCTGCTGCTGAAGGCCGAGCTGCTCGACTGCAGAGAGATCGTTCAACACATTACAGAGATTTTCAAGGGCTTTTCTGATCAAATCCTGTGAAGACTCACTCCGTTAAATGATTTCTAAAATATTTATATTAGACACTAAACAAATTTTTATCTGTGTACAAGAGGCTGCATGCGGTGGCCTGAATATTGCAGATTTCCTTTAAATTGCTGGTGTCATTTCAGGAAAGAAACGTGAATTTTGTGTTATTCTTTTATGTAGGTTTGATTGTTTACCATGAAGGCAATGGTTGTTGTTATTTTTTGTCACCACAGAAGAAACCTAAAAACTAACAAAATCATCTTTGGTTTCATTGGTTGTTTACATTTGTGCATATGATGAAATATTCAGCTGGAGCTTGGCTGAGGGAGATTTACAAGATGGTATGAAATGTTTACTCGTAACCTTTGTGCAGAAGACTATATAAATGATATTTATTCTGAGTAAGAGATACATTTTAAAATAAAAACAATTTAAACTGATTGAATTAAAAGGGAAATGTTAAGATTCTCTTGTTCCCAACTGTTTAAATATTATTTTACTTTTACTTGAAATATTATTTGAAGTATTATTTATATGAATGTAGAAATCGTGTACATACATTTCCAGTATTTACGAGCCTGCAGCTGTCTGACGAGCACTTATGAATTATACTTGAAGTACAGATTCTGTCCAAACTTGACTCTTCTACTTCATCCTGAGAACTTATTTATTTATTAATATTATAGATAATAAAATCAGGTTGAAGATATGCTAGAATTTAAATTTTTAAATGATGCATTCCCATGAAACCAATTTCTGAGCTGTATTTTTTTGGTTTAAAGGTTTAGTTTTTCTACTCTGCTTCTTTGTTAATGTTATATTTTGTACTTTTATATATATATATATATATATATATATATATATATATTTTTTTTTTCTTGCTACCAATGGTGACAGGGGTAAAAAAAAAAAAAAAAAAAAAAATCACTTTTATGTCTGCAATGAAATCAATAAACTCGATTATAATTCACCACAACATATGTTTTTGACTATTTTTATTGTACCACCAGTAAAAAAACACTAGATGGAGACTAACATCAGTTTACTACGGTAACTTACGTCATGGTTTTAGTCCAGAGAGAAATCTGCGGTGTCTCACGATGTTTAAAAGAAGAGGAAGGAACATTTTTGCAAACTTTTTCATCTTCATGCCTCAAAAAAGTGCAGGAGGCTCACAGGAAGGCAGGTCCAGGTACACGACGACAGGTAGACGCAGGTACACGTCACAATGGCTGTAAGCAACACTTAACTGACAGGTGGAAATGGGCCAATAGATATCAATGCCGAGCTGATTGGATAATGAGAACAGCTGGGTAAGTGGGAGGTCAGGTGACTCAGAAAGGAGAAAGTTTATGGGGGCAATGAATGCAACAGTTTATGTTGGGGAAGTATTACTTGTTTACTTGACAATTAATCAAGCATTAATATAAAATCAAATTGACTATCTTTTACGGGACTGCAAAAAGTTATTATTTTCATTAATAATCATTAATCAGCTGATAATGTAATAAAATCATGATTTGACCGATAGTTTGATTTGTAAAGATAAAACTTAAAAAAAAAAAAATGCACATCATAATTACCCAAAGTAAAACTTTCATAATGTTTCTTTAACATTATTTAAAAAATAATGAATTATAGCAGTAAAATAATTAAAAGGAGAAGCAGCAAATCCCTACAACTGAAAAGCTTCTTTGCATGAAAAAAGGTTTTTGTCAGTATATTAATTGACAGTTTCAGCTCTAATTGTAAATATCATTGGTTAGTCTTATTAAATGATAGAGCATTGTATTTTATAAGATATTTGCAGGCTTTGTATGTTAAATCTGAATTTGTAAAGTTACCAATGTAATTTGTGTAATTAAAGTAAATGTACTTTCCACCATTGATGGTTAAAAACTGATAATGACACTAAAAAAATATTTTAATGAATAGGCTGTGATCCTGGTCTACATGGTCTAAATGCAAAATCTTAGGGTCAATTCCTCTAAGCGGGAAAACACTGTGGGAGTTTCCAGTTCATTCTGGAGATTCCAGATTATTAGCTTTAATAAGTTTTGTCAGCCAAAACCTTCTCTCTCTCTCCCGGTGGGAAATTGTGGCCTCCACCTTCCAGAGCACATCCTCCCTTTTTACACTTTCAGGAAAATAGCTCCATGCTGGCAGTACTTTGTAGCGACTTCTTGAACAGACTCACATCCTTCCCCTGCTGAGCTGTAACTCTGAAATAATAAACTGGAAACACCTCAGCTCACTCAACGCAGTCTCGGTTCTCCCACAACAGGATTAATGACTTCCCTGAATTGTTCACATTTGGCTGCTTGTGACTAAAACACAATAAAGCGGATTTAGAGGTCTCTGAAGCAGAGCATTTATTATAATACTCCTCTGATGAGGTGTCCATCTGTCACTTTTGACTTCCTTGTGGGGAATTTCATCAACTGTGATATTGTTATATATTTTTGGCCTCGCCAACAGTGGGACTTACGGGGCAGCACTGCTGGTTTTCTGGTTGCTCCATCGCTTTGATTCAAGATAAAATCTCAAAACCTGTTGGATGGATGTTGACGGCAGTCCAGAGGATGAATCTTAGTGACCGCGCTGACTTTTTATACCGTGCACTTCCGTGCACTTAATGTTCATGTTTTTAGTCCTTGAACTCATCAAAGCTGCAGAAAATCTGCATCTACTTAAGGTCTTGTTGTTGTTTTTTTAATCTAATAACAACAAAAGCTCATTTAAATGTACAGATCTGTAGAAAAAGTGGAAAATGTGGTTTGACATCTGTAAGAAAATGTTTATCAAATCAGTTTTTTTTATCATATTTATTTATAAATTTAACTTACATTTAACAGTTTACATTACGTACATCAGGAGACAAAACAGACATGCCTTCTTTCTATTTCACACGTGGTATTAAAAATAACAAACTGTGACACTGATTTGATATCATAAGATAGACACTATGAAATGATTGCACCTGCTAGTGCTGACCTGGTCCTCACAAAAACAGAGAAAGATACACACACACACACACACACACACACACACACACACACACACTGACCCTGATTTTTCAGCTTTGAAATGCAAGATATTTACCAGCAATACTTGTATATTCATACAGTAACTACAACACTCGTTCCATCATGTAATCTTTGCACAATATTCCCTCCAGCCTGAGTAACATTTAACCCATAATACTTAGTACATATTCACATAGAAACACTGAAGTACAGGACGGTGTGCAGCTCAACTCTCAGCTGGTGCTATAGTGACGAAGAAACTAAATGTGTGCGACTCATTTGACGTCAAGTTTGGAGAAAAACGGCTGAATGTCACCACCAACACTGGTATCTTTCAAAGTGTCCAACAGAGTGGCTTTGATGGTTTTCCTGTTGGCTTTAGAGAGGTTCGTCTTCAGCCTGAGAAGAGCTGAAATGTGTTTTCCACTGTGGGGGGGAAAGAGGGGGTTCAATTCTGATCATGGATTACAATAAGTTTATTATTCATTGTCTCAAACTGTGTAATAAAGTTTAAGTTAATCCAGAGTGTGAAGGATACCTGAGGTCAGGATAAGCAAATCCCATTGAAACTACTTGCACCTGCAGGGCAGGGACGTCTTGGAGTTTCAGCACTTCTCCAACATTGGTCAGGATTTCCTTCAACCACTCGTCCTTTAATCCCTGTGAAGACAGAGCAGGTACCTCCGTTCAGTCTCCTAACATCAACAGTAATCTAAAAACCTTGTGTTTGAGGCAGGATTTCATGTTTTGAGTTGACAGTAATTAAGTTTTACACTGGATCAGTTCAGTCAAAAAACTATTACTCAATTGACACGGTGTCATGTTTAAATAATGGTAAATTCCAGTTGTTTTTTTTGGATAGTTTGCCTGCAGTCTTGTGAAAAGTACCGGTCCCAGTGCAGAGCTTTGTGGAGCTCGACGACCAACTTTTGTGTGGATGAAAGAGTCATTGTTGGCATGAACAAGACAGAATCTGTGATAAATTTGATTTAAACCGGCCTCTTGTGGTTCCTTAAAGCCTTTTGATATGGACAGTAGTTTTTGTAGTCTTTCATTTTGTTGTCCTATCTATTTTATTCTAAATTTTAGATGCTAAAAACCAGAAATCATGTGGCCGGGTGATCACATTAACATAAAAGTAAACCAGTATTTTCTACCTAAGTTCAGTCGAAATTTGTCCAGTTAAGATTTCGTGTTTGATTAATGGGCTTGTTGATATCAGGTCTCAGTGCCGGGATAAATGAGAGCGATTAGTTACACTGAAGTCTCACCCTTTCGTTGAATATCTTGTGCAAGCTCTCCGCGTCGTCTCTCACAGTCATGTAAGCCTTCTCCTGACGATCCTTGTCCTTCAGTTTGACCTCTCCTCTCAGGAGCCTCCTCACATATTCCTCCGTCACTTCCTGGTAAAGCTGGCCAATCAGCTCCTGAGATTAATTCAATCATCTCATCAGTAATTGTAGTATATTTTTATTTAGTATAAAACTTCCCTTCCTGTTTTCTTCACTTTACCTGGTAACAGGACTGAGTCGAACCCTGAAGCTCCTGAATCTCTTCTTCCATGTCGATCAGCAGGTTCTCAAACATGTTCTTGTTCAGCCAGTCATTGGTTCCCAGCTTCTGGTAATGAGGCTGTGTGAGGTACAAACACGAGGTATTTTATTTTATCTCTCACTTTTACAACAGACACCCCATCCAGTCTTGTTTTCAGGACATCCCATAAAAAAAAATCCCAAAAGTAGAAACTGGAGGAAAGTGCATCTGTCGGGGATTATTTTCATCAGCGGAGTAATCCACATTTGGACCTCTACATTGTGTGTAAGTGAGAATAAACTACAAATTCTGTCTTTAAATGTGTTGTAAATAAACTTACCTTGAGGACCTTGTGCACAGGACTTAATAAATAGGTGTGTGCTGACTGTTTCATGTCAGTCAGAACACACAAACAGTTTCTCCTCACGTCGTCCGGGAACAGATGGCTCCTCTGATCCAGGAAGTCCCTGCAGACAGAAGACACATCAGCTCACAGTGACGCGCTCTCCTGTTGTTATATATTTCGATCCGACTCGTCGGATGAGAGACGCACCTGAACTGTTCTACGCAGCCGAGGTTTGCCTTGACGAAGGCTCTGCTGTTCGGCCTGTTCTGCTTGCTGACGTCTTCTTGGAAGACTTTGAACCTGCAGGAATTTGTGTTTGAATGAAAAACTCTTTGCTCTCATAAAACAAAATATCTTTTAAAATGATGCTATTTAGAAAAATAACAATGTCTATTGTTACCTGTGCATTAAACCTTCCAGCTGGCACGTTATGCTCTGGGCCTTCTGCAGGTCTCCGACGACTGTTTCTGCTGATGTCACCTTACCATTGATGAGCTGAAGACCGACAGAGGACACAAATCAGCGACAGCATTTTACATAATATTTTTTTTTACATTTAACGTGCAGTTAAACTAACACAAAGCACCAAACCCACTCGTGTGCAGTGGTAGAGCATTATTACAAAGCAGCAGGATCACGGTAGGTCTTTAACACTGTGACCTTGATCGAACAAAAACAAACATCTTCCTGGTTGGTTTTTCTTTTTTTTTTTTTAAAGTTTAGCCGGTTTATTAGTTTTTTCAGTTAATATGTGAAACAGGCTGGAAAACTCCTGAAGTTTCCTGGTCTAAACTGTAGAGCAGAATATACGGATAAACATTTTGTTTTCTCGTGATCAAAAGAAGCAAAAGAAAACATTAAAATACTATGTGATTTCACCTTAACAAACTATTATAATAAGGTATGCAAACCGCTCTGTTTTCGGTGTGTTTGAACTTCTATGAAATACGAACAGTGAACATCAGAAAACAGTAAAGATGCTGAAACTCACTGTAGACTCCTTTCACACTGATTTCACATTTCTGTTACCATTAGATAGAAAAATGTCATTAATAGCAGCTTTAACATCATGCTGATGTGTTGATATTTTACCTGAATGATGTCGTAGGCCAGGGGGCTGTCGTAGCAGCTGTCCTCTCTGGTCGGCTCCTCTCCTTTATCCCACTTCTCCTTCGCTTCCGCCAGGATTTGGACGATATAAGTGGTCAGCACACTCTGAAAGCACGACAACACACCGCTGTCACTACGACACACAGTCTTTCATGCACGGTGTTTGTTTCTATTTACACATTTAAATATTCAAGCTTATAATTGTATCTACATTTATAAAACTAAAACTTCACTACTGGCTCTTAGAGGCTGCAGTAATTCTTACAACTCACAATAAAGCAATAAAAGAAACATATACAGTCCTGATGATTGTGTTACTGCTAAAATACAACCTGGTCAATAAAATTAGGCGGGGGATTATCTTCTCCAGAGTCTGAATAATCTCCCTAAATTTCATGGCAATATTCCAATCTTTGTATTTCTAAACACGCCACACTTAAATAAACTGGGGTCACCTGTTCATTACTCAGGTAATGTTTCTCCAGAGGCTGCAGTAACTCTTTGGGCAGCAGCTTTCCCAGCGCTTCAGTATTGATCTCACCGACCAGCTCCGGCTTCTGAAGGATTCTGACACACAAAGCAGGAAACACACAAACTTGGATTAACACCTCAGGTCATATTAGAGCTACACAATTAGGATTGCACGTGGATTTTGCATATTATATCAGATACATATGCACTGTTTTGCATATGTAAATCACAGTGTAAACTTTCCCTCAGTCTTCTGACACATATTCTACATTTCCAAAAGAACGTCAGACTCTGCAGACCATAAATATTCACGACAAATTTAAGTGATTTCATGAACCAAATTGTTAATAATGAAGACCTTTTGACCTGATGGAGAAGCTAGTGGGAAGACAACATTGCCATCAAAACAACTGGGGTTTAACCTTTGACCTTAAAGTAGCTCTACAACAATCAGCAAGTAAGGCCGGCCTTCTGAGTTTTACTTATAAGCATTTAAATAAACTATAAAAAGTACAAAAAGTCATTATGCAGAATCTCAGAATAATATTAAATGATACTTTATCATACAGCAACTTTAATGCTGCAGCAACCTGAGTTACTTTATATGCTTGTAAGTTTTTAATCTTTGATAATATTAATCTGCAAAGTAACTGGTAATCAAAACTGTAAAATAAATGTAAATTATCATGAAGAAAAGTTCCTTAGAAACTATTGTGGGAAGTATTTGGTGAGAAATCTTGGTCTGTTTGGATCCGTGTGTTTGACAGGTGATGGACGTAATGAAGAGAAAAATATACCAACACAGTACAGAATGCACCCAGAAATTCAAGGTGCTGCTTCAAACATAAACCGCATTGACGGGCTCACCCGGGATAAAACTCGTTCACCCAGCGCAGGACGAAAGTGCTGTCCTTGTCGTCCAGAACAAAGTCTGCGATCTTCCTGAATCTGGCACTGAGGGTTTGGTGGTACAGTTTGGCGTAAAGGTTACAGATGTCCATCTCCGACGGGTAGCAGCTCTTCACTTCCTTCACCACCAGCAGCAGGTCCTCCTTCAGCTGCCGGCCCATGCTGTTGATGTCGGCCTGGATGGACGACTGCTGCGCCTGGTCGGGAGGCGCGGTCGAGGGGTTGTCCAGGCGTCCCTCCACCAACATGGCGAGCGCCGCATCGTGGCGCTTCCCCAAGCCACTGGGCCTCCAGGCCGGCGGGGTCCGAGACGACTCTTTCCACAGCCGGTCCTGCTCCTCCTCCTGCTCGATGGCCTTCACGGCAGACGTCAGGGCCGAACTCAGACCAGACGCTGCTCTACTGTTCGTCTGCTCACAGCTGAGAGACAGACTCTGCTGCACGGTCCGAAGAACGAGCTTTTCAAGGGTTCTGTGGTCTGCAGCCAGCTTGTCCGCTGCCTCTGCAGCTGTTATCTCCCCAAACAGAAGATTCTCTCTGTCCATCAGCAGGCGGCTGGCCTCACAGAAACGTTCTTTCTCCAGGTTTTGTTCGAAGGTGAGAATCACTGAGGGAGAAAAACAAAGAGAAGGCTTTGTTTTGAACTGTCGAACATGTTTATAATAAAATGAGGCATTTAAACATCCAGGATGAAATGTGGATTATATATTTAAGGCAGCAGTGTCAGAAAGAAGTGCAAATTGCCTTCACAAATTCCTACAGCTCCATAGCTTCTTCTCTGACCAGCAGAACCAGAAGATCTTTAATGTTACAGAAGAAAATGGGGAAAATTCAAATGTACAGGTTTAAATCCTCATATGTTTGTTATTGTGTTAGTCATAAAGAACTTAAAAGATTAGTCCATTCTCAAAACAGCGGCAGAAAATATTCAGTAAAAACATCAATCATCAAATAATTTTAGTTATACAATCATTGCTTTATTGTAAAATGTATAAAGCAGACTAAGCAACTTAAGATTGAATAACTATGTCAGTTAATCTCTGTCAATTAATCAATCAACAAAAAAATAACTTGCAACTGTAATTTGTAATTTATTAGTAAATATTCATCAGTTCCAATGTAAATATTTGCTAGTTTTTATCATTCTCTGATAATATGTGTATTGAGTATCTTTAAGGTAACAGTTTCATTTTTACAGTTTAAATGTAATTTTAAAACCTAAATAATCAATCTTTAATGAAGATAATCATTTTAATAGACTGTTTTGGAGGAGATTGTTTCGTCTAATACTTGTCAGAAGTCTTCCTGAGTCGTTTTATTGTCTATGTTTGGCACGTTATTTCAGTCAGGCTGTACCACTGGAGTGTATGATGACCTTTCCTCTTTGTGATCATTATCATATTCCATTTCTGTGTTATCCGCACTGAGAGAAATTTTAGACTCCCTAATATTTCCCATATTTTTGCTTCAGAGAACTCTTCAGTTTACAGTGTGTTTTCTTCTACTTTACAAAACATTTTTTGAAGTTTGTAACAAACTATAAAAACTATAATCTCACCGATTGGACGCTCCTCATGGGGCTCCTCATCACCGGATGGCCGATGTCCATCCGTCGTGGCTGGATTGCTGACGCCGGCCTGACTTGTGGGGCCTCTCCGGAACCTCTGGAGTTGTCCTCTGAACCATCGTCCTCCCGCAGATCTCCCGCTGTGATCCGCCTGCGCCAATTCTGACTGGGTTCGCATCCTCATACCTGCAGAGGACCAAGAAAAGCGCTGCAAAATCTGTGTTTGGAGGAAAAAAATGCAGCCCAGTGTTTGTCAATTCAAAAAACAAAGCATGTCGGAATCTAAAATGTTAAAGTCTGTGCAACAAAGCTGTAGGTTCTTTCTAGTTTTTACAATGGTTTCGTCTCCCTAATTACTTTTTAATAGGCTGAGGCAGCGGTTAAATTAGCATCTAATAAAGCTATAACCACATTAATTGTCAACAACATAAGCAAGCAGCAAAAAATAATATATTGCATTTGAATTTAACGCTTTTTGGCTGATATCTATCGCTTTCATTTTTCCTTTTTAATGTTTAAATCGGCTATTCTAACTTTCAACATTACCCTTGCATTTGTAGATAATGCTATTTTCAGAAAATTAAAAGTTTATCTGTTAAATTTTTGATATAACTAATTTCCTGTTGTGTTACTTTCAAAGTAAAACCCCAATGGACACGTTTTAGTTGTTTGTGCATACCATATCAAAAGTGAAATAAAAACATATATTAAAATAGTAATCTGAAATGCAAAGATATTTTTATCAATCAATTAAGTAAGTAATCAACTTATTACTGAAAAAAGAGAACATTGACAGATAGACAGAAGAGAACAGATAACAAAATTTAAGGCAAATTAAAGGCAAATTAAATCAAAGTTAACTCTGAAGTGAAGTAAGTAACTTTTTTAAATGAAACATGCTACCAACCAGTCCAGACAGGCAGATAAACGTCTGTTGTGTGGTAGTTGTGTCCGCTCTCTCAGCAGATGCTTTTCACCCTGATCTCACAGTCGCTGCTCTGTTAGTCAGAGTAGAGCTGCTGTCTATTTAAGACAGAAGAGAGCTCCTCCTGCTGGATCATGTAAATGAACGAGTTCAAGAGCAGTGGAAAACACACACACACACACACACACACACACACACACACACACACACACAACTTATTTTTAGACACCAGCGCTGTGGCAACGTCGGTCTCTGACCACAGTCGAATGTCTCCACTATCATGGATTGTTATGCAATTTTGTACAGAATTTTGCTCATGCTGCCCTGCAACTCTGGTGATGCCCTTAATTTGAGTCTAGTGCCACCAACAGGTCAACAACACTGTAAGCAGCAAAGTTGTCTTAAGTTTTCAGAAGTTAACAACTTTGTTTTTGTGTGTGTAAAACTGCAACTAATAATCATTTTTATTCAAGATTATGCATCAAAAAAGCATCCAAAAACTTAAAAAAAAAAAAAAAAGTATCTCCTAAGGCGCAGAGTGATGTAAGAAAATGTTTTGTTTTGTTTAAAAATGACAAATTCACATATTTGAGAAGTCGAAACCTCCAAATATTCAGTTGCGGTGATGCCAGGATTCAGGGACGGATTAACGCACGAACCGGGCTTTGGGCAAAAAGTAAGCTGTGGGTTTAGTTGCAAGCAAAATAAATGCAAATTTACTTAAGAATATGCACCATCTAGGTCTTTTATCAACTGGAATATCAAAAGCCACTCAAGAGGACACATAATACATAAAAAGATGACATAAAAATAAAGAACCAGGTTGCAGTAGTTCAGGAGAGTTCCCCACTTTACCCAGTTTGTTATCCAGCCTTGACACCATTACGTCCACACAGCCTGCTGTTGACATAACGCTGCAAACCGCTTTTTCTCACCTTTCACTCTTCATGATCTGCAGGCAAAACAGCTGCAACAGACACATCGCTGCTGAAGTTCTCCCTCCTCTCACGGTACATGACGCTCACAGGACAAAAAAAGGCCCCACTGTCCCATTGTTGACCTCTTCAGGGCCTCCATGGTGTGCAGCGAGCTCGTACATGCCTTCCTCGTGATTTTTAACCCTCGTGTTGTCCTTGGGTCAAAATGACCCGCAGCTGTGTTCAACCAATTTCTATTTTATTTTCATATTTTTTGGGATCATTGGTGACAAGGAGGCTGTGAGGGTTTCTTTAAAGAATGATGACCAATGATCCCCAAAAAATATAAAAATATAGAAATAAAATAGAACTTGGTTGAACACAGCTGCGGGTCATTTTGACCCGAGGACAACAGCAGGGTTAAGAACCTCTGCCTTCATCTATCCTCTGTTATCTCGACCAGACAGATGTCTCTCTCTGTCTGTAGGTGTCTCACTCTCGCTCTGTAGGTGCCAACTGAAAACACCCTCACGATGCTGACTTGTAAACGATTCCTCTTACCTGTTGGCCAACAGGATCTGAAGGAGAAACAGCCGCGGTCCGTTGAACACATGATTCCTGAAGGCAGCGAGAGTCACAGGTGTGATTAAATCATAACAAAACTACACAAGAGAATAGATCCCCACACACAGTAATTACTGTTGCATTTAATGCATAAACAAAAAAGTGAAAGGACATCAAAACACAAGAGAACAGAGGGAAGGAAAAAAAAAATCAGCTCCTGAAAATACACATTTTCTATGATAACAGGCTTATTATTGAAAGAAGAGAACATTCTAGAGATGATACAGATAACATCAATTAAGGTAAATTAAATCAAAGTTAACTCTAATGTGAAGTAAGCAACGTTTTGAGATGAAACATGCTACCAACCAGTCCAGAAAGGTAGATAAACCTGTGTTGTAGTTGTTTCCGCTCCCTCTCAGATGTTTCTCAACCTGACCTCAGTTGCTGCTCTGTTAGTCACAGTACAGCTGCTGCGTCGTTTCAAGGCTCTTGAGTCTCTGCAGCAGCTCGACCTGAGTGAAACAAGAAGGTGCAAATAACGTTTGATGTCAGGATGTTGTTTTAAGTCACACTCAGCACTAATTTCCATTTGTACACTGATGCATGTTTGCACGTATGATGTGACAATGAACAGATGAAAACCAAATATCAAGCTTTTTTTTAAAAAAAAAAAGAAGAAGTTTATACCCTCACCCTTAAACTCTCTCAGTAAAATATTCTTGAATCTAAAACATCATTCTACATTTTTTAAATTTTTAACTTCAAACCAGAAAATACTGGATTTTACTATCTTCCACATTAACTGCCTCCATATGACTTCCAATCACACAAAAAGCACTCAGGGCCTCATCAGTAACACTTTCTGTACAAAACTGAAGGTAATTCATGCTACAAATAAATCAAAGTAGGTTTTCACTTCCTTAGAAAACGCAGAAGCTTGTTTTCCGAACTTATATTTTTTTAACAAGAGCTCTCAGACACCTCGCTGACTTATAAATAATCATTTACAGGCAGCTGACTTGAATTTAAAAGTGTTGTTTCCTTCTTGCTCAAACGAGTTCGATAAATAGGATTTTAAAGTACTGGAACAGAGAAAAATAAATCTGACGAAACAACCCAGACAGAATATCTGCAGATCCTGAAAAGCAGCCGAATCAGTTTCAGCAAAAGAGAGAAAAAGGGTCAGTTTGTTGGGGTTTCTATTTACAGAAATCAAATATAATACTCATAATTAGGATTTCATTAGTGTATGATCACCTGAAACGAGGAATTGTTGTGTTTGTGTTACCTGAGAATGAACCTGACATTGCGCTACACAGGAAGCGGATCCTCTTCCGCGGCCATTTTTCTACAGTAGCCCTGAAGGAACAAACACAACACTTGCACTGAGGAGAAGGACCTCCATAGATTCTCCTCCATCCATGAAAGGGTGTTGTGCAGCAAGGGATGCTCAGTTGGTTGCAATCTGCTACTCCATAGTAGCCTGCTTTTGCTGACAGCTTCAGTCTTACTGCTGCGATTAAAGTCTGTTAAACCCTGTTAGCATTCAGGCTTGCTAAACCACCGTGAAGGACGGACCAATTAGCGACCAGGGGGCTACGTGCAATGACGTTGAAAGTATTCTGTTTCTAAATGTAGCTCCAACAATGGCAAAATTTTACATCAAAATGTTATCACATTTTGAACATCTATCCATCCATTATCTGTACCCGCTTTATCCTGAACAGGGTAAATGGGGGGCTGGAGCCTATCCCAGCTCACTTTGGGCGAAGGCAGGGTCCACCCTGGACAGGTCACCAGTCTATCACAGGGCCAACACGTAGAGACAGACGGAAACAAAGACCATTCACGCTCTCATTCACACCTAAGGGCAATTTTGTAGAATCACCAATTAACCTGAGACGCATGTCTTTTGGATGGTGGGAGGAAGCCAGAGTACCCGGAGGGAACCCACGCAGGCACAGGGAGAACATGCAAACTCTGCACAGAAAGGCCCGGATTTGAACCCCAAACATTTCTGCTGTGAGGCAATGACACTGCAACACTGTGCCGCCCATATTTTGAATATGAAAATCATAATTTTGAGTTCATCATAATTCACCATTCTCTATGGCAACATTTTCACTCACAAATGCAGAATGTCAAAAATCTCCCCCAACTTCACCAGATTTTTGGGTGAATTTAAAGATTATGTTAAAGACTCTCAAACGGATTAATACTGAGAGAAGTAACAAAACTGTCCAACTGTATGAAGAAATTTTGTTCAATAAAGTTCTCATTCTTAAAAAACAAAACAAAGCTCCAACAATGCTTCAGCTCGATGGCACTCAATTCTCCGCACTGCTCCTTTAAACATGGTGCCATTGAAAGTCGTCCTACTGGCACCTCTAAATATCACTAATTAACATGTTTTAATGTAGTTGTTTAACCCCTTCTGTCCCTCAGTATGGCATCAGCACAATATCACAATAGTTTCAGGGGGAACTACATAGAGGAACTGTGTCTCGAGGGGTTAAACATGTTTCTTTCTGTTTCTTACAAATCCAAAGAAATTAAATAAAAATGATCATGAAACTAACTGGTTCCTCAATAGACCTATTGTGGCATATTTGTTTTTTAATTGAAAGTATTTTTCAGACAACGTGACTGTGGCCCTCCACCTGTCCGCTTGTGTTTTACAAAATCTCCTGAAGCTTTGAAACACAGAAGGTTTTTAAAAGGATGATAACTAACGCTGTGTGTGTGTGTTATGTTTACGAAAATTGGGATCATAGGTGGAAAATCACATTGAGAAAACAATCTTTCCACACGTTTTTGACTGTATCACATGATCTTCATCACTTGATGGAGTTTGAACAGTTTTTATGAAAATGCAGAAGAAAGGTCCATGAAGTGCACAAACAAAATGGAAATTTGATCATCTGCAAATGATCCATGGAAGTCTATGTGCTGTTCCAAGTCTTGTAATATGTTCAAAGAGCTATAAGTTGAAGGCTGTCGGTTCATTATCAGGAATGAATTTTCAACCAAACCTAATTCAAAATATAGACCTTTTTACTCCAGTACAATATGATTTATTTGTTGACGGTCAATTTGTGTGTCAAACCTAATGCAGTTTTTTTTAATAATTACATTTAGACCATGGATTGGACATTTATTAAATGCAAATTTTGAAATATTTGTAAGTATTTGACACTTTACAGGAAGTTTTTTGGTCTTTCTCTTGCCAGAAGAGGAACCGTTTTGTGTTTTAATATTGTTTACGTGAATTATTATTTTTTTTATTTACAGCATTCCTTTCCACAATGTCACAACAAAAACCCACTGAGTTGATTGACATACAACAGCCGTGTTGGTTCACTGTAGCCTTTGCCAATCGCGAGACGATATGAAAAGTGAAAGTAGCAGAACTGCTGCATGACAGGTGAAACAAAGCAGGCGCCTGTGTAAAACAGGAACTGGCAGACACTACATTAACCACAGGCAGGAGTATGTAGAAACAAACATGTATTTTAAGAAAAAGGAGGATTTACAAGAAATATAGTATTTAGTATCAACTGCTGGCTTTTTCAGAAAGCATTTCTTTGCAGCGAGGCCAAACTGTTTAGAAACACATTTTCAGAGTCAATAATCTCTGAATGTTTAGTCTTGGCTTGTCTGGGGTGTTTCTCAGAGTCTTACGCCAATGTTTAGTCTTGGCTTGTCTGGGGTGTTTCTCAGAGTCTTACACCTGGAGACGAACACTTTTTCTCATACTGAACTCTTTTTTTAAAAGACAGATGAGACTTGCCCAAAAAAAAAAAATCAAATCAGTTACTAAAGAAAGAGATCCTGGAATTGTTGTTGAACTCTCTATGAAAGCACAATGCAAAATTATGCTACCATCACAAATAAAAACACCATGACCTCAGTAATTCCTTCAAAAATTAAATGATTTGTATTCAAATATTTTACTTAATAAATGCTTTTTTGATGCTACTGTGATTGGAGGAGGTGTGTCATTGTGATCTTCAGGAGCTCACCGAGAGTACGAGTGCTCGTCTGCAGAGGGGAGAGGATGAGAACCGGCCACAACAAACCAAGACCTTACTTTCAGGGATCATTTCTATCGAGTTTAACTTGAGGAATGTGTTTCTAAAAGAGTTCGGTCTTGCTCTCCATGACGATGAGTAACGATGTTTCCTTCAGAGCAGGAACACGTTGAGAAGAGTTGTTTCTTCTTCACTGTTACTGACTGATTGGAGTTTCTCATTGAAACTCTGATGGAGGAAACATGTTCCGAGTGGATGGCTTTTTAGGAGTCCTAATAAAATGTTATCTGAAGATAATGAACTTCCATGTATTTTAAATAAAAAATGACTTAAAGAGAGTTGAAATGGGTGCAACAAAGCCAACAGGAAGTTAAAGATGTCACTCACGTACAATGTAATCAGGCCACATGAGTGAAAACACCTGTGCAGGTGTTTCAAAGAAGGCAGTCTTTTGCCATAACGGGTCAACAGGTAAGTTTGACTCTTGGAAATGGAAGTGCAATGTTATGCCAAAACAAAAACAACTCTATGGTGCCTGAGATGCAAAAACACAACCTCAAGAGTGATGTTTAATTTCACACATGCAAAAAAAAAAAAAATCATTTTTATATACATATTGTCAAATTGTACATAAATAAACCAGAATGAAAACAGTGGAAACTTGGGGGAAAAAATTGCATAAATCTCTAAAAAAAAAAGTGAAACCGAAACAGACAACTAAAGAAATCACGACACACATGAATCATGTGGCTTGAATGTCCAATAAAAGAGATAACAACAGCAGCAGATGGAAACATCCTTCCTTATGGAATCATGGGAAAACATGACACTGACATTGCGCTCTTTGTTTTGTATATTTTAATAAAAACAAAATATTAAATCCCTATGAAATGTCATCATTTTCATATACAGTGAACCCTCGTTTTTCGCGGGGGTTACGTTCCAAATAGAAACCGTGATAGGCGAAATCCGTGAAGTAGTAACCTTTATTTTACAATTGAAATAGATAGAACTGGACATTAAATATATCTACGTTACATATAGTCGTAATGTGATTTCAATGCACGATGCAAATCTGTGAAGCAGCGAGACCGTGAAAGGTGAACCGCGTTATAGCGAGGGTTCACTGTATTCCCTTTTGGGCTCCATTTAAATTCAACACAGACACATTTCTTATTCAATTTACACAAACAGTTCACATGAAAACTTTGGTACCAAAAGGTCAGAAAAAAACTGAAAAACCCAGATTGAAATCATCCTGAGATACTAAACTACACGTACAAATAAACTAATTACACAAACAGAACAGCTGAATAATTAAATGAAAGCATACATGTGCAAAGAAAATCACATTTCAAGCTGGTTTCCTGCAGTGCCTGAAATAACAGATTTGATGCAGAGACAATAGAAGCGGTCACATTGAAAAAGCTTGGCGACGTCACAGCTGATACATTTTTCCAGGTATACACAATCTGTTAGCTTCAGTTCCTCGCTTCACGGCACATAACACATTCACGGCCGAGTTTCAGTTTCTTACCGTTTTCATCACCTGATGTGACACTTTAAACTCAGAATGAAGAATAGTATCAAATCACAGCTTTTACATCCACACATGAAGCCTTCCTTTTCCCCTTCCTGAGCTCGAATGCAGCATTTCAGCAGCAGTGTGTCCCCTAGTTGTCCGGCAGCAGGGAGCTGAGGCAGGAGAAAGGCAGACTGGACAGGCAGTCTGTGTGGACG
This sequence comes from Brachyistius frenatus, assembly GCF_029030835.1. Classification (NCBI taxonomy): domain Eukaryota; kingdom Metazoa; phylum Chordata; class Actinopteri; family Embiotocidae; genus Brachyistius; species Brachyistius frenatus. The sequence goes on from NW_027210862.1 coordinate 309,513, forward strand.
CTGGCCTGCATGTTGCCGAATAAAACTCGGCTCGTGTCGCCACCGGCCGCGTTCTTTTCCTTCTTCAGCGCCGTGAGCCGCTGCAGGATCAGGCGGTGTTCGCTGCCCCTCAGCAGGCCCCTGAAGTACAGAACAGCCACCAGGTGCTTCCGGCTACAGGTGGAGAGCGAAAGCACACGAATATACCTCCTCATTTCAAATTCATTCATTCATTCAACTCGGTTTGATGTCCAGTTTACCAGAAAGTAATCCGTGTTTTTTTGCAGTTTAATGAAGCGCTTAAAGACCAAAAATGTGTCGCTGACTTTACAGGAGTTCACTCATAGTTTGAATGCTCATCTGCAGACATAAGAACCTCAGAAACAACTTGCACAAATCAAGACTATGCGTACAGGCATCATTTCTTTAGTTCTTAACTTGAGAAATGGTTCTGAAGTGAGTTTCGTCTCCACAATGAAGGATTTATTGTTTGCTTCAGAGCAGGAAATTAGTGGAAAGCCTTAAATTCCTTTCCACTTTTGATGATTGCTCAGTGACCCTGAGAGGTCTGTTTCTAATAAAGGTTTCTATGCTTTCTTGTCCAAATGAAACTTTCTATTAAAATGCTAAAGCTCAACAGAAGATCAACTCAATAAAGATTTTAAACACTAAATTACAGGCCAAGAAACACTAAGTGCCAGTGTGAGGAGGAAACACACACTGAGTGGACTGTTATGTAGATTTAACAATAAAGCACCTGTTAAATTGTTTAAGAAGTATGCTGGAGTCTTGTCAGCGAGGACTTCAGGAAGTAACTGCTCCGGACCAGGAAGTAGTGCAGCACATAATCCCATGTAAAAAATCACAACAGTTCATAATCTGTAACAGTTCCCGTCTAATCGGTCGAGTATTAAAAAAGTCACGACAATCGAGATCAAAGTCAAATCTTGGTTGGATTTTGTGGTCAGCAGTGAAGCATAAAATCCGCTCAGTGACTGTCAATCAATCTGTCACTGATTACGCAGCGATTAAAGGGTCCTTCTGCTCCTGGAGAGTTCACCATGAGTCTGAGTGCTCATCTCCAGAAACTAAAGACAGAGAATCTCCCAAATCAAACCAAAACTTGACTTTCAGGGATCATTTCATGAGTTGTTGATTTGAGAAATGTGTTTCTTTAAGGTTTGGTCTCGCTGTCCACAATGAGGAGTCAATATGTTTCCTTCAGAGGAGAAAAACTGTTGGAAAGATTTAAGGTCTTTTTCCACTATTGATGACTGTTCAGCGTTTCTGTGGGAAACATTTGATGAAGGAAACATGATCTAAGTGGAGTCTGTCTCAAAATAGTGTTAAAAATTAACTTTTGACGTGGAGAATGAAAATTTTGAATTGTATTTAACAGTTTTAAATCCATTTTAATGTAAATAATATCACCAAATAATAACAAAAGAGCTAAATGTGAACATCACAGCTGGGAAATCCTCTGAAGGAATCTCAGAAATTTCATCATCACCATCGCAGTTCTTCAATTCAGGTGACTGCTTAACCAATCCTCTCACATGTCAGTTTGTTCCGCTCCGCTGGTCGTTACACGTGATGTCAGAGCAGAAGTCGACATCTAGCACATGCTCTTTAAAACTGAAGGCAGCTACGCAACTGCTGCTTTGTGCTCTGGGTAAACATTTAGAGAAATTCACTTCCTCATTCTCCTGGTCACGTTATTTGAAGTCTAGTATTTGAGACCTTTAAGTGGGGATTCCTTCAATCTGCTGACTTCTTACAGAAGTGAAGCTTTGACACTTCGGTTGTGTCGTAACTTTGGATTTGTTTCCTCTTGTTTGTGGTGTTTTTTACTTCAAAACCGTTACTTTTCAACACAGATATGTGCTCTGTTAAACTCACTTTAACAAACCTGTCTGGTTTATTAGAAACTGGTCGACAAGACGAAAGCTCAGAGTCGCCTTCTCGCCTGGTTGGTCCTCAAGTCGCTAATAAAGCTTTCAGAGAGACTCGTTGACAATGAACATGCAGCCCAAATCTCAGATCTATTGGGGACCTTTCAGACAGTATTTAGCACCAATTTCTGTTATATACTTGGATAATATTTGTGAGGAAGTTGTCTTAAGTGTCAGTTATTTGATATTTATCTGAATGGTGTTTAGAGATACACAGTTTCGACTCCAAATCTTTCTCTCCAGGCTTCAATCCATTTATTAAAAAGAATATTTCCATCACTGTGTGGGAGATAAAAACAGTCTGAACACTCTGTCCACTGACGATTTGTTAAAATTTCACTTCATATAACTTGATTGATTAATAAATAGCTGCACAACTTCTGGCACTTTCATGAGTCAGCAGTTCCTACCTGAAGTCTGGGTAATGCTCCATTAAAGGCTGCAGATGATTCTTGATGTCTGTCTTGTTTTTCTGGCCGATGATGTCGCTCAGGTCGTCTCCGACAGAATGGAGCCACTCGTGAGTTGATTTCTACAAAAGAAAAAAAATAACAAAACATAAAAGAAAAAAACGAGCTGGTGCTATATAGTATTTAAAGGTGCTTTGGATTTTTAAGGCAGCAACAAAACAAAACACATGAGGATTAAAAGGTGTCTAAATGAACTACTTCATATGTGGTTAGGATGTTCCCAACACAGAGGTGATAAAATCAGTCGTAAATTTGTTGACTAAAATTTCAACGTTTCTACGAAGGTGCTGCAGGCAAAAATCTTAACACGGCTGTCAGACAAATGTAGTTTTGCAAAAGTAAAATGTTTCCTTCTTAAATGTAGCGTAGCAGAAGTATCTTCAAAATTAAGTTAAGCACAGAAGTTGAGGAAATGTACTCAGTTACTTTTCTTAAGTGTGTTTTAATCCCCAAATAGTTCGGGATTCATTGTATCAAGACGGTTAATATCCTTTAAGTGTTCAGAGAAGATGGTGTTCCAGGTGTTTATTACCATGTCGACGAACAGCTCCCTCAGTTTATCCCACTGATGACGGATCTTGGTCGCCGCCGTCTCGTGTTTCCGGTTCTTGCATGTGTAGTTGTTCTTCATCAGCTGGCTGACGTATTCCCTCACAACATGGTAGTGCAATCGGCTCACGAACCCCTGTCTCCAGGAAACACACACACACACACACACACACACACACACACACACACACACACACACACACACACACACACACACACACACACACACACACACACACACACACACACACACACACACACACACACACACACACACACACACACACACAGAGGGTTCATGTGGCAGAATAACAGGAAAAAGGGGAAATATAAATGAGATCAGAAGTGTAGGTGTGAGTTTAGATGATCTGATGACTGCTGGTCCGGTGAGGGATAAAAAAAATTAAAAAAAGACAAACGCTATTCATCCATCCCTGCTGCCAGGATGAATTACTAACAGAGGAATTAATCCTGGCAGGAGGACGCTGCAACAGCAGAAAATAGTTCTGTTTTCCGGGGAAAAACAATGGAGTCCCAACCCACTTACTGGAACTTCCAAGAGTTATAATAGAAAGTGAGTAGGGATTTCCTTTTAGTGTCATGTCAGCATGAAAACCTTATCACTGCAATGTATTTTAGCTCATATTCTATACTTTTTTTGTGTGTGCTTATGACTTCAATTATGACTCTTCAAATACAACCCAATGAAACCTAAAAACTCCTGTTGGAGATTCGTTGAAGATCCAAGGATTTGTCTAATCAGGATGGGATGATGGCCACTGAATGTCATAGGAAGTGTGTGTCTTTCCTGTTAGTGTAATGACTTGGCTGGTAAACAAACAAAAATGGTTTGTAAGTGCTGGAATCCCCCGTGATGGCCATCTCCTCCGCCATCATCTCCTCATCCGCCATCATTTCCTCCTCCGCCATCATCTCCTCCTCCTCCTCTTCCTTCTCACCTGGACGTGTGGAGGCCTCATGGTGTTGCAGTGCTTGGAAAGCAGCTCTGTGTGCCTGTAAAGGTGATCAAAGTCCTCGTTGTTGGTGAGCCACTTCCTGGTCATCATGCTCCGCAGGTACGGCTGGAAAAAAAAACAAAAAAAACAGCAAAGAGAGACGGTCAGAAGGCAAAAATAACATGATAACTTTTTTAGTTTCATTGAAATGAATGGAGGACAGCTATGTTTTCTGCTTTTTTAAAGTTTGAGTAGGCCTGTCAAACACTTAAAATCACCCATGTGTTCTTTACAAGCAAGCGGTTGTCTGAATATTGGCTGCTGCAGCAGAGGAGCTAAGGAAGGAGAAGGTGATCGTGGTTCCTGTCACCAGTCGACGTTGGTTTTATTTCACCACAACCTCAGTGTCAAAATCGCTTTATTGGCCATTTGTTGACACATACAAGGAATTTGACTCCGGTTTTAGGTTCGCTCTCATGTCCAAAAACAAAACAGACAGACATAAGTAGACATATAAAACATAAATAGACATATTTACAGGATAGAAATGAATGAATATATACATACAGTGAAGGAAATAATTATTTGATCCCTTGCCGATTTTGAAAGTTTGCCCACTGACAAGGAAATGAACCTTCTATAATTGTAATGGTAGGTTTATTTTAACAGCGAGAGACAGAATATCCCCCCCCCAAAAAAAATCACATATAATTTGTTTATAATTGATTGTGTAAAATAAGTATTTGATCCCCCAGCACAACATAAAACTGTTCTTGTTCCTAGTGGTTTTGGCGCACAGTGCTCTGACCAAACACATGACCAAACATTAACCAAAGTGGCAGTACTTCAGGAAATGGTCACATGAATGGACTCTTATCACACTTCCTGTTTTGTCCCTGCACTTGTTTTTCTGTATTTTAGACACTACATGCCTTATTTTAAGCCTCTAGTTTTGTGAGTAGAATTTCAGGAAAGCCGCATCTCTTTTTTCCGATTCTCCTTTTAGAAACAACAACAGCTAACAACTGCTCTCCAAGAGGAAATGAAGGTCAACTCGGTTTTCACAGAATAAAGCCCGAACAGTAATCGACCCGCTGGACCGCCATACCTTGACCTCGTCTTTGAACTGGTCCTCCAGGTCCTGCATGAGCCTGGCAACCAGCAACTTCACCTCTTGTCTGAACCCTTCCACCCCGTCTGGACAGGAGTCCTGGTAATTGTCTATGTGGTCCCTGCAGGACGACGAACAGGACACGGAGGAAGCATCAGTTTCTGAGGCGTATGAGGTGACTGCACATACAATATTGTACAAACAATGTTGTTTGTTAAATGTTTCATTTTATTTGACTGTTTGGGTTTTGGCTCTGGTGCCGACACCTCTACACATTTACACATCTGCAAATTTGTCGATCCATTCATTTTTTGACCCTATTTTTTGGAAAAGTAAGATATAACTCAAATGTTTTCATGTTTTCAGTGTATTTCCTGCATGATACTGAATATATTTAACATGCGATATGTGTTTGTTTCGAAGAACCTTCAAATAAAATGATACTTATTGAATATTCATACCTTAAAACCCTGCGGATTATCAAAATTAAAAAGCTTAGTTTGTGCTGCACATCATTTCACACGTTTCCCTCTATTCCAGCATCAAACTTTATTTTTTAGACTCTCCGATTTGAAAGTTAAGTAAATTACTTTTGGCGAGATTGCAGCGCTGTGTTGATGTTTGTGACTGACATCCGCCAGGCTCACGTCTACTTTGAAACCTCAGAGCTGCATAAAACCACAAAAGCAGACATTGAACCTGCAGTCAGAAACACACACAGTATAAATGTCCCTGAGTGAACCAACCCCAAACCACATCTGCTTCTCTGTGACTGACGGTTGTAGCTGACGGTGAAATCCAGCAGATCTGCCTGCTCTCAGTACTTCTCTTTGACCCACTTATAACAGAAGCAGAGTTTCTCACTTGCAGCGCCGCTTCCCTGAAATCACGTGATGCAGCACCCTGTCCAACAACTCTCAGTGACGTGAAAGTGGCACTAATGAGCCTCTATTCAAGAAAACGCCTTCTTTTAATCACCAAGCTTGTGAAAGTTCTCTTTGTGAGCTTCATTCTCACATAAATCATGTTGGCACAAGTGCTGGGAATCTCCCAGCAGAGTCGAAAATATCTCGGGGATGAATCATCCAAACAAAAGCTCTATAAGCACTTACAAAAAACTCTCCAGCCTGTGTCCTTAACTGCTTGTTTTCTGCATTGAATTTTCTTTTTATTGATTTTTTAGAGAAAAAAGGATGGTTAGAAAAAGGATGTTCAGTGCTGATTAGAAAAGGCTAAACAAAGACCATGCCTGCTTAACATCAGCATGTTAGCATGGCTACACTAGCATTTAGCTCAACTTACTGCTGTGCTCAGTGCAGCCTCTCAGAGCTGCAAGAATAACATGGCTGTCCTCATTTATTTGATATTATTTCCACCTGAATAACTCCCAGTTTCATTCAGTTCCAGTTCCATAACTCCATAACTATGAAGCCATTATTTTATCAGTGCCTGATCAAAAGTTTAAATGAGTCATGTTATGTAACGTAATGTTATTGAACCTAAAGGGACTTCCAGACTGTCAATGGTTAACTATAATGTATACACATAGAACCGTAAATATACTTTTTTATAGTCATGCCTGAACAGGTAAAGTGCTTCATATTATAGTTTTAAAAATCTATATTATTACGAAAAGCCATATTTCTTATTTTCATTTTTGTGCTTTAATGTATTTAATGCTTATTTCCACAAATAACAGCGGTAGGTATGTTTTTAAAATCATATTTCTTCCTTACACTCATCCTCTCATTTCTGTAGCTGAGCTCAAGCAGGAAACAAACAGTTAACCCCACACAGATCCTCACTGGGGACAGATTGTTTTTCTTCGGGAGGCTGCCCCATTTTGGGGTTTTGGCAGGGCGAGTCAGTTGTCGTGGTGCATCATGGGTATTTTCTGGAAGTCACGTGACTTACTGTAAAGAAGTGAAGCTATTGATGTAGGTTATCTGATACTCTGTCCAAAGAGGTTTGAGCTTGCTGCAGTGACGCCTGAACTCCGACTCAAACCTGCAGAGGAGCGAAGAAGAGACTTCAGTCAGAGGAGGAGAAAAGAGGCGGGATTAAACCTGCCAGACAAATAAAAGGGCTTCAGTGTCCCACTTTAAAACAAGCCCTCAGAAGGTGGACAAAATATCAAGAACATCTGACAATAAGTAGATAGAAAAACAAAAAAAAAAAAAACATTATAAAATAAAGAATAAAATAATGAATTGAAAAAAATCATGGATCGCATTGTAATGACAACGAGGTTGATGAAGGAAACTGTGATGTTAATGTAATTGATACTTGGTCTGATATGTATTCAATAAACCAATGTTGATGTGCAGATTTTTGAAGGTCTAATAAAGCAACTTTATGGTCTTCTGGGGTCAGAAGTCCAAGACAGGCACCAGTCGGAGTACGTCGGGGGAGTAGCTCAGAAAAGGGTGTTTTACTTCCAGTCGCAACAAGTGATGACGAATAAAAGCTGTTTGACACACAGGCAGACTTTGTGTTTGTCTGGGACTCTGTGAGGAAAATCTATAACATCCTTCCTTTGCATTGTGTTGTATTAAACCTGCAGTGAGGAACTTTTGACTAGTCCTTCTGTTGGTGAAAGTAAATACAAAAACACTGCGGACAGGTGTTTACATCGTAGGTTTTGCTGTAGCAGACTGATGTTGGGGCTGTAAAATGGTGGATAAATGAAATCAAAGGCGTCACTGCCTTTGCAAAATGATGCAAAAAGTCCAGTGGAGCCACGTGATTGAATCCTTTTAACCAATTTCATGTTTGCCATCCCACAGCAGTAGACACTAAATTTAAAAACTCTGTAAACTGTAAAACAAAGGGAGATATATCTGGTGGTGATAGCCTTAATCAGCGTTGTGTAAACTCATTTGCAAAGGGCTTGAATCTAAAAGTTCCACACAATAGTTTTTGGCATTAAAAACAATATGCACTCAACAAAAATAGAACTGCAACACTTTTGTTTTGGCTCCCATTTTTCATGACTTGAAGTAAAAGGTTTTAGACTTCTAATTTTTACACAAAAAGGCTTATTTCTCTCAAATTGTGTTCACAAATCTGTTCAAATCTGTGTTAAAGAACACTTCACCTTTGCAAAGATAATCCACTTGAATTTTACTGTTTAATTACCTCAAACGTTCTGGTTTATGGCTCGTTTTGATCCTGTTTGTCTTTTATTTTGTTTTCTTTTTTCCTGCTACAGACAAATCAAACGTCTGCAGAGGAAGACGGAGGAGGACGTTTCATCTGATCTTTCTGTGTTTTTGTGATAAAAAAAAAAACAACTGAAGGAGGTGAAGGCAGACTCTGGGTATTAACACATTACTTCACAGGGAAATCTCACAACTGTGTAGTAATTGTAGAAAAGTCAAGATCCTGTTTTTTGTTTTGTTTTGTTTGTTTTTTCCTCTTTATTTATATTTTTAAATAAACTTGGCTTTTATCCTGCATCATTTTGTCTCCCACAGTGTTTAACTTTAAATGTGCTTTAATTATTCATCTGACATTTGACCTTTGACCTCCTACTCTCTACAAATAACGTCTCAAAGAACTTATGATGTTCATAGGCAAAAATGGCCTGTAACGATTTGAGACACCCAGTTAAATTTAAACTTTTATTGATATTTCAGTGTTTATTTGTTGATAAACAAATCATTGCAGTCATTCCAGTTCAATGACTCTTCACCTTCCTCCTAAAAACTCTATCGTCAGGTTTATTTCAAAGGTACAAACACTTTATATTACAAAAAGGGAAAATGCATCTTTTATGCCATTCTTGTTTTGTTTTTGTTTAATTGCAATTTTTGTGTCAGTGTGTCAGTATGTATACAGGTGTGTGTGTCACTGTGTTAACTTACTTCTTGGGGAAGTGTTTCAACTCCTCGAGGCAGGAGGAGATCACACTCTGCTCCAGTTGAGCATCAATCTTTTGAAAGCGCATAGCATTTCCCTTCACTTTCTGTTGAGAAGCAGTGACAGAGTAAGCTTTCAGAAAAACGGTGAAGATATGAAGCTCTGTGCTGCCACCACGTGGCCAAATCCATTCACTGCATCATGGATGAGAACAAATTAATTCCACAGACTTTTACTTGTCTCTGCATCTACTTTAAATACCCACCAATTCATTTGAATTCTTTTTAGGAGACAAAAGTAAAAGAAAAACAACAATAACGACAATTAAGAATCCAACAAACACACAACCCCCCCCCAAAATAATAACAAACAAGACAAAGCAAGACAAAAACAGAATATCAAACCTATAAAATAATTTTAATTTACCAACAAATATATCCCATTTATAGCCAGTCCTAATGATACATACTTAGAAATCAATATTACATTTATTAATGCACATTTTACTTAACTTAATTTATATTAAAAAAAAATACAATCGAAAGTTTACAGTTTTATTTTTCTTTGTTCAAACTGTGGTTCCAAGCAAAAATGAAGAAGCAAAATATTAAAATATTTTTTAAGTGAAAGGCTTTAAAGTACTTTAATAATAAAATATTGATTCATTTTAGTGTATAAATCTTCAGATTTTTATAATTAATTTTAAACATTCAGTGATGAATGTCGAGGCAATGTCTTGGTTTTATTTGCCACATGAAGACATTATGTGATATCTCATCTTTGATATCAATAAAAAAAAATGAATCAAACCTTTAGGCACGCTGATAGCTGAAGGGTTTGGCCCCATATCACATAATGCACACCGTCATATCTGAATAAATGCATAAATTACCCCAAAACGTGATCTGGTGTCGTTGTGTAGCACAAACAGTGATGTCTTACCGTCCAGATGTCCATGGGAAACGGAGAGTGGAGGAAGTTCTCCTCTTTTTCTGGCACTCTGCTGTGCATCCAAATGTCCTCATTTTCCAGTTCAATGACTAGATCCAGCGAAGACCTCATGTCCTCCTGCAGCAGCAATCAGAGAGAGAAGCCAGGCGGTAGTCAGCATGACAGAAAAACTTCTGTCTCAGGAACAACAGGCATCTTTTCAGAGAACTAGCACTATTTATGAGCTGTAACAATGACTCAAACATTTGCTCGGGTCAACTTCCCAAATTTCTGCGTCATATATAATAATGTCAAGTGTGAAACGAGCATCCTGAACACACAACCTTCAGGTGTGTTAATTTTTTCAATATTAAAATTATTGATTAAGAAAATAATAAGTACAAAGATCAATAATGAAAACAAATTATAACTCATCTTCCTGCAGTTGGAAGCCACTGTTGATGTAGTCAGTTATAAAAACAAGAACAAGGGTTAATATAACTGTTTTGTGATCCAGTTTTTATTGTCATTGGCATGTCCATGGAAATTGCATAAAGGTCAGAGATGTCAAATCAAGTTCAAAAATATAAGAGTTAAAACAAAAACTCGCCAAACTGTTACTAAAAATAAAAATAAAAAAACATAAATTCATTCCCTTTAAAGATTTTGAAATTACCCCAAAATAACACAAAAGACATAAAAAGACAAAAATAAAACTGAAATGAAAAGTGTTTTCAATAACTCAGTATGTCCTCTGTAGAAGCTGCAGCGCTGTGTGCTCCTCACCTTCACTCTGCGGCAGCACTTCTCCTTCAGCTGCCTCAGGAAGTCTTCCTCCAGCTGCAGATCAGTGCTTTCACCCTGCATGTCCGTCTGCAGCGAGAAACTTCCCATGATGCTCTCGCTGTCGGGGCGACACGAGACACAATTCACAATGTTTCATGGAGCTGCCGTGACAAAGAACTCTGAAGGCATGTCGCCTCATGTTGAGAAGAAGAAATCAAGATGTAAGACCTGTTGATTCAGGTTCTGGTAGACCTTCGTGATGTTGTATGAAGGCATTTAAGAACAACATCTTTGCATAATGTTTGGAAACAACACAAATAGTTATGAAATCCAACTGTTTCCAAGTAAAATGCTGTAAATCCTTCTCCAGAGATGCACCAGGAGGAACAAGTGCAACACTTTCATGCCCACAAATGTGTAAAAAGATGTTTCCAAATGTCCAAACTGTAGTGCAATAAGGAGTTTGATCCAAAGTGTATTTGTTTTATGAGAAGAAAAGTGTGTCACAGTACACCATGTGTGATATACTCTAGAAAAAAGGATTCTATTTTACGTAATATGTGAGCAACATGGACATGACCTGATTTTGGCCTCCAGAGTATTGTGCTTCTTTTTTTATTTATTTTTTTAATTTTTTTTATCAGTTGTTTATTTTCGGTTTCCCAAATGTTGTTTTGAGCACAGTTTTTTATTTTTTGGTTGGCGTGGCCTGATTCAACAGCAGTGCTGCTTCTTTTTTGCACTGCTTCCCCCACTCACGCTCGCTCTGGTGCTGCGGTCCCGCGCTTGGTGTTAGGTATTAATTTAAAAAAAATCTCGGGCCGCGCCATCTGTGGAGACATTTTTAATGTGGGCAGTCGAGATGTGTTTGTAGATGTGTTTTCCTTTGTGTGTTTGAGGCCATAGATGTTGCTGCAGGAAGACAATCAGACATACCTCTGTCACTTCTAGGTAAACTAATATAAAGACACCGTGCATTACTTCCTGGATCATGTTTGCAAAATACATTACAGTCTTTCTGAGGACTTTTCTTTTGCATGTCTCTCTTGTTTTATGTTATAAATATGGCAGAAAATGCATTAAACTGCAGATAAGATGAGTATTATCTGTGTTTGAAAATTGCTGTGTGTTGTATTCACATTGGTGAGAATAATAAAATAAATATATTAGGTCCTAAATCTATTAAAATCGACCCTGAATGCAAAAAAAAAACCTAAATTTTCTTTTATTAAAAGGGTGCTCAATGAATTCAGGATTGCACATTTTAAAGTTGAGGGAAGAAACAAGGAATAATTGTCATGACAACAACCAAAATCACAACAGCAGAGGCTGAATTGTTGAAATATGCTGGCTTTAGGTGTCTAACTCAGGTTTGAAACTGCTTTGCAGTGATCATGTGCGCTGCTTGTCCTTCTGTGACCTCAAATCTCAGCTGCAGAGGCCTGAAGTGAAACCAATACTTCCAAGTTTTGACCCAGAAGTGACATAAGCATGTTTGAAATCCCTCCCGCATCTGTAACTGTGCATATAACAAAACAAAACAAAAATCCAGCCTTGCAGAAAAGAGTTTTTCTACACAATATGTCATGTGACCCTATTCCCCATAATTCCTAGTAGTAGATAAACCCTTCCTGCACACACTGACCTCTTGTATTTGTTGATGATCCAGTCCAGCAGAGCATACAGGTCCTTCAGCTCCGTCACTTGCTGCTCCAGCTTCTTCAGGTGCTGCCCAACGACTTCGTGGTAGCTCCTCACGTAGGTGCTGAAGACCTTGAAGCTGGGCGTGTAGGACGACCGCAGCTCCCGCTTTACGTTCTCCAAGTCCTCCAGGATGGTTTTACCCAGCAGCCCCAGGTGAACGGCCAACCAGGAGGCGTCCTGCTCCCTCTGCTGCAGGTGAACGCTTTCCACCTTCACCTGCACACCCTCGCGCACCGCCTCCTTCCAGGCCTCCCTCCAGCTGTCCGGTAGCCCTCCCGGTTCCTCTGCCCTCCTCTCCTCCTCCTGGATGATGCGGGCCACGGGGACCAGCAGCGCCTTGTTTCTGGAGGGATGAGAGTTGGAGTCGCGCACTATGACGCCGATCTTATTCCTCAGGTCTGTGTAGAGGAGGCTGAGGTCTTTTTCCTTCTTGGCCAACTCCGTCGGCGAGTCCTCGGCGCACTGCTCCCGCTCCCGCTGGAACTCCTGCCGCAGGGCAAGGAGGTGCAGGTGGGCCTCCTCCAGCACCTCCGTCTCTATCAGCTTGTTGATCTGCATCACTGGGAGGAAACAGAACACATGGTAAATGACTTTATAAACCCACAGCGACATGTTGTACACAACTACAACCTGAGCCCAATATCTGGATGATCCACATTTTAACACCCACATCAGGACAATTGTAGAAGTAAAACCTCAGAAGGCCCGACTACTTCACGGTGTCGTCATAGGTCTCTAAAAACAACAGCTAAGACCAGAACAGTGGATCACATCAGTCCAGTTCTCCCATCTTTTACGATGACTTCTTATTTATCAAATGATTGAATTTAAACTTTAACTGAATGGTTCATTCTTGATCTGCTGCTTTACATCCAGAAGCAAAACTAAACTTCTGGAATCTGCACTTTATTTTGTTAAATTTATTTTATGTTATTTTTATCCTTTTAAATGATTTATAAACATGTTTTTTGATATAATTTTTTCTTCTTAAAACAAGTGATGTATTCAGATTTAGAAAGTAAAAAAACTGCAATATAAAAACAAGCTGTTCATTGATTGTGTCAGTAAAAGTACAAAATATTTCCAGGTGCATGACAACGAACAGCAGAAACTCCAAATTTAACATGTCAAAGTATTAAAATTTGAAAAAATGACTGTTGTTTTTATAGTTAAAGCAGCGACTCTGCAGCGTATAAACTTTTGTCTACACATAAACTGAACTGTTGTGTATTTACACCGGGACCAAGATTCCTATCATCGGCTGCTTCTGTTGCAAAAACAGAGAATGATAAAGAAAAGAAAGTTGAATGTTCAGACAGAGAAAGAGTTTGACAAGTCAAGGGTCCTGTTTTGAATTCTTGTTTTTAAGCTATAACTCTTTAGAGAAAGGAAAAATAACAAATGTAAAACCTTTTCTGATTAAACAGAGTTGGAATCAACAGAGTTGACCTAAAGGAAAGTTATATCTTCCCACTGAGGTGAAATTTAAAGCTGGCTGAGCCTGATGCTCTTTAAGATGTCAGTAACATTAAAGAGAAGAATTACCTAATAGTAAACATGCCTTAAATTAGTATATTATTGTTTGAAACTACACATACAGTTGTGACAGTACATACTTGCTATACTATATATAAGAAAACAGTCCACAGTAAACCCTCCTTGGATAGAAAGGTGTAAAAACATGTGTGTATGACAGACTACCTGACAGCGGTGTGTGCGGTATTTCCGGCAGCGTGTACGACTCCTCCATCTCCACCCACACGTCCTCCTCCTTCCCCTCCTCCTCCTTCTGCTCCTCTGCCAAGCCCTCTATGAGTGTCTCCTGCTTGATGTTTTTATCTCGGTCCTTCTTGGTGCCCAAATTCAGGCTCCGACGGAAGGACTCTGCTCTTGTCATGAAAGAGTTGCTGAACCTGGACATGTTGGGATCTGAGAGTGGAAAGCACACAACAGTCAAGTGTCAAAATCAGTAAATGAATGTGTTGTGGTTTGGTTTGTTGACATCCACCAGGCAACTGAGAGCATTTTACAATGAATAAATAATTTAAAAGTAATTTTTTTTTTTTTTCAACAATTCTCAATATTGAACTTTATGGCTTCATCTGATAGCTGATAATTGGACTTTTTCACACTAAACAGTTTTAACTTTTTAATAGCAGGAAAAGCTCAGGTGCAGACAATTACATTAAAGATGGGCCTCTGCCACCTACAAGCCTCATTAAGACATGTTGGTTCGTCAGCATACACAACACCAAATCACTGGAGGTGTTCAGATTTATTTGTATGAGCAAAATGGCCAACCATTCTGGGTTTATTTTATTGTAAAGTTTTGGGTTGTTGCTTGGCTAAAACAATAAATTTGAAGACATCAGATGAGGCTTTTGGAAACTATGAATAAATCAGTCACCCAAGAAAATTAGAGATTAAATGATAATGAAGCAATGAAAATCATTTTCAGTTGATGCTTTCAAACTTGCAGTTCAGAGCTTATTTTTCTTCAACACAGCACGATGCTCATTCACCTAATATAAGTTGTGGAGAAGTTTCTATTTTAGCATGTTTCCGTTGCATAATTTTTGCAATATTACAACACCAAAATACAAACTGCATTATTGCTTTCATGCACTGTTTACAGCTGGAGATCTCTGCTCAATAGTCATGTGCTACACACATCCCGACTGGCTGTATGTGGTCTACGTTTGCTGGCTCAGGCTCATGTGACCATACGTTTATGCTGACATCTGAGTTACAGCTGTTACAACTGAGGGAAAGGTTAACTGTTTGCTTTCTGGGTCTGGGCATATTTTACCTTTAACATACATTACATGGTTAAAAGTGTGTGGACGTCCTCGACATTTGATGTGGGTCTGTTTTTCACAACCGTGACTGAAAGCTCATTCCTGAAACTGGAAAAAAAAAAGCTAACAAAACAACCTGGCAGGTCTGCACAGAGGTCCAGCCTAAATACCTTTCAGATGAACTGAAACAGGCCTTATCACCCAACATCAGTGTCAGACCTCAGTAAAGCTCCTGTGGCTGAATGGGACCAGAAAAAAAAAAAAAGAAGCCCTGCTGCTACACTCAAAAGCAGGAGAGTGGAGGCTGCAAATTAATGCCCAATATAGGTAGAAGTTTAGATGTATGTACCTGTCTTCGGACGTGGCAGTGATTTGTGTTTGACGTGGGCCTCATCTTCCTCTTTTTTCTGGAGGAAAACCTCGATGCTCTCCACAGGAGAGGTGGCTGGAGATCTGCTGCTCAGACCTGACGGAGAGAAGAGGAAGAGGAGGCTGAAAACAGCAGAAGTTACTCAATAAACCACTAACTCTATCTTATCTGTTTCACCACCACACCTCTGTTTGTTAAGTCAAACCAAAATGGTTTCCCTTATTTACATTTGCGAGTGTGTCAGTGTAAATGTGCATGTCTTGGCAGTGCTTTGTCCTTACGGTGACCTGATAAACCGACTGAGGAATGCAAAGATTAACTCCTGACGAAAACACAAGAGCTCCAGCATGTAAAAGTGAAAGTCGCCAGCAAAGTTTGGAAGGCAGCTTGCCCTCATTTCTGCTGACAGAGGTAATGATCTAAAATAAATCACATGACGAGTGGTAAATGAAATTACTGCATGTGCACAATGGAAAAGGAAGACAGTACCCTCACCCTGCTGCAGAAACCTCAGACTGTAAGCATTTCCACATACACACTGCACACAGAGTTTTTCCTCACTTTTCTGCCTCAAGAATATTTTGTAAATGATCAGTTGATTTAAGTCTAGAAAACAAGAGAATCCTCTCACTTCCGCATCACTTCAGCCTGCCTCACCACAAATCAGAATAAAACAATATCACAAAATCCACAATTGTCATATTATTTAAATAATACAGTATCAACAACAAAAACAATGAAGAACCCTTTCATGGTAATCTCCAAACATCTATCCTCTTTTTCTCATTCACAGAATTAAAAAATAAAACTAAAATAGCGAAGCGCACACAGTTTTAACTACCAATATATTCAAACTTTAACAATATAAGTAATTAATGAGAACCTCTATTATTCAATCCAAGCATCTGATCTCTGCATTAACGGCGAACAAGAATTAGGGACTCCACAGTTTGTGGTCATCAAAGATTGTCTATTTTCCCGATTTTATGCAGCGGTCTGCTGGTGGAACAGAGAGGGACAGGAGGAGAATAAACAGGCTGGTCAAAAGGGCCAGCTCGGTCCTGGACGGTCCCCCGGACTCCGTAGAGAAGGTGGGTGAGAGGAGGATGTTAGCCAGGCTGACATCGATCATGGGCAACACCTCTCACCCGCTCCATGAGACTGTAGGCGCTTTAAGCAGCTCTTTCAGTGGCAGACTGCTGCACCCTCAGTGCAGGAAAGAGCGCTACCGCAGCTCGTTTGTTCCGACCGCTGTTCGATTTTTCAACACCACCATAAAATAATGTGGCACTATTCATATTCATTTAATTTCATTTTAATGCACTGGTCACTTTTTCCATTTGAATTAAAAACAATTTTTTTTGTTTTTTTGTGTATATAGTCTGTGTGTGTGTATTTATTCATTGCTCTTTTTCATATTGTGTGCACTTTTTTTGTTCTTTCGACGCTGCTGTGACGACCGAATTTCCCCAATGTGGGATCAATAAAGTCTAAAATCTAAATCTAAATCTAAAGATGGGATTTTGGCTAAAAAGACTGACAAGCTTGCTATCTAATGGAAAATCTAAAGGCTGTAATGTAAGTTTTCACACCATCAGCAGTTTTCTTTTATAAAATTTTGTATTGGCCTTCAACAAATAATAAAAGACTATTTTCTGCGATACAAGCGTACTAAAGCTCACCTGTAAATATTTGCCTTCTTGCTCTTTCTGCACTTTTGCACTCTGTGCTCTCCTTCCACCTACACACACACAGTGTGTACAACAGCACCCACATCTGAGTGGAACAAGTTCACGCACGTTTTCTGGTGGGTGTTTAGGAAAATGTAGACAAGCAGCTACTAACCTATAGAGGAGGCAGGTGGAATGAGCCAAACAGGTACTCACTACAAAACATGGCAGATGTTTTGATAAGATCTTTTATCCTATTTTATCTTAAATTTTCTGTAAAAACTTCTCCGAAGCTCAGTGGGTTTTAAAGGTTTTCAGCAAGAGCCGGACATGCTGAAAATGTCATTTTACTGTGCTGTAAAAATGTGACTTTTTAGCCATAACTCTGCACAAAAACAGCAAATCTCCTCTTGTGCCGTCTCTTCTTCTGACCTTGAGAGGTCATGTTATTGTACCTGCCTGCTAATGCCACTTCAGATTTAATGACAGTACTCTACTCACTGGGAGACGGAGGCGGCTGTGAGGAAGAAGACCCCGACTCATTCCCCGATGTGTCTCCTTTGGGTGTGACCTTTGACCCCTTGCCTGTCGGGGAGAGGGGGCTCTTCTCCACAGCATGCCGGAAGCTCATCCTGAAGGACTGCAGCATGCCCAGCTTCGGGATGCCATTGGTCGACATCTGCTCGTTGCTCTTCAGGGACACCCTGTCCTCGCTGGTGTTGTCAGTGGACTTGTCCATCATTTGTGACATCTCATCCCGTAAAACATCCAACTGTGAAGGGAAAGAAAAACGTCAAATATAAGATGAAAATCTGAGGAGGAACAGTCTGCTGTACGACTCAAAGTGTGTGAAACGCTGGTGTGTTTTTGTGACTGCAATCAGCAGGGACAGGTAGAGCAGTTTCTGTTTACAGATAACATGACAGCCAGCAGTTCTGGTCATAAGAAAAGAGAAGCTAAAAATTAATGTGAATTTGATGTAACAGCAAAACTAAAAGCTCTACTGAAGGACTGAAGGGCCTCATTTCCACAGGGGGAACAGGTTCTTCTTACTTTTCAAACTATTGTTTTTGTAGTTTCAGGTTGATTTTTTTTGTTGAAACCCCTCAACCCAGTTTCCTCTGAATCGCCAGCTCCCATTATCCCGATAAGAGCACAAAGAAGTCTATAAAAATCAGCGTAAGGGAATCAGATGTCAGGTCTTAGGGCTGCATTTGACAGCAGTGAGCAAAACCTTTAATTACAAAGATTGAAAGTGTCATTGGGATTAAAAGAGCCACACAAATCATATTTATCAGATAGATGATGACTCTTCCATACAAATAAAAAGTTAGTGGTGGAGTTCCACAGGGTTCTGTATTCGGCCCGATACTTTTCACATTATAAAAATGTTTTAAAAGTATGTTGTAAAGACTTTAAGCACCCTGAAATGACTAATGTTGCTATTTGGTGCTATATAAATAAAATCTAACTGAACAGTAAAATAAAAAATAAAACTTTATTTTTACACCACTTTTTAATACAAAGCTAAAAGTTGCTAACAAGGCTATAGATTTGTTTCGGCTATTGATACTTAAAGAAATTGATTGATTACATATGAGATTACTGTGAACATGCTTCTTAGTTCTGTAAAAAGTAGTCAATTATTCAAATAATCTGTCAATAGTGAATTAAGGAATAACTATTTTCATAAATTAATAATTTATTTTGAAATTTTATAATATGAAATGCCACATATTTTTACCTTTACTCTTTCAAAACAAGACATCACTGTGTTAGGTTAGGTAGTTACTTTATTAATCCCCGAGGGGATTTATTTTTTCGCTACAGCAGCATATAGGAAGCAATAAGATAATAACAGAACAATAGAAAGCAATAAAATAGCAGTGTTTCACTGTCCACTGTCACAATAAATTAAACAGCAACAACAAAGACTAAATGAACATGAAACTAGCTTGCAGCACTACTATAAATACATAAAATATAAAATGTATATTAACCATTACTAGACAATACATTGCTTTTACAGATTTTCTATGAATTTTTGAAAATAATTTCTGTGAAATAAAAGATATCGAGATCGTCTCTTTTCTTTCAACCGTGTAAATGCTATGATGTTGTGATATAGTTATAAATTCTTAATAATATCATAAAGGTTTGTCACGTCCGTCGGGATCAAACATTAAAAACGTACCTGTCCGCTGATAACGTCATTTGTCGCCATTGTTTTACCAGACTGTCACTGAGCGAACAAAATTTGATCATATGAAACTAAAGAAAAAAAAAACTCTGCTTCATTTTATTCAGCCACAGCATGCAAACTGTCCAATAACTGCAAGAGAAGCAGAGAAAGGTGTTGCCTTACAAGTCCATGGATTTCTCAGGGGAAAAAAAAGGAAAAAAAAATAGTCCGACAGGTTTCCTTTACCTGCGTTTCACTTTCACTGTCTTCACCTGGCCGATCCGGTTTAGCAGAAAAATAAAATAAACAGGGACATTTGTCGTGTCAAGCTCAGAAAGAAAAGGTTAAAACAACATTTAACAATTTTCTCCAGGAACACGGAGACGACAAAGTCAACCTTCCTGCTTCAGCTGGGTCTGAAGAAACAGTTAATGATTAAACAGACATAAACTGAAAAGGGGAAGTATCGGTCACAGCCGTTCACAATGATTATCGCAGACATTTTTATGTAGTTTTTTTTTTTTTAAAAACCCTGATCAGTTTACAGGTAGATTTCTCGTTTCACCTGGAATGTGGCATTAAAGTATGTGTACCGCCTTCAAGAGTTCCTGTAAACTCATGTTGCAAGGTCATAAAGTGAGAGGTGTAATAATCTGTCAGTGGTGAAGCAAGCTCTATACAAGGTACAGTATATAAGGCTACACGTTGGTGGAAAGTAATTTCGCGTATTTACTTCATCAATGTACCTTAGTTTATGTTTCTTTATTAATCTCTGCTACTTTTCAGAGGAAAATACTGTACTTTTAATTGCACTGCCTTAATTTGACAAGTGTAGCTGCACAAGTCACTTTTTGTGAACATGATCTCACATTATCAACCTTTGGCAAGCAGCTAAACTTTTTTTCTTTCTTCTTATTAATCACCTCCTGACTCCTGTGGTTTGTCTAGGAAACGTTTGGAGGGCCCAGACCCCAATCAGTTTCACTTCATGCTTTAGGTGCATGTTTATTTTTTTCACTGCTTTATTAGCAATTAAGTAAAAGATGTGTGTACTTCTTCCACATGCTGTCTGTACAATAGCAGCTACACACAAAGCACTTTATTAGGAACACCTGTGTAATCTAATGAATCCAAAACAACAGCTGTGCTTGTCAAAAAAAGGGATACTTCTACTTTATCTTTATGTGTTAATGTTAATGGAATGAACAAAATATTAGGAACACCTTTCAATACAAAAAACCCACTTCTGACCGCAATAATAAAGAAACATCACTTCTGACAAAAACTAGGATTTATGGCAGCACTTTTGTTTTGGATTGTATTGGATAGCTCAGGAATTCCTAATAGAGAGCTCAGTAAGTGCATATGAGTACATAAATGCACTTGTAACAGTGAGATCTTTACTAATATAGTCTTAAAAGTGAATTGAACAGCTTCAAAGTACTTCCTACTGCTATAATTTTGGTATCTAAGTTGCAGATTGGTACGCAGCTGTCAAGGCAATAATAAAACAAACTATAAACAATAATAAACAACAAATATAAAACAAATTGTAATCAAACTAAATTATATATACTTTATTTTAATCAGGTGTCATAAAATATAAAATATTGGTCATCGACTGCAACTTTTCCAAACCAAAGTGTTGTCTTCTTTTTTCATCTGTTTTAAAAAGATCTAAAGAATTGAAAGTATCCAATATTTTGCCCAAAATAGCAGAAATTCACAGAAAATATCCTTTATGACCAACAGGTTGCTCATCACTGAGCTGCTGTATATTTATGGAGCTGCATGCAAACCTAAAATAAAACCCTCAGCTGTTGACTCAGTAAGTGTGCCAAAGTTCAAAACCCAAAATCCAAAAATGATTTCAGGCCCTGTCGAGTCATTTACGTCCAATAGAGGGCGATAAGGGCCATATTAGTTATTTCACAAAAACTATTAATGTGCGGTGGTTGACATTTATTTTTTTAATGCAGGAGACAGAAGTTAAATGAAGCTCAAAGTGTGATGATATAAACATTTCAGATTTGTTTCCTGGTGCGGTTTGGCCCAGATCTGACATCTGCTCTGCATCCCAGAGACCGAAGAATCATGGAGAGAAGTGATAAATGTTCACAGTCCAGACTAATGGCATCGTGACCAACTGCTCCATCTTGTGTGTGTGTGTGTGTGTGTGTGTGTGTGTGTGTGTGTGTGTGTGTGTGTGTGTGTGTGTGTGTGTGTGTGTGTGTGTGTGGATATGAGTTACATACAGAAACGTAAACAATTACATAGCTGCATCTATAGTGTCAGCAGCATCTTAACAGAGGCCTGTTTCATCCATCAATCATCCTTTTCTTCTTATTTGTAAACAACACAGCAAATATAATTTTATACAACTACAACCTCAAGCAGAGGCAGAAAGGTGGTGAAAGCTTTAAACAAATTGCATTTTAAGGTATATGTGCACAAAAGAGGAAAGAAAAGAAAAGAGACCAAAACATCCATAATTTTTGTTCCACTTCTTAAATCGAACCAAAATCTTTACAAAAAGGAAACATACTAGAAAGGTTTTGTTTACATAAGAAATATATTACTGTTTCACATTTGATTTCACACAAACAAACACTAAACAGTGCGTTTAACATGGACAAAGCAAGTTTATTTCAATCATATAGCACATTTTATTAGACCATAACTCAGTGTTAACAAATAAAATGTCACATGGGATTACAAGACATCACCATTTACCCTCTGACATCACTATGGTATGGAAAATTAATCCTAATTTTCTATTTAATTGTTGACTAAACTGCAGAAAATACATGCCATAATTGAAAAGTTTATCCTGATAAAGGTATTTTTCCTTTATTTGGCTAGTAAAGCTTATTCTGTGTACTTGAGTATCTGTATTTGGTGCTTCTTTATACCTCCACTCCCACTCGATCTCAGAAGGAAATATTGTGCTTTCCGTTACATTCATTTACCAGCTTTTTCCTGAGTTTCGATTCACGGTACGGTTTAACTGGTTTTGCCTGCAGTCCAGGGATTTCCGCAGCGCCGCTTAACTCAGCAGCAGCTCTGCCACACAATGGCTGCTATTGAGCACCGGCATCAGATTAGTGTTGCATAATGAACGGAGAGCTGTGGCGTGAATGGTGTGTGTCTGCGAGCCCAGATGTCCACGAGCTTAGACCAATCTGTAGATTATACTGTAGCCTTCTAAAACCCTTGTCATGTTGTCAAAGATGTAATTGAGATCATTTGATAATGTCTGTTGTATTGAGCTGAGCAAAGGGAGATTTAAAAAAAAAAAATCTTTACTCCATTATTGGTATCTTTTCATTCAAATATACTCAGTTTGTGTTTATCCAATCAATTTGCATGTTGTTACCACAGAAACTGCTTGAAAAGGGCAGGTAGTGGCAACGAAATGTGCCTTCTCTTATTTGAAACTGCATATTAAATTATGTTATCCATCCATTATCTATACCCGCTTTATCCTCAACAGGGTCCGTACAGAAAGGCCCAGGCCCGGATTCAAACCCGGAACCTTTTTGCTGCGAGGCGACAATGCTAAGTTCTGCACCATTGTGCCACAATTAGCAAACAAATTATGTTATACTGGCCAATTCTTAAAGTATGTTGGATTATATGTTACCCTACATTACATAATAATTTAAGTTGAAAGAAATTACTGTATGATGTGCTTTAAACTAAGTTATAGTTCAAGTTTGTTCTAATGAATGCTGTCTGTATAATGTAAGGCATCAGTGAAATATTAGTTTGCATGTTTGTTTGGTGTTTTGCCTGTCGCCATCTTGGATTTTTGGAGCTAGAAATGACCATATTTGGACAAGCCAAAGAGGAGCAAGGGGCTGGATCTGACCAAGAACCTGAGGACAGTATGCCACGCCCACCTATACCTGAAACCTGACTGCACCAAGGCATGTCAATCAAACAGACACACCCTTAAACATAGCTCTGTTTGAGGCCTTATATTTAACTGATGCTATCATTATTTTCAGAGGGAACACCAGTAAAATAATCAGAAGGAGTAAACTTAGCAAATGACACCATCATGACTAGAGGAAAGAAAGGTATTGACTATGTATTTCATGAGAGAAGTTAACACTTTTTTAATGGAAGTCTACGGAATCAGAGATTTTTTGGAGCTGGCCCCCTGGTGGTATTGCACTTTAAGGCATTGGCTTCACTTTCCAGATCTAGAGACTACGTTCTTTTTTATATACAGTCTATGGTTGATAGATATATTAAATAGTTATTTATAGAGGGATTTTTTTTTATTTTTTATATTTATTGTTATTTTTTTGCTGTGTTTGAAAATGTAACACAAAAATTCATGTAAATCCAAAAGCTAAATTCACCTTTGGCCTGTTCACCCACTTTGGGAACCACTGGGTTATAAATAAGGTCCACGATTTTCTCTGCTCTGTGCTATTTTACAGCTCTTTAGTTGCTATTCTCTCTGTTACAGTCCTAGTTTCACACACCCCCGCACACACACACACACACACACAGAAACATCTACCACCCACATCGTGGCACGGTGTCACCTTTTACCCATGGGCAGCCCTGGAGTGAAGAAGAATCTCGATGCTGGTGCTCCTCGTTGGAATGCACCGACACCGATAGCTCGGCAGAGCTTCGACACAACCACCGCTGAAATAACACGTTTTTATTCAGACAAAATACTACATGAAAATTGAAAATTATGCAGTTGACTTTTGTGCAAATTCGATCCATTCGCGTCGGACCTCTGTCACCCGGTTTACAGGTGACCCAGACAATTCTGAGGTTTTTCTCCCAAATAATCACAGTCTCACTGGACAAGAAGTCACCTGAGAGAGCTGCACATCTGTCGTTGGTCACAGTGCTCGGGGCTTGTCGCTGCCTGAACTCGGCTCTTCGGAGACAGCAGAGCCAGGATCATCTATTGAACAAAGCTGCACCGCTGCGTCTGATGTGTCCATCCATTACAATGATCCAGGGTTGCCTTTTAAACTGTGTACAACATTGTAATTCCCAGAATCTCTCCTCCTTCATTTGCATCCTTTTAATTCTTCCATAGCTGCAGTGAATTCAGTGTCAGTCAAACGTTTCCATCTCAGCTTGTTAAGAAGCAAGTTGCCCCAGATTTTGCATGTTTAAATTTTATATTCAGTGGGTGTCTACTGTCACTATTTATAGGGGTTTTTATGTTGTTCCCCAGGATGCTGTGACAAAAAAACAACACGCCACACTTCTCTTTTAAGTTGCCCCGAGTGCATTTCAGTTCAGTTCCAGCTGTCTGACAACCAGCATTTCTGCTGCTGAGCCGGTTCATCCTTCATATATCAGTCACAGAGACTGACTGGTTGAAATGCATGTCAGCTGTGATAGTCATAACGTTTATGAGG
Source organism: Brachyistius frenatus (assembly GCF_029030835.1). Lineage (NCBI taxonomy): Eukaryota > Metazoa > Chordata > Actinopteri > Embiotocidae > Brachyistius > Brachyistius frenatus. The sequence goes on from NW_027210862.1 coordinate 334,233, forward strand.
TCGAGGGGTCACTGTCAGGCAGAACGAAAACTACAAAACTAATTCATTGACTTTCCCAGCATTCCCTCGCAACAAACTTTTACATTCTGTCTGATCGACAGTAAAAGGCTCAACAGTATTATGCCATAACACCGGACCATTTCAGGTGGAAGAGACCTTTAATGGACATTTCTTCCCGCCAGATTTGGCTCTTACCTCTTCTTTCTCTTCCCCAAAAGAATATTAGATCAAATTTAATGTGCACTCTCTGCTCAAGTTTCAGATGCATGGAATTGCTGAGGCACCTGAAAAAGTGGTCACAAAAATGTTACTTTGAATACTTAATCATGAAATCTACAAATCTAAACTTTTTGACTGCACCATGTCTCTGTTATATCTGATAAATGCACAGGGGATTTTAATCCTGTGTGGCTAAACAATGCTTTCTCAGCCAATGTTAATTGTGTAGGAGCAATAAAGCATCGTTACCGTATAGAGTACATTGTAGGGCATATCACAGATTTACCCACAGATGCAGCTGTAGTCTGAGCATATCAACCAGCCTCAACACAAACACCCAGGAAGAGGAGCTGCAGCTGCACTCACAGCCAGGGCAAATAAATGCATCATGTAAAGTGTCACATTGTCTCTTCTGTCTGGGTTTGGTCTGAGTTCTATCATGAAAAAAGGGCCCGATGGATATTTTACAAACTTTATGGGGCTCTTTCGTGTTTTTGTAAATTTATTCTCTTTTATATTGTGACATTATTCACCATACCACTTGTTATATCTCCAAATCTCTCTTTTCTTGGGGGATGTACCCTTAGAAACATGTGAAATATAAATGTTCTATGTGTTTTATAGTTTTATTTTAGATACCTGAAAATTGAGATGAAAAAGCCTCATCTGAGATCATCTTCAGAGCATCAGGTGTCGGAGGAGGGATTCTGACATTAAAAGCATTTGGGATCCACTGTGTCAAACAACACAGCAAAATAAAATATTTAAGAATAGAAAAAAAAGAAAAAGAAAAGAAGAGTCACCAGGCAGATGGCAGGAGAGTGTCAGCTACGCAAGCAAAGTGGAAGCTGAGTGATTTCTTTTTTGTGTCTTTTTCTTTATCTTTCTGTTCGGATTTCTGCTCTGTGACTCATTCTGTTTCAATTCTCGCAGCTCACAGGAGAGCAGAGAAAAATGAGAGGCAAAAACAGGTGAGGCGAGTTTTTATGCCTTTGCTGTCAGATACGGTTTCATGAAAATGGGTTGTTGGGGGGAAAAATAAGAAAAGAAAGAGACAAAAGATACACAGAGAAGATGAGCTTCAAAGAAAGGGAAGCTGACAGAAAAAAGAGAAAGCAGGGGAGAGAAAACTGAAGGCAGGACATGAAAAGAGTAAGACACAAAAGTCAAGCAGCAGAAAGGGAAGATAAGGTGAACCTTGTTGGATTTATAAAATGGGTTATAGGGATATTTAAAATGTATCACGTGCTGCAGTTTTGATTAAAAAAAAACTCACTTGTTTTTGACCGATATGTAAAATCACAAGTCTGCATGTATTTTGCATTCTGTATATTTTTTAATGACAGCTTCTCAATTAGTAGAAATGATCACTGATGTCAACTAGAAAACCTCCAGTTTTATTGTTTATACCTGCAGGATAAGTCCTTGAGATGAGATCACTTAATGAGAACTGGAGCAGAAAAAAATGAATTAAGTTGCACAGAATTATATATTTTGGACTTTGGGCCTCTGAATAGGGGCCACAAGTGGACATGAGTTCATATCAAGGTTTTTAAATGTCACTCAAGTGTAAGAACGCTCAGCCCACAGAAAAATAAACACATACCGTATTCAGCAAATGCGCCGTTTGAACTTCCTTAAGTTTGTGATGCCACAAACTTATGCTGATGTCACATGTCCTCCCTCAGCACAGCCCAATGTCCAACCTTTAATGTGGAAGATAACACAGAGCCTCATTTTTGTTGTGGAGCCAGCAAGCTACAAGACAGAAGAACACCTGTGATTGGCTTAAACTCAGAAAAGAGTCAACCAATCAGAAGAGAGGGTCAGTGATATTATTGAGCCTTAAAGGCACAGACACAAATAATCTGTAATTGGTAGAGCTGCAAAGAGAAGCTTAAGAGATGAGATGCAAAACTATATTGAGATGATTTTTGCTACTCAAAACAACCAAAATATATTCATAGACTGCAAATAAAATATAGAAAAGTGTAAAATATGGGACAGGAAAAGGAAAAGACAGGAAAGGAAAATGGAGGGGTAGTTTGTGGTGATAAACTGTCCCCATACTGTTCCCATGCTGTCAGATGAGCTTTGCTGTGAATGTGTTGAAGGCAAACACCCACCAAACACACAAATACAAACAAATTCTACACACACACACACACATGCACGCACGCTTACAATCTCACTGAAATCCAGAGCTGTGGGCTTTCTTCACAGAGCAAGGTCACAGATGGCTCCTAATGCCCCCATCACAAAAACATCAACCTCTATCTTCATCTCCGCCACAGTGTGTCCTCCCCCAACGCACGCACACACACACACACACACACACACACACACACACACACACACACACACACACACACACACACACACACACACACACACACACACACACACACACACACACATACACACCATCCTCCACTCTGCCTTTTTCAGAGAATAAATATAAATATAAATATATATGAAGCTTAACTGGAGCTTTTTTTTTTTTTTTGCTTAGTGCCTCTATATGAAGCTGTTTTTACTGACAACACTTTGTGTTGCAACATGGGCGCAAAACATGACAGAAAAAAGCTCCAGTTAAGGTTAATTTATATTTATATTTATATTTATATTTATATATATATATTGCTCCCATGTTGCAACACAAAGTGTTGTCAGTAAAAACAGCTTCATATAGAGGCACAAAGCAAAAAAAAAAAAAAAGAAGACTTATGTAATACTCTGGCAAGTTGTCAGTCACTCGTGTTTAATGATGTCTGGTTTGTGTGTGCGTTAATCAGATGTTAAGTGCATGCATGTCTGAGCACTTTATTAGGAACACCAGTGCACGAAGTCCGGCAGATTCAGGTCAGGAGCTTCAGTTAATGTTCACATCAAACATCAGACTTTAATTGTGCCATGATTGTTGGATCTCATTGATTTTTACCACAACTGTCTTCCCTTTCAAGAGTGGAGCGACAAACAAAACACATCCAGTTCTGTGGATGAGAGAGGTTAGAGGAGAACAGCCAGACTTATTCAAGCGGAGACTAAAGCTATACAGTAGCTCAGATAACCACTCTTTTTTTTTTTTTTTTACAGCATCCTGGAGAGGTTTGACTCTTGTCAGCCAAGAACAGAAATGTGAGGCTGCATTGTGCACAGTCTCACCAAAACTGGACAGCTGAAGATGGAAACAACACAGCCTGGTCTGATGAATCTCCATTTCTGCCGTCAGTCAGAATGAACAGCATGAATCCATGGAGCCAAACGAACACTGAGGGGGAACGTTTCTTCCACAATTTGGGATCCTTAATACCAACAATCATGGTTTGAATGTCTGAGCACTGTTGCTGACCCTGTGCATCCCTTAATGGCCACAGTTTATCATCTTCTAATGGCTTCTTCCAGCAGGATGATGCACCACAAAGCAAAAGACAAACTTGTTTTTGGAGTTCAGTGGATTCAAGTCCAGGCAATAAGGAAAAAGCAAAGTCCAATACATGGAAACAGGCTCATGTACAAGGTACACTTTACAATCAAGCAGTATTGGGTTTTCATGGAATTTGTTAAGAAAAACAAAAACATAAAATACTGCCAGTCCTGTCCTTCAAGAAATCTCTTACATTTAAAGGAGAGACTCCAAAAATGTCTACATTTAGGACTAAAAATAACACAAAAAGTGTAATATTTAAACTCCTTTTAGTGTTTAGAATTGCAGTCAACCACATAAATTATCAGAGTATCCCCTCAGTACAAAAATAGAGTTTGTAATGTTGAGTCTGGCACCAATTTGCACATTGTATATGTCACACCTGTGATAATGAAAATCCAATTGTGACCTGACTCCTTAATAAGTGAAATCAACAAGGGACTCAGCTTTTCCACCACTCACCTGTAAAATCTCCTCCACAGGAAAAGACTATTTCTCTGTCTGCAGGCAATAAATACATCCCGGCAGCGCGTCATATATATATATATATATATATATATAAATATAAATATAAATATATATCCTATCCAGTGTTTCATTTATTCAGCAAAAAGTGGCGTTTGACATCACAGCTCTCCTTTCAAAGACGTGTTCCCTGTGCAGAGGTCTTAACCGCCTCGCTGCTGCATGGTCCAAAACATCAAACACATGTTCAGTCTTAGATGTATTTTTACACACACACACACACACACACACACACACACACACACACACACACACACACACACACACACACACACACACACGAAAACACACACACACACACACACACACACACACACACACACACACACACACACACACACACACACACACACACTCCCTGTCTGTGCCGAATAGACCCTTTTAAGGATTTTTGTCTGACCACCTCCTTTATTCTCCCCGCTCGAGGGCTAATTGAGGTTGTGCAAATTAACAGAGGGAGCTGTCAGACAGCAAAGGGGGCAGGAGGGGAGGTGGGAGAGGAGAATTTGGTGTGGTGGGTGGGGGGTTGGATGGCTGTGAAAATAAGTACTTCCTCCTCAGTGGTTCCCAAAATAACCAGCGTCCCCATGGCTTGATCGCTGCACTCCTGAGGACCGGGTATCCCAGCTGTGAGACGGGCTGTCAGAGTCACTCTCTCTGAGACAGACAGACAGACAGACACACACACAAACATACACACACACACACACACACACACACACACACACACACACACACACACACACACACACACACACACACACACACACACACACACACACACACACACACACACACACACACACACTTTTTTGTTATGGCGAGAAAGCAATATCCACACCTACACACACACACACACTCCTAGCTTCCATTTTTAGATTAGTACATTGATATCTTTGGTATTTTATTATGAAGAAGCAACAATATTTATCCAGCTATATACACCACATGACCAAAAGTATGTGGAGCCTCGCTGCAGGGATTTGATCACATTCAGAGCATCAGTGAAGTCCAGCACTGATGCTGAGTGATGAGATCTGACTTGCGGTTGGTGGTTCAGTTTCCCCCAAAGGACTCGGACGAGGGTTCAGGTGAGGACCCTGACTGGGCCAGTTCTTCCACACCAAACTGGGAAAACCATTTCTTTAAGGACCAGGCTTCAGGTCGTATCCGTCTAGTTCGTATATCTATATGATCAGCTTTTTCACCATCTTGTTCTTTGTTCCTCGTGTTCCTTGCCTTTACGTCAGGCTAAAACAACCATACTTAGTCATTGCCGACAAATCTTTCGTGTGGGGCCAGAATATGAACGTAGCGTACCACAAACGGGCTTTGTAGTGTGACATAACTGAAGAACAGCGACGTGGTGTCTTGGACTCGGCACGACACTCGAACAAAAAGTCTTGCATATCAGAATCTTTTTTTCAGTTTTACCTGTCTCATTTTGACATTTCCTACGTGTTCCTTCACGTCGACCAATAGCTCGACAGAGTCCTCTCTGGCATGCATTAAAAAACATGGCGAAAGGACTGTTAAGCATCTGTGGCAATGACTGAACACTTCTTGAACCACTCGTGAACAATGATTGCTCCTGGTCGTACTTGTAGTGTTGCCAGTCTCCCGACAAAGACGCGGCACAAATTGATGTCACTCTGATTGTCTAATCTGACAAAGTTACCATCGTAAAAGACATAAAATTGTGTACTCTGACCCCAGCTTCTCTCCTGTTTTTCTCCCTGTCGTCGCCTGCCGCCTGGCCCGCTCCAGTCGCTCACCGCTCCAGCCTGCCTGCTGGCTACACCGACCTCTTCCCTCAGCCTTCACCTGTCATCAGTCTGCAGCTCAGCCTCTCACTCTGTCCGCCTCGTCAGCCTCAACTCACCGGCTCCTCCTTCAAGCCCACGCCAGCAGTCAGCCTTTTCTCCGCGGCCGCTCAACTCCGCCGGCTCAGCCCTCCTCCTCGCTAATAAGAAGCCTGAGTAAATACCTTTATCTCTGAGGTCCACGTCTGTGTCCAGTATTTGAGTCAACCTTCATCACACATCAGTACCAGTTCTTGTCTTTCCGTGAGGTTTGACCTGACAGCTCCTCCTTCAAAGGCCGACTCTGTTCAAAGGTTAAAACACCTCGCCCCTGCGTTTTGCAGACATCAAACACATGTTCAGTCTCACAGTTATTCTGCGAGTTACATATTCAGGTGCACTTGCTTAAAAATATAATTATTAGCAGCAGCCCACAAATAAGCCAATCACTGCAATTTCACGCTGCGCATCAAACCCACAGGTCTTTATTTTTAATTCTAGTGGGATCTTAATTTTTTTGAAAAGGAAATCTGGAGTTTTTCTTTACAAGAAAATGCAGCAGCCATGAAAACACAAAGTATTCTACATTTCTATATGGTTGGAACAAGTAGTTACAGATGACAGGGATGTCTGATGATGTCCTTTAGTCTTGTGTTGTTGAGATAGAAAATGACAACGTGATTACATGTAGCATGCAGAATGAGCAGCTGATGGCCTAAAGGAGCTTCAGATCTTCTTTATTAAGTCACAACACGCTGTCTTGATTGCAGAAGTGAAAAAATATGAGACAGACGGTGAAAGATTTTAATCACCTTACCTTTTATGTCTGGATGAGATTGTTTTTTTCTCTGAGTCTGCAGAGAAAAGCCTCATATTTGGTGGCACCGGCGTCAAATCCAGGTCAAACACAGGCGTGATGCCACGCAGTTTTCACCACACCTTGTGGGAGGTAATCATCCCCTTTTAGTGTTTTACGTGCATTGATTTTTAAAAACCTGGCTTACATGTGAGAGGGCAGGCGGGCTGGCGGGAGCCTGGGAAAAGCTCCTGCCATAGATATTTTGGGTGAATTAGCTGCACAAGACCTGAAATATCCAATAAAATCAAACTGGAGACAAGCTCAAGTTCAAAACGGGAAAATCTGCCACGGGCTAAAAGGAAAAGGAGAAGATGGAGGGTGGGGGTTGGGGGGACCTGTAATAGAGAATAGTGCATTTACTTTTTTTTAGCCAGGGTCGAGATGCCCTCTAGCAGAGCGCTTAAATCTACACACATCCTCGGTGCAGTTGTGCCGGGCAGCTTCAAGGTGCAATAGACAATTCAAAATAAAAAAAAAGGTTATCTGGTCAGAAAACCTCCTGAAGGAGAAGAGAAGTTAAAAATAAGAGAGTTTTTATTTATCTCAGTCTCGTCTCGTGACCCGGAGCTCCATGAATGACTGCAGGGGTGTGAGGCATTGCTCCACCTGCTGCGGGAGCTGCTTCAGGTGACGCTGTGAGCTCGATAACACACCTGGCTGGTGGCTGCCGGCATATGGACGCCACCGGGAGGGAGGAAATGTAAGCCGCCATGGGGGGGGGGGGGGTCATTACAGTTACATCATCCATCTTTTCCTCTGCTGCTCTGTGTTTACAAGGATTTAAAAAAAAAAAAAAAGCAAGCTAATGATCCTTATTTAAATAAGACGACATTACAGGGCGATTAAATAGTTTACTACAAGACGAGTGCCTTCTTTTGTTGAAATAACTGAATGGATACGCCATGAAGCTGCAAAAACACCTTAACATTGGAGTTTGACTTTTTTTAACTAGAGCTGTAACAATAAGGGAATTTAAGTTGACTATTAATAGTACATGAAAATAATTCCGATAAACAATTTAATTGTCTTTTTTTGCTCATTTTATGCCACCTAGTACGTTAATACTAATTCCTCTTATGATGAAGAAGAGCCATTTATTGGCTGTGGTGTTTGGCTTCGGAGCTAAATCCATGATGCTTATGTCAACAGATGCTCATTGAAACGTCATCAGTTGAATATTTCTTGTGTCACGACCTCCATCCATGAGAGGTCCCCGCTCTGTTTATCGCCATGCCAGTTCCTCTTCCTGCGTCTCTCTTTGCCGACCACACCCACCTCACCTGCTCCCAGTTTCCCAATCAGCCCACTGGTGAAGTCAATCAGCAATCACTCACTTAGGTCATGTTTTGCCCTTCAGTTTGTCATCTCTCAAAGTAAATTTCCTCATGTAAATCTTCTGTTTAGAACCAGTTTTGTTTTTCCTGGACTCTGCATTTCTTCCTTGTGTGTTCACGAGGACGTGTGGACTTTTTCACTGATCATTTTGAAAGTAAGACTCCTTTGTTTTGCTTAATCCTTGTGTCTTTGTGTTGTGCATTTGGGTCCCAGTTCTTGTTAAAACGCGATGCAAATGGCGGAAAAAGCCGCAGTAATCATGACACATAAATGATCATTTTTAGGAAAACTAAAAGTCCCTGATGGTCTAGATTGATATGTCATATCCAGCCATCTCGAGCATCATGTATTTGCTTTCAGTCCGCAGTCTATAATTTTAGAGACATTATGTGCTTTTTAAAAGAACTCCACTGAATTGAAAAGCACCGCCGGTAAATAACAGGTGCTGATTATGTACTCTGCTCTCCTGGATCTATTTTGCTGTTTGTTTTATGCTGCCTATTCATTCGGTTAAAAGGAGATAAGATGGATATTATGTCTGATACAGCATCATTATAACAACAGTCAGCCTCAGCACTCAATGACTTGGGTGTCAGTTCTGCAGAAATGAAGATGAATGACTTCTTTCCAGACTCGTGATTTCCCACCTACCGTCCATTCCTTAGAAATCCAGAGCAGGGAGTGGGGGGGGGGGGCATCCTTAAGGGAGCACAGGAGATAAATGGTGACGTATTTGAAGCAGCAGATCACGTGGCTCTACTCTACATCATCAAACTCCCTCAGGATCGCCTGTTCTTCCAAACGGTGCTGCCATGTTGCTTGGTATAACAATCAGTTTTAAGAGCTGGCTCCTTCTGCTGTTTCCTAAACAACAAATACAGATTAAATATCACTTAATTTTGGCATTACTCTCAATTCTTTGTCTTAGCTGAAGAATATTTAAAATGACCTTCATTTTACAGCAACATTTGGATGTAAAAATATAGGAATGAACTGAAACTATGAGCTAAAAGAGGTTAAAAGTTGGCAGGGTAACATGCTAACAAGCTGATATGATATTTACTCTCATAAGCATGCTAACCCTGCTAATTAGACCGAACACAAATTACAGTAGAGGCTGATGAAGATGTCATTAGCTTTGCAGGCATTTGAATAATGACACCTTTTAAATTTATAATCTGATTAAGGTGCCAGATGAAACATCAGGGGATCGTCAAAGTTATTACTGCTCGTCTCTCTTTTGAAGGGGGGCGGGGTATGAAAGGCTGCAGATTTAAACACTGTGACACTGGGAGCTGGATAGACTTTGAATAATGCATGCAGTGTCATCAGGTCCATGTCATATGGATGGGCCAAAGAATCTGAGAGGGCCCCCGAGGTTCTCTGTGTCCTGCAGCATCTCCCGGGCTTTAAATGGGTCAATATGCAAGATGAGGAACAGTTCTGCTTCAACAAGGTGGTATTTACTTTCCAGTAAAAAAAAATTAAAAAAAATGACACGCTTCGGGAGGATAACTTTGTAAATGTTTCTTTCCCTTCACCTGCATGTCTGATTTTACAGGTCAAATCAAGAGGAGTGGGATGTAAATAAAGACTTTAAAGTTTTTCTGCTTGGTGAAATGTAACAATCCAGTTTTGGCCATTTAGTTCTCACAGTTTATTCAAAAATATTTTTGCACCTTTGCCTCTTGTCTCCCAACTATCTGTTGTTGTTCTTTTAAAAAACAGTTTTGAACTCCAACAGAGGAGAATAAAAAAGTGAATGATGCAGCACAGCTAAAAAGCAACGCCTCCTCCATTTCACACTATTTTTGGACTTGTCTCCTCGAAGGTCAGTGCTGTCAAGAGAGTTTGCTTCTTGGTCAACGATGTGAATTTGCGAAACTGACAGCATGTCCAGACACTTAAGAGTTTTCTTAACAATAATCCTTTTTCTTTCTTTGTCATTCTCCTCCTTCATTACTTATTTGAACTTTATCTGAAAGTTTGAAAGCACTTTGCAATGGGAGTGCGTGGGTGAGTCTGTATATAGATATAAAAAAATTTAAAAAATAAAAACTTTGTACTTATGGAACAGATTCGGGACTGACATTGATTTTCTGATTGAACTGTCACTAAGAAACTAAATAGGCACATTTTCTGAAATGGTAACTTCTACACAAGTCCTCCACGATAAGCAGCAAAATATAAAACTTCAACGAGCAGGACGCCGCTGTTTGTCAGTGCTTTAAAAAAATGTTGGGAAAAAAAAATGGTGTGGTATAATTTTGTGCACAAACGGTTTCGTAACAAATCAGGGTTTGTGTTTGAGGGCCTTCATTATTTTGGTTTCAATAATAAATACCAAGTTAAGTTTGTGGAAATATCAGGACAACCCTGAATTGTTGATATTTTTGCACACTAAACCTTTGCAGAAATTCTGCATTTTAAAATATGCTTAACATGGTTTAATATCTATTTTCAAGAGGCCTCTTGATCTGGTTTTACAGCTCATACGTACTTGACCAGCTCTGACAGACTGGAACACAGTTTAAGATCTGGGTCATCCTCGTGCAGAACAGTGAGAGCAGCTCGGTCCATGGGAGTTTTTGTTTTGTTTTTGTGGGCCTGCTGCATACGATTGCCCCAAAGAGCAGATTATACAGTCATTTCTTTTATGGCACTCTCGCTGATCTCTGCGCTTGTGTTTGCTGTTCAGGTGAAACTGCTAGATGTAGGTACTGCTGCTTTATTAGATGGTGTGCAGCAGGAAGGAGGAATGAGACTGCAACGGCAGGAGGAAATATTTCGTGAGCTGAATCTGAGGAAGTGTTGGTCTTATGAAGATGTTTAAATCACTGGAACTAAACCTTTTTTTTTATTTTATTTTTTTATATGTGGTGTGAAGAAATGTTGGGAAATGTAAACGCGTATTTACGTGCCACACAGACATTAAGGGCCTCTGGGGCCCATGTGCTGGTAAACCAACCATGATAATGTAACCTAATTTCTACTGTCAGTAAATCTGGGCAAAATCAGCATGTCAAACTTTATAATGTCTTTTAATGGTATTAGATTAATATATTTTGGGAATGGTGGTTGCACAGGGAAATTATTAATACGAAGGCATTTATTATTAATTTATCTCGGTTTGATCCATCTAATAGGCATTTAAACTGTGATGCTGCTTTTTTTAGACCACGAACACACGAATTCAAGCATTAATTCAGCTTTTAAACACCATTATGGGACTCAATTTCATGTAACATATAAACATATAAATACATATTGCACTGTATGACATATGCAAAGAGCAGATATTTGGACTCTTTAACTCTGAATGGCGCAGGGCTGTTTACCTCACGAAGCCTTTATAAAAACCATCTGGTACAGTAGGCGGAGGGACACTCACTCCGGCAGCAGCTCGCATCAACCTCCTTCCCTCCCTCCCGGCCTGCAGGCTCCACCTGCAGAGCCGCCCCATCTAAAATTGATTACGGTGACATTTACTATTCATAGAAAAGGTTACTAGAGTAACCCGGTGCTGTGCTGCATGTTTGAGTGGAACATTATTCCCAAACAAATGAAGAGGCACTCTTCACTGAACAACTGTGTACCGCAGCTGAATGGCAAACTGGTTGTGTAATGATGAATAATATGCATATCTGCAACATGTATTTGGCTGGGATCATGAGGGTGTTTTTTTATTTTTCCCCCGTCTCCGATTATATTTTTAAAAGGACAGCTGGAGAAAAAAGCTAAGCAGACAGTGAGCATCTGAATTATTACTGGTAGATCAATATTCTAATGTTTTTCACACAAACATCCAGTATTTACAAGTTCAACTTTCTCAAACCTTCCTGACCTTGTTTAAGAAAAATTTCTGAAACCATTTTTTTCTTTATCTTCTGATTAGCATTAAAACAGTAAAATGCAGACTTGGATCGGAAGAGTTAAACCGCTGTTGTTCATCAGTGATATGTGGTTTTGTTTTCTTGTCTGCAGGGTTTAAACTGAAGATAAATTTTGTTTTTATGGACACAGCGTCCCTCTTTTTGGGAAATGTTACCCGTAAAATAACCCACTGTGTTGTGTCCCACTGTGGAATATAATGGATTCTTCTGCTCTAAATCACTAAGTGCCTTAAATATTCTTCTTGTTAACTCTATAATATCCCTAAATGTTTTTTTAAAAACTGATCCAAAAATCACATCAGATATTGGATCAGATAGTGTTTTATATTTTTTTATAACTGTTAAAAAATAAATAAAAAAGGTCTATGGATATTTGTATAAACGCTCTTTTATTCTCCAAGCGTCTGAGATGGAGAGCCAGTGTTGAGTTTGATTGACAGTGGTGCCAGCAGGGGCGTTGAGGTCTTATTCTGTTTACTGTTTACATAATGGTTGAAGCACTTTAAAAGTTACGATCCTTCATGCCTGGTGCACACTAGAGGAGTTTCAAATCTTGGCTGACCGCAGGCATAAAAACATATTTGATCCTGCTTTCTAAAAAGTCATGTGTGTTTTTAGGCTGTGACGTCACCGATACGTAATTTTGGAAGTATAGCTACAGTCAATGGCAGATTTCAAGTTAAGGATCTGACTAACTAATTTGTGAAACTGAAGAAGCAGAAACAAACTGTGAGAATAGAAATACTGAGACAAAGTCGGCAAGAATGCCAGAGACCGTTGTTTGGCTAAATTGTCTTCTAATAACACAAAAACATTTGTATGAAGTCTGCATTGCTGCCTTCAACCACATACTGGGATATAACAAACTATCTTGTGGACACTTGAGAAACTATATAACTCCTGCAGTTTACCATTAATTTGATTCGTATTATTTTTTACATTAAAATATCATATGAGGGATTTATTGGGGGGATTAAGCACTTTTGCACTTTTAAGACACAGTAGGCTTATCCTATTTTTGTGTTGTTAAGTAACCAGGTATTGAATGTTAAAAACTTAAAATTAAGTATTTTGATTTGAGTTTTGTGGTCACAAATTTAAAAAAAATTGTTTTTTCTTTTTTTGTTTTTTAAAGAAAATATGTTTTTTCAGCATAAATCTTCTTGCAGGAGCAGAATATAATATGCAATTTAAGTTCATTTGGAGTACAGCATTTGGAGTGTAGCACATTAAATGAGGCCTTTTTGCTTCTGCATCTTTCATAATCAATTGTGTTTTACCACGGAAATGTCTTTGTGCTTTGCTTGATTTACAGAAACGGCCTTCAGATGTGAAGTTGAGTGTTTACACCTGTTTTTCTGCAACATATCTGCAGCCACAGTGCCGAGCTCGACAGCCATGATGAGTCTAACATGGAAGTGTTTGTGCACTGAGTGGGCGTCCAACTAGAAGGCCGAGAGGCCTCGCAGGACACGAAGCTCCTCACTGGCTGCCGTCCATACAGTAAGAGCTCTTCATACAATCAAACACATTGCATCGCGCTGCTCTTTAATTTAGTCAGCGCACATTCAAGTGTTTCATCAAATTCATGCTGCGTTTCATCAGTTCAGCCTTTCTTGTGACGGGTTATCAACATCGGTTTTATATAATGAGACCAAACCTTTTGGCCTGCATTGACACATATGACTTGATTCAAGGCAACACTTGAAGTCTGGCAGCAAAGAGAGCTATGTTTATAAAAGTAGTGCTTTCACGGACCTACAGATGAATAATAGACAAATTGCTGCTGCTATGTTGATGAAAATGAACCTCTGTGGTACAAAAATGATACATTTTTCAATGCAAGTGTCAAAATTACATGGCCATTCTTCTACCATAGAAGAAAAATAATATTCCGCTCTAAACACAAAACAGCTGAAGCTCTTCAACCCTATTTTTGAACAGACATTTCTGACATATTTGCTTTTTATGTCAGTTAGTTTAGCTTAATAAAAATAAATCCACCTTTAGCACCTCTAAAGCTTACTAATTAGGATATTTGTTTAAATCATACATGAGCTGAAGTGTAAATTTTGAAATGGTCCATTATATAATCCCCTGAACAACCACAATTTGACGATTTAACACTTCGTTTTTTGAAAGGATTAAACTTTTGTGGTTTCGACATGGGAAGTTCTGCGGACGATATTCTCGGCGTTCAAGTGGTGAATGTGTGAGAGCACCACTGAAACATGTTTATTTCTGCTGTTAAGTTGGGCATTTTATTGTGAAGGCAGATAGGGATTAAATCAATTTTGAAGCCAGCCTCCAGTGGTCATTCAAGGAACTGCAGTTTTGGGTACTTCTATTTTGGCTTATTTTGCATCACTTTGTCTTGGTATGTCACAGTTGTACACAAAATCAACAAGAAAATGTTTACAACTTGTTAAAATTAAAAACGTATTTATTTAGCAATAGGAAGTGTGTAGAGACCCACAAATCATCCCAACTGGGCCAATCAGTACTAGAAGGGAAACTTGTCTTTACCTGATTCAAATACATAAAACTATACTATATGTTGGCAAGTTTACGTAGCCTGCACTCTTTTCTTTAATATTTTAATCATCATCATGAAGTTTTTTTTGTTTTCTGTACATACTGTCTATTTATTTCCTCTCAATTATGCCCGTTTTATTTGATTATTCCTCTGTTTTCTTCTTTATTTTAATAATCATCAATCAAATTCTCAATCTCAGAATTTATCCTAACAATAACATTCCTGGTTTCTAAATGTGCACTGTAGATAAATTGAGCAGACTAGACTGCAGCTAGTATTTACAATGAAACATCTGACATGACAGCTGTAAATAAAAGTAAAACTTGCTGCGTGAGTACGGCGCTGGGCTGCGCGGGGAGGGCGTGTGTGTGTGTGTGTGTGTGTGTGTGTGTGTGTGTGTGTGTGTGTGTGTGTGTGTGTGTGTGTGTGTGTGTGTGTGTGTGTGTGTGTGTGTGTGTGTGTCTCGGCCTATCACGGACACATTTAAAAGACCCGTTTGAAGCCAGCAGGAGAGGGAGATGAAAGTCCCGGCACGGCACACTTTGACATCATCAAAATGCAACTCCCTCACAGCACTCAGTGGTTCCAATGGCTGTGTTAAAAGGTATTTTTAAATACACAGATTTACAAGTGGCCGCTGGCATGGGCTGTGTGCTCTTTGTACTGAATTGAACATGAATGAATTCTACATGATGAAACAGGAGAGCAGCCAGAGGAGACGGAGCAGAGCATTACGGGTTATTTACTGTGATTGAGTTATTGTCCAGGCAAAATACTGAATGTGTTTTAAGTAAAAGTACAAATTCAGAAGGAGAGATAACATTCACCAACTTTTGGGTTTCCCCCACTCGCAGATATAAAGGAAGGACAGCAAAGAAGGACAGCAAAGATATTGTGAAAGGAAAATTAGGAGGAAGGAACAACAGAAAAAAAAAAGAAGACGTAATCCATGAGAAAGGAGGAAAAATAAGGACACAAACCGAAAGGTTGGAAATAAAATGAATAGAAGTAGAAGAAAAATTGGTCAGAAAGAAGAAACAAACAATGAGAGGAAAAGGAAAGGAAGGAATAATCATTTGTTCCGACCCTCAAACGCAACCCCCTGATTAGCTTCAGGTACAACAACCACTTTGTTGGGTTTAGAAAAAGATAATGGTTTGAGTGGTTTGACTTGAACCATATTGTGCATTTAAGTTACTCAAAGTTATGCAATCTTTGTTGTCATGGCAACAAGAGATGCGTTTTTGTTTTTTTTGGTTTTTTTAAATAAGTGTCCCGACTCCTGGTTGGAAACAACAGTCTTCTGGTCTCAAGCCCTCTGTTGAATCGAAACATCCTCCCAATCTGCTTCTTCATCTGAACTGCATGTGTCCACCTAGACTGTTGTTGTTTACAACTGCTGCGGGTTGCTTAACTCAAAAACATAACTTTGGGTCTTCACAAGCTCCTCCTTAGGAAAAAAGAAGGAAAAAGGATACAAAAATAAAAATAAAATGCATGTACCACTACCTCAAATTTTGAATAAAAATAAGTGTACTCAGCAGATGTGAGAGGCATCAATGAACGTGTCAAATTTTCACAGCAATCCATCGAATACTTGTTGACATCTTTCAGTCTCAACTAAAGTAGTGGATCATCTGACCAACGTTTCTACCTCTAGATCCATGCTGTTTCAAAGTAAAAGTAAATTGTCCCCAAAATGGAAATAGTGTGAAGGTATCTCAATATTTATGCATTAGTAAATATACCATGCTGTGAAAGAGTTTCAGGCAATTCAGACTTTTAGATTCTCATCCATCACAGTATCATCAGATTCCTTCTGCAGCAGGACAACAAGCTCAAACATCCAGCCAGACTACTAAAAAACCTCTTCAGCTACAAAAGGAACAAGGAGTCCTGCAACATATGGTCTGACCCTGACAGCTCTGATCTCGTCAGTCTGGGATGACAAGAAGACAATTGGACAGCCTGAATCCACAGCAGATTGAAGATGGCTCTCCAAGATGCTCAACAACCTACCTGCGGAGTGGAGTCCCTTGGAAAAACTATGTGCAAGTCCATTGAGGAGAACTGTAGCTATTTTAAATGCAAACCTAATCTAAAGTATTGTACCTCAACGTAACATTTATACCAAAGTCAGAAACATTAGGACCGCTTGGTGTGTTAAAGCCGCACCAGTAAATCTTGTTTGTACAAATCTGTCACCGTGTTTTATTGACGGCAGCGCTGCAGCAGCAAATGTTAAAAGCTTCCACCTTTGAGCGAGACACAATCTTCAAGCCATCCCCAAGAGGAGAGCCAAGTGCAAGTTTTTCCTTCCTCTGAAAAGCAGCTCCTGACATTTGAGAGATAATTGACGCTGCAATCCCCCCCCATCCCCCTTCCCCTCCCTCTCTCGGCCTATCTCCCCCTAGCCGTTCATTTTCCCAGGAGTGACCCAGGCTGCTCCGACGAAGTGCTCTTCACAAGGTTGTCGCCAGAAAGGTCAGATTCAGAGAGCGAACGGGGCGTGAAAGAAATAAGATGGAGATACCGCCATCCATCTCGCTGTCTGGATCAAGACACCGGTCTGACCTTTAACAGTGTATCAGCTTCAACAAGCTATCAAAGTGGACGTGGGAGTGCCACTCGAGTTGCCTGTTCATCACGAGTGTGTATACAAGACAGAAAAGAAGAGACAGAGAGCCTTTAAACTATAATACTTCAAATATTTCCCCACAAATACACAAGTTTTAGTCCAGCAACCCTCTTTTTATGTGCGCTGTGTGGTCAAAAATATTTAAATTATCTCACTGGATTTTCAAAAAAGGCAAACAGTTAAATGTCATCAACTCATGGGTTAACTGAAGAGTTTTTAGACAGTCCATCCTTTAAAATACATCTCAAGCTAACAAAACTAAAAAGGGTTTTCAACTTGGATGAATCTGATTGTTTTTTTTTTTTAGATTAGCAAACTATTCTACAATCATAATGTATTTAATCCATGTTTCATAATTTCAAAAAAAAATTAAAACCAAGGCAAGATTTATTTCCCAACTTGAGCCTCATCGCCTCCCATACATAATCCATCTATTGAGAGCAGCTTTTTAAATCATGTCACTGTAAACTTTACATATATTTGCAAAATAAGTAGCTTTAAGACTTTGTGATCTAGTCATTTTGACATAAAATAAATATTTTACTGCTTTATTTAAAAAAAAAACTGTTTGAGACAATATATTGTCGCTAATATTTAATGATCTTCTGATCCCACTGTGATTTAGAGATGGTAGTTTGCACCTGCGTTTAGGTAGTCAGAATAAACTCCTGATTGGTTAGATTTTCAATTTTACTGTAAAATAAATAAAAACTTCACATCAGCCTCTAAGTGCTGAGAGCATTTGGGATTTTATTCTAATCTTGGGAAATAAAATGAAATGATTTAATGTCAAGAGGTGATGAACATCAGTCGCTCTTTGTCAACGGAGGATTTGTAACGAAAAGGATTTCGACTGAGGGGACTTAAAAAAATAAGTAGAACATGAAAAGACTCCCGATTATTCCGCAATGACTTGAAATGCAGAAGTGGGTACTGCAGCTGTTGGGTTTGCTTTTCTTGAATAACTATGAGGCGAGAAACATAAATCAGACCAAAATGAGAGCAGAGTTTAGATTCATGGCGCAGCCTCCAGCTCAGAGGAAGAAACACACCTGAGCTTCTTTCACTGGAAAGGTACGGGAGGAAAAATACTGCAGGGCTGTACTGTGTCTTAAATATTTTCCATGAAACTGTGATTATTATGCTTTTTTTTGTGGTTGCAGTTACTTTATCAAGTAAGTCTTTAGGAAATAATTTTACATACTGATGCAACATATTTTAAGTAGGGCTCCAACCAAATTGGTTGAATTAATGTATTTGCTCATGAAAATGCTCCTCAGTTTTTAGAGCCCAAAGTGTCATCTTAAAATGTCCTTTTCTGTCTGTCTATTAGGTCCTAACCCCCAAAATATTTGGTTTAAAATCATGGGAAATCAAGAAAAAAACGAAAATATTTACGTTAAAAGCTGGAAGCAAGTAATTTTGGACTTTTGGATTTTTTTTTTTTTTTTTTTTTTTTTTTGCATAAAAGGTAAAGATTCGGTTGATCAGTTTTGTGGTTAATCAATTTCAGCTCTAATTTAATCAATGCTTTTACCTTTACAGTACCTTAAAATAGTTGTACCCAATGGACATAGATTCCACTGCCGCTCTAATTAGATTCTTCTCCATGACAACATCAACTAAGCCTCATGGGTATTGTAGTCTGCATAAAAAGGTGCTGGCTTGCACTTTTCACCAAAAAAGTCATTAGATTTCTGACTTGTTAAAAGCTTTTTTTACTGCAGTGTTTAGACACATCCGCCATGCCAAAAATAATTTGGTAAAGGTCAATAAATAAAGAACATTTTAAGAATTTTCAAAAGTTTTATTACTTGTGCAATAATTTAGGCTTCCAGTATTTTAAAAAATATGTCTGTGACAAGTGACACACATCTAAAATATACTGGTTCTTTTTTATTTCTGTAGTCTGTAACAAAATGGACTGCCTTTAAATCCATGTGATCATATTGCTCCAATATCTTAAGTAAAACAAAACACAGTTACATTCCCTTTAAACACCTACTGTATGAAGACGATGCTTACATGTTATAATATATTAAAGAATGTCATAACATCGAATAGAGTGATGGATTTCTTCTTAATCAAACACTCATAGCTATCATTACGAAGTGAGACCAAGATCACCAAACTACAGCAGTCAGCACTTAACAAACTGTGATGTAATTTAAATCTAAAGTTAATGTAAAAACTGTGCACAAAATACAGTAGCTACCATTCGTAGTAGTAGTATGGCACACGAGCTAAACACTTAATACAGCATTTAGAAACATCTGTCCAGATCAGATGTGCAGATGATGTTGCAGGCATCTGGATGGTGAAGGGGACTTGGAGCCAGAGGGAGAGAGATAAGTAGGTCATTAAAAATCTGTATTTACAAAGGTGGAAATGTCACAACAGTCGTATTAAAAGGGGAACTCTGACATTCAAAACATGTCTCCTGCCGAAAGTTATTCTATCTTTTGTTCGTTTTCAAGTAAACTTTTCACAAAAAAAGACATTTTAGTCAAAAGTATAAAGTGGGGGGAAAAAGTTTAGGATGGCGTCTTGGTCTCCTTCAATCATCTTTTATTAGCTTTCACGTGTCAGAAGAAGCTCCATCGTCAGATGTGTACATGAAAGAAAAACACCTGTGAATTTATTCTGAAGGTGCCGACACGTATCTGGCTCCGAGCCTGCGAGCTGGGGTTTGGGAATCTTTTTTTTTTTTTTCTTCTTCTACCCTTTCCTCCTTTTGTGTCTACCTGATCTCTCTATCCACGCAATGTGCTCTTCTATTCGACTCGTTTTTCATTCATCCAAGTCTGGACACACTCACAGTAACAGTGCATTTCACACAGGAGGGGGGGGGGGGGGGCGCTTGTTCAGTTGGAGTCCTGCATTTCCACCCCAGAAGCCTCTTTATCCACATCAACGCTCGGCTGCTCCTCATCTGGAGAAACATACAGATGCTGCATTATGTTTCTGGAAAGCCAAGTTTGAACCACATATTTTGTTCTTGCTTTGAGATAGATGAGATGACTGATACTCCTGCTACTTTAAATATGATGCTAATGCTTGTAGCACATAGGCTAGACGTCTTATCAGCACATATTCCCCCCAAAAAACATTCATTGTTGTTTGTACACTTTGATTTATGTACAAATGAAAACTAGAATTGTGAAGTTGCTGTTTACATCCATATTTTTTAGGGCGTTCCTGAGATCGTTTTCACGAAACCAGGATAAACGTGAGGTCGCAGTGACCTTTGACCCCCGAAATCAAATCTGTTCATCTGAGAGTGCACATGAACTGTTTTGCCTAATTTGAATAACTTCGTCTCGTCCTTTTCGCCGGTGTGAATCTAATGAACCCAAACACAGCTCGTGTTTCCTCGTCACCTGCAATTGGTTCGTCTGCGCGCTTTCTCTCGGTTTGACCGTCCGGAGAGCTCGCCTCGTCCGGCGGCCAGCGGAGCTCGCCGCTCTCCACCTCACTGCTGTCCGTTGGCTCCACCACGATGGAGGGAAGCCTCTTGGACAACTTCGGATACCTTTCATGGGTCTCTGGGAAGATCTGTTTAAAAGCTTATGTAAGGTCAACCGGAGGGTTATCACATCTGGGAGAAGGGAAGATGTCATTAAACATAACCCACGTGAGAGAACAGCAATGCGGTACAAATAGGATTAAGATGACTGTGTGCACATGGACTTTGTTACTTTGATCTTAAACTGAAATTGTGCATTTGTGTCATGCACCGTAGCACAATAAATCATGCTAAGATGTAACTGAACACAAACTAGAAAAAAAAAAAACTTGGTCAAAAAGAAGATTTTCTTTTTTAGACAATTGCGTTTCATCTAACCACGGCCTCAACACCATTGTAAGTGACTGTAAACTGTATTGAAACCTTTTTTCCTCAACAAGCCCAGCTGCTGCATAAATCAGAAGCTTGGACACCAACTTTATCTTACATTTCTAGAGGAAGGTTAAAGAGTCTAAAAGTACCCAAGTGGTTCTGAAAGGTTGAGCTAAATACCCACATTAAGATGATCACAAAGATAATGCCAGCTCGCTGATGTAAACACTGAGCAACTCAGGCTGATGGGAATGCTATTATTTTTGTAGGAAATTTGGTCATCAACATAATTAACGTACGTAGATTAAATTTAATGTTAAATGTTGTTTACTATAATTGGAAGCAGGCCTGACAATTGGTTTTAAGTAACCTAAACATCTTAAAAACTTAAATGTCTCAACCAATTTTAGCCCAGCTGTAGCCCAAAGTTTCATCTCGAGATTGAGATATCGAGATCTGCAAATCACCAAATTAGTTCTTATGTCAGGAAAATAACCAGAAAAGGTCTGAACAGTCTGTGAACTTACTGATTGCCCCTTGTGTAATGATAATGTGAGCATTCTGGTGTTTAGCAAGTATAATGTTTTAGTTTAGCATAATAGTGTGCTAACATTTGCTAATTCAAATGAAACACTAAGTGCAACTGAGGCTGCATACCATTAGTTATGCAGGAATTTTGGTCATAAGCCAAATTAAAATGATGAAGATGGTGCCAGGAGTGAAGTCACACCCAGTGGGACTCATCACCCGGGGACTAAAGATGTCTCTTTAAAATTGAATAGCAATTCCTCCAACAATTATTCACATATCTGAGTCTGAATTAAGGCGGTCGACTCACCAACACAATCACAACACACTAACGGCACAGAGCGGAAACGAGATCACGTATCAAACAGCTCACTGCTGCCATAAAGAATAAGTGATCACTCTTTACAGCTCACTTAATGATGATACATTGTGTTGAGAAGACAAATTGTGTGGTTGTAGACAATAACTCGCTTGTCCTTTTGGCTCGGCTGGATAAGACAGACTACCATCTACTCACAGCAGGCTCAGTCCAACTAATGGCCTCAGTCTCGTCAACCCACATTTTACTCTTGCTCATCAGCCCCGTGACTCACCATTGTGTGCTTTCTGCTCGAATAAAAAGAAGACCGGTTTGAAATAAGCTTAACACGCACTTTCTCACACGCACACACACGCAGCAGGAAGGATACGGCACCCTGATCTCCTCCTTCTCCTGCTCCTCCTCCTCCCCCGGAGAAGTCCTCCGTCCCCGGCTCCAGAGAGTTCATCACCTCAGTCATCCTGGAGGAAAAAACACACACACGCTGTTGATCACCAATCAATTAACTGTCTGCACTTTTGTTTCCTTTGGCTTTTTTTTTTTTTTTCTATCTTGAGCCGGCTGTTGTGAAACTCTGGATGTTCCAGAGTCTCTTACATAAACTAATTGCACTTACAGTCCTATGGGTTAGTGCAGCCTAATGTACATTACCCAGGTATCGTTTTGGCATCATTATTTACGGGAACAGTTGTCCAACAGTAATGGCCAATTAATTCCCATGATCCCAAACACACCACAAAAATTGTAGGTGGATGTTAATCACATGCTCAACGATGGAGCAGAAATATTTGACTGCCAGCTTGATGTGTCAGTGCTTTAACATGTATTCAACCAACCACGACTGTCAAATATACTTTCCAAACTTCAGCTGTTTTATTACCGAAACTACAGCTGCTCTTGTTTCAGCGCTTTGATTTGAAGAAGGAAACACTTTAGTGGAATTGTGAACTAAAAACTTTGGAGGAAATCTGCATGATTTGTCTGACTTTGACTCACTTTCCAAGGGAGAATACTGCAGCAGTATTTTAAATAGCATTGGCACAAATTACACAAAAGCAAATAGTGTTATGAGTCAAATGGTGTTAACAATTTTAAGGTACCAATACAACAGCAAACAAACAGGAACATTTTATTTTCTTCCCTTATCTGCTCTCTAAAGGGCTTAATGCTGACAGGGTTTCCAGACTATAATCGCAGTGAAAACTTGAAGTTGTGTGCAGCAGGTGGTCGGAGCCAAGCGAGTTAATATTAGCTTGCATTTGACAAAGATTCAGGATTTTGGACTTTGTCCTGGTGCTATACTAAAGGTATGGACAAAAGGAATAAATACAGCTTGCTCAGCTTTCAGTATAGATATAGGTGCCTTCCACTGTTAAAACAGACTTAAAAAAAAAAAAAAAACATCAAATTCAATGAGAAGATTTTTTTTTCAGGTTCAGGTGAAGATCTGATCAAAAAATAAGCAAAGAGTTTTCAATACTACAAACACATTTTGTTTGACGCAAAAAATGTATTCAGGTACGATGTCCACCCTTAACTACATGAACATTGCCATTACTACGGTGTGCATTTGAAGTTAAGCAAACCAAGAAACCTGCAATAACAGATTTTTTTTTTTAGTTGAAGTTGAAGTTGAAGCTGCAGATTCAAGACCTTTTAAGTGGAAATGGTGATGCTGTTAACAAACTGTTGGTTATTTACACACCAGGGCAACAATATTCTTTGTTTGGAGTCCCATTAGATGCCACTTGATGAATTCTTTGGGCTTTGTGTTTTTGCTTTCGACCAACTTATGAGGGAAATATCTGCCTCTTTAGCTGCTAATTGCTCCATTGTTTTCGCAGCTAGTCTCTCGCTGCCTGCTGCAGCCAAAATCCTCGCTTTGACAGCAGTGAGAGGGAACCAAAATAGACAAGTTGTATACAGACAGCTGAACAATGAGCTTAAAGCTCTGTAAAGACCAAATTAGCTGCAGGTTCAAGTGATGATTTATCAATATCAGAGCAACTGTTAACATTATTGTCACATTAACTTTGAAGCTTGACAAGAAATATTGATTATAGCTGCTTTAACTGCTGTCAAAGACACCGTGTGGCATCTTTCATCTCTTCCTCATCCATTATTGTCTTATAGTGAAACACCTTGTTAGACTGGCATCACTTATCATCCATTTAATAACCAGTCGACAGTACCGGTCCTCTGCTCTGTGGTGAAAGGCAGACTTCACATGTGGCAAGTTATCAGGAACACCACTTTCCATACAATCAGACTGGCAGTTGCTGTTGCCATGGGGACGAGCGATTGCGATTTTATGCCTCTGATTGTCTGAATAGTGCACTTTGCCTGAGCGCACGAGGCCGAAGGCTTATTTGGGGGGGTTATGCATGTGTGCCGTTACGCAGCAATTACGGCCGTCAGGACGGGGGCAGTGTTGTTGTGAGACTTCTCTGTGAAACCTGGAATTGCTTCTGCCCTTCATCATCGTCATCTCGGCGAAGAGACAATACAGCCTTTTATTGCTCATCAGAGGCTCGCATTGTTTGTCTGGAGGGAATCTGTGCGGTCACTCCGGTCGGTCGCATGTCAAAAAAAAACAGGCTGTGCTGCTCTGTAGGTAGCGACTGGAGAGGCCTGTGGAGCTCTGCACATGATTTCAGTCTGGTCCTGAGAAGTGCATTAACTCTGCAGTGATGCGAAGCGTAACAGACACAAGAATTTAAATGTTGATGCCAGGCGTGACGCTCCAGTCATACGTTCTCTTTTTTTCTTTCTCGTAGCTGAATAATAATTTCTTACTCAAGCCATTAAGTCTGAACGGAGTTATCCATGTGTTAATGTCTCTGTTTACAGGAAGCCGCTTCACTTCTGCTCCAGCAGACACATGAAATTACACTTCTCCTTTTACATTTTTAGCGAGGTCAAGACAAAGCAGCGAGAGTTTCAAGTGGCGATGGAATTTAAAGTTAGTGCAATAAAATCCTAGGCCACACAAGGATGAGAGTCTTTGGCTGGAGTTTTATTTTGGGTTGTCCAATGTTATTAAAAAGTTAGAATTTCATGTTCCTTCTATAAGACAACAATATACTCAGTATTCAAGTATCAAACATTCATAAGGGCTTAACTAAGAGCTGTCTCTAATATTGAATGTATTTATGCACAGAAAATGTCAGAAAACAATTGTCTTATGAAGACTAAGCAGCAGGTGTTTCCACAGGTGACTCGTATTTTGACATCTTACAATATGTAATGTGGCCTCTAATAGAGGCAGAGCTGCAGCGATTTGTTTCCTAATTCATCAACCAGTCCGTATCAAAGTGTGTAGGACAGCCTTCAGTCCACAAGAGGATACCGTGTCAGTGTTACGTTTTGCTTTGCATTGGCATGAAAAGTACACACGTGTATGAGCAGGCTGTTAAGAGAGGGGAAGATGTCAGGGATGATTGGATGGGACAAACACAGGACCTTTGAATCTGTGAATACGCAAAATTCTAGAGGATTTCTTTAAAGTAGCTTAAGTGCGTTACCTAAATTAGGTCGCATATTCAACTAGCGTAATGTACGTTATGTAACGTTACTGATCTTTTCCAAACCTTAACCATGTGGATTTTGGTGCATAAACCTAAGGCAGCTTACTTTTTTACGACTAGGCGAAGCAAAACGTGACACTGACACGCTACCCTCTAGTGGACTGATGGGTGTATCACAAAGACAACTATCTTAAAAATCAAATAATCTTTTTCTGAGTCTGCAAAGTTACTATAATAGTTTTTTTTAAATAAATGTATTGGAGTGAAAAGAACAACATAATCCGCTGAGATGTAGTGAGATAAAAGTAGCCCAATGCGGTCGTAGGCCTATAAATTTGTGTAAAATTATCAAAAGTAAAAAAGACAAATAAATTTACTTCAGTCAATCAAAGATTGAGTGAGTGACCTATCAAAAATTTGTTTCAGCACTAATAATTGTATTTATTACGATCAGATCTCCACTACTAAAGCACTTTAATTATTAGGCGTAAATCCAAGTAATAGATTCATGAAAATTTAGTGAAAATTAGTACAACTACTTAAATAATTGATTAATTCTTTGTCTTCTGTCATTTTAAACTGAGTATTTGTTTTGTTTTGGACTGTTTTTTTCCCAGTTTTCTCATGTTACAGTAATAAATAACTGGCAGATTAATTAATATGCAAATCATTGTTAGTTGCAGCCTCAAAATCACTTGTGCGAGCCAAAACCCACAGGAACAGCAACACAATGCAGCTTCACTCTGCTGATCTTGTCGATTCCAGACTTTAGTTTGGAGCCAGATGTTTGCGCCCACGAAAAAAAACCTGATCTCCTCATGGAGCACGCCCAAATCTCCGGAAAATGATTCAGCTGGCAGCCGCCGTCTCCTTTCTTCCTCCTTACTGTTTGCTTTTCGGATGAAAGATGTACATCCTGTGTGACCTCGTGGATTAAAATTCCTCCTCTCCCTTTCTGTCCATCAGGAGATTCATCACAGTGGAGACTGTCCAAACTGGCCTCCTCACCAGTCACTTCAATTACACTCTTTCATTTTGTTGCCGATAGAGACTATTGAAAGGATGTTACTGGAGTGACAGCTACGCTCGCTCCTCTCTTATCGCCCCAGTTTCACTTCATACACTTTTTTTTTTTTTTTTTACATTTCTGCTACTAAATAAGAGCCAGAAGCAGAACCTCCTCCTCAAATGCAGGTTCCTTGGATAAATCCAGTAAGTTTTTACAGCCCAAGGACATGAAGAAAAATCCAATCCCTGGCCAAAAATAGTGATGCTCTTCTTCTTTTTTTTTTTGCTTCCCATACAGCCTTGTAAAACAGCTCCTCTCTGTTTCTGCTGAAGTTGAATTTGATTTCTCCTGTGTTTGTTGCCCCAATTTACATTTCCTGTTCTATTTTTTGACTCAGATAGCTGAAACTTGTCTTTTAATAAAATGCAAATATATGTAAAACTAACATATGTCTACACTGTGCAGGTTCGGTGCTCAGGGGGCATGGCACACAACAGGTAGGTTGCATATACTATTAATAGATTTAACTACACTTAGACACACTATATTCAGACTAATTTGCGCTTTTCTGCCCACAATTCAACACTCTGAGAAGATTCAGTGCAGAAAAACTCAGTGTAAAGCAGGTTTTGCTGAGATTCTCCTAAATCTAAGTACAGTTTAAATTTTCAACATGATCAGTCACTTAGTTCTTTCATGAAAAAAAAAATTATAAAAGCAGCTTCCTCTGGTAGTGTTGAAAAAGAAATGAAGAATGAAAGTGGTTAAAAATGATTTGGGCTTAAAGCTCCGTACCTGTCTGCGGGCTGATCCAATGTCTCAGAGCAGGAAAGTCGCCGTCCTCGGCTTCCTCATCACACTGATGCTGTTGCTGCTGATGCTGCTGCTGCTGCTGCTGGTGATGATGATGCTGATGGTGATGGTGATGATGATGATGATGATGATGATGATGATGATGATGAAGATGCGGGCTGTTGTGGGCGACAGGCGGAGGGGCGCTCAAGGCTCTCCGGTGAACTTACTGCTTGCGTTTAAGTGTTCGGAGCCTGCGCAGTGGAGCAGGACTTGTGCTGCGTTCAAAGACTATCGTAGTGTTGTAGTTTAGTGTATATTTTGTCATTTTTGTGGATTGGGCCAGCGTCGCTCTCTGTTGTGGAGTATTTTAAGACCCCAGCAGTTCATACAAGTGAAGGAAGACCAGGAAGCTCCTACAGCAGGACATTAATGCTCCTGGTTTAAGACAGAATTTCAGCAAACACATATGAGTGCAACTGTTTATCCAGGGATCCACATACTTTTGGCTCATCCTTTATCTTACAATTTGCCAAATTTTTGTTTTTACTGTCAAGTAAAATAGTTTTATATATTAACAACTTAAAACACAAATTAAAACATTTTGAACTTCACAAACATTGTCCTATTTGATGCCTCAGGAGTGCCACCAGGTTATATAATTTGTTTTGAATTATGGTTTAACAACTCTTAGTTTACCTTTGGATCACAAATCGTGACTTTGCTGGAGAAGAAAATCTCTGTCCAGTTCTCACAAGTGACCTTGAAAACTAAACTGTGATGTAATTTTGGTGTTGTGTGGACACATTACGCTCAGCAAACGATTAATCACTGAATTTTATACCTGGCGAGCAGTGATCATGTTCCTTTCTCTATGTCGTTCCTTGGTGAAACACAGGTCACGAGAAAACATGCACACATTTAAATTTGATATCGCAGATAAAGTTAGAAATTACGAGGCACACATGAAGGTAACACTTTAGCAGCAGTTCGTTGATGTTTTAAAATGACTAACGCTGGCATCATTTAGCAGGAGTTAGTAGGATTTTCCAAGGTAAATTACCATATTTTATACTGTAAAACCTGAACTTAAAGACTCGACTAGGTGTTCCCCCCTTAGATTTTGTGTTTCAGCGTTTTAGTAAAGTTGATCAAGTCTTCCAAATTGCAGCAAAACGACGTCAAAGCCTGTAGCGAGGGAATATGAGCGCAAAGAGGCATTACTGTCCTTTATACAAATATTTAACTTTTTCTAAGTGTTCATTTTATTCCAGGAACACGGTGTTGGTAAGAATATTCTTCTGAGCTGTGTCTCCCTCTAGTGTGCAAATTCATAGGCTCTGTATTAATGCTCCCTATGTTGTGTTGACAACAATGATAATGTTACGTTTAATAACCCCTCTGCTTACATTTTAAGACCACTGACCTGAAGTGCAGACCTGTCATCATCAGCTCCAGACACAGTTTTGCGTATAATAGTATTTATTTATTGTGTATAAGTTTGCAAACACGTTGAGATAAAGCCTATCAGAATACAAACAGGAGCAGTAATCAAGTCAAACTTCAAAGGTCATTAAAAGCTATGTACACAGCCAGTTCAATATTCCCCACTTTGTACAGAAATATTGAAAAGAAAAACATTTTCTTCATAGATTTATATCGTAGCAAATAAAGTAGCAAAGTATTATTAAAAATATAGTTGCAGCAGTACACTTGCTGTGTTTGATTGTGAGCATTATATTTCAGCTTTGCATTTGCTATTATCTCTTTACATTTTCAGCTACAGCGACAACAATATCTTGGTGATACATGTACATATTGAGTATTATCTCATATACTGCATTACTGTGATTTAGGTGTTCTTTACTGTCAGCGTTGCAGTGAAATGACTGTAAACATATTTTGGAATGTCAGTAACTCTGATTGATTTTTGAAACTCTCAGATTTTTCAATCGAAAGCACGGGTGATTATCATCTTCGAAAGAACACAGGTAACTCGGGCCAATATTGTACATTTAAAAACTACAAAATGACAAAGAGATTTATATGTTTTTGTAAGCAAAAAAAAAAAAAAAGCTCTGTACCACAAGCAAGGATATCACTTTTGGTCTCTTAAAACTTGATGACATCGTCAGTGTAAATTACATGAATCCATTTCTTTCCAGGTCAACAACATGCAGCCAGACATCGACATCATCATGTCAACACCTGCACTCTGACATGTTATTTCCTTACTTAATAGTAAGTTAAACCTAAAAAATAACCTTTCTTACTTTCCTGTCAAAGTACTTTGACCAGTGAAATTCAGAGCCCACCAGCTACTATCTTTATACACAAATTAAATCAATGCATTTCACTTCTTAGCTCCGTCAAAGAACCTCATTTTGTCAGAGTGCACAGAGTCTCTGAGTCGTTGTATGGATGACGCTGTCTCACCTGAGATGGGCTCAGAAGAGTCAAATACATGTGTAATTTGTTTAGTTATAACAACTGTTTCTTTGCTCTCGCGTCTTTCCGTCGATGCTTCCCTGACCAAGTGCCTCTCAAACATCGCTCTCATGCCGCTTTGTGAGTCTTCGACAGTCCACAACGCAGCTTCGTTAGCCTCTGATTTTAGAGGAAGGCCTTCGGCTGATTTTATTTGGAAGTCAGTTAGAAGCCTGGCATGCTGTGATTCTGGGGTTGCTTGTATATTTGATGTAATGACGTGTATTTTTCCAGATTCCAGTCTGAGCGTGTCCTCCGATGAAGATGAAACTCCAGATGACAGGATGGTGATTTTCTCAGGCAAGTTGGGTTCAACTGAAATTAGCTCAGTCCTTGTGGTGGAAGTAATGATGCTGCTGTGCATCTCTTCAAGCCCAGTAGCCGCATTCGGATCAGAGTATTTGACAGTTACCTTGGTTGGGGAGGATAAGGACAGGCCAACAGGCTCACTGGTGACCGTAGAGCTAATATCAGCAAAAGCGTCTGATGACTGGACAGAGGAGGTGGGGCTTATGTCCTCATCCCCAGTTTCACTAGCTGGGCTCTTTTCATCCTTCTGCTCGCCTTTTTCAGGAATCTTGGGTGGTTCGGATGGGGAGGACAGGCTGAACCTGGGAAATTTGAACCAACCTGTCCTTTCGGGACTTTTAATAGGTACTTGCTTGGTGTTTGTTTCTTTTTCCTTTCCAGTGGGTTCATCTGCTTCATGAACTTCCTCTGAGGCTTCAACAGTTTCTTCATCTTTGTCTGTTTTTGGACCATCAAATTCAACATCAGTGCCTTTGAGGATCTCACCAAATGAAGTCAAAGTCAATTTTGGTGATTTACTGTCTCCTTTCAGCTCAACCCCCATTTCCAGTTGATCTTCTTCATATTCAGTGTCAACAGGTACATATTCGTCTACAGGTTTAGGATTTGAGAAACTTAATTTCGGCATTTTAAAGGATGGTAATTTGAATTTACTCGGAGATAAATGTCCCACACCAGCCGTCTCGGCCTTTGGTGTTTCAGATATTGTTGGTTTGGAAACATCTGTTTTGATATCAACACTTGGAACTTTAATGGTGACAGCGACATCCTCCTTAAGTTTAGTTCCCTCAGTTTCAACTACTTTTTTGGCATTTGGTGCTTCTATGGTAACATCATAACTACCACTGCCAAATTTCTGCATTTTCAGTGTTGGCATTTTAAATTTTGAAGGTGAGTCTCCAAAATCTTTTGACTTAGCTTCAGTCTCAGAAGTTTTCATTTCCACAGTAGCTGAAGATTCTTTGACTTCATCTTTAAAGAGTTTGACCTCAGCTTTTACTCCAGGCAGTTTGACATCTACATCTTTCTGTGATGCATTTAAATCAACTTCAGGTCCTTTTCCTTTTTGTTGTACAATGCCAAATTTAGGCAATTTAAATGGGCTGCCATGTCCATCGTGTCCAGCTTCAAGCTCAGGAGCTTTCATTTCCTTCTCAGGATGTTTACCTTTTACTTCTCCCTCAGGAACAGAAACGTCAGCATGTGGAGGCCCACGACCCATTTCAGGCTCTTTAACACTTGACTTTGAAAAAGAAAACCTGGGCATTGAAAATGTTGTCTTTTTCAAGTTTGGATCAAGTTCTGCAACAGGTGGCTCCTCCACTGAAATAGCCCCCGAGGGTCCCTTTACTTCAACATTTGGTAGACCAACTTCTGCTTTGGCCTCCAGTGATGTAACATCAACTTTGGGTGTCTCAAGGTTGACATCAACATCAGGGGCTTTACCACCTGTCCTTGAGAATGAAAATTTTGGAAATGTCCAGTTTGAACGTTTCAACTTGGCATCAACCTCAATTGTAGATGCATCTGATTCTAAAACGGCACCCTCAGCGCCTTTGACTTCAACATTGGGTAATTCGACTTCAGCTTTAGCTTCTGGTAATGTGACATCTATGTCTTTCTTTGACATGCCAAAACTTGGCATTTTAAACTTGATTTCAGATCCCTTCAATTCACTTCCTTTAGCTTTCACAGCTACATATTCTGCATCAAGTTTAATGTCTTTCTCCACATCAGGTACTTCCACTCTGACCTTTGGAGTTGCAGCTCCAAATTTGGGGAATGTGATGGTTGTCATTTTAAGTTTTGATGGTGAGACTTCAACATTTCCTGCTTGAGCTTCAATCTCAGAGGCCTTAATTTCCACTTTGGCAGAGGGTTGTTTTGTTTTAACATCCGGAAGTTTAACTTCAGCTTTGACCTCTGGGAGTGTTATATCTACATCTTTCTTTGATACATTCAAGTCTTTTGCTTTTGGCATTGTGATGCCAAACTTTGGAATTTTAAATTTACTCTCCTGACCATCTAATTCTATTTCTCCTTGCGGTGGCCTGAACTCAATTTCAGGTTGTTTGACCTCCACATTTCCTTCTGGAAGGGAGACATCAAGATTTGGGAGACTAGCATCAACTTCAGGCTCTTTTGTACTTTGCTTTGAAAATGAGAATTTTGGTAATGAAAACCTTGGCTTTTTCAGTTTAGCATCAAAATCTGCAGCAGTTCCTCCTTCTATTGAAATACCTGAGGATTCCTTGATGTCAATATCTGGAAGATGTACATCTGTTTTGACTTCTGGTAGTGTAAGATCAACTTTAGGGACATCAAGGTTGATTTCAGCCTCAGGTGCCTTACTGCTTGTCTTTGAAAGTGAAAATTTCGGCATTGTCCAGCTTGTGTTTTTCAATTTGGCATCACCCTCTGTCATTGATGCCTGTGGTATTGAAATGGAACCCGCGGGCTCTTTGATTTTAACATCTGGAAGTTTGACTTCAGCTTTTGCGTCTTTTAATTTTATATCTGCTCCATCCACTTTAATGCCTTTGTCCATGTCAGGTACTTCCACACTGACCTGTGGAGTAGCAGCTCCAAATTTGGGTAATTTGAACGTTGGCATTTTGAACTTTGATGGTGATCCTTCAACATTCCCAGTTTGAAGATCAATGTCAGGAGCTTTAATGTCCACTTCAGCAGAGGGTTTTTCCAGTTTAACGTCGGGGAGTTTGACTTCAGCTTTGGCCTCTGGTAGTGTCACATCTACATCCTTCTTTGATAAGCTGAAATCAATGTGAGGACCTTTGGCTTGAGGCACAGAAATTCCAAGACTTGGCAGTTTAAACTTGCTTTCTTTCCCTTCATGTTCAATTCCTGTAATTTTCATATCTATTGATGGACGGTCAGTGTCGATGCTGGGTGCTGCAATGTTAACTGTAAGAATCTCCTCAGGAATCTTAATGTCAGCTCCATCTATTTTGACATCTTTTTCCATATCAGGCACGTCTATAGTAGCACTTGGAGTACCAAGTCCAAATTTTGGTAATTTGAATGTTGGCATCTTAAATTTGGATGGTGATCCATCTGTGTCCTTTTTTACAACTTTCATCTTCGGGGCTTTTATTTCCATCTCAGCAGAAGATTTTTCCAGTTCAACATCGGGGAGTTTGACTTCAGCTTTGGCCTCCGGTAGTGTCACGTCTACATCCTTCTTTGATAAGCTGAAATCAATTTCAGGCCCTTTGGCTTGAGGCACAGAAATTCCAAGACTTGGCAGTTTAAACTTGCTTCCTTTGCCTTCATGTTCAGTTCCTGTAATTTTCATATCTATTGATGGACGTTCAGTGTCAATGCTGGGTGCTGCAATGTTAACTGTAAGAATCTCCTCAGGAATCTTAATGTCAGCTCCATCTATTTTGACATCTTTTTCCATATCAGGCACGTCTACAGTAGCACTTGGACTACCAAGTCCAAATTTTGGTAATTTGAATGTTGGCATCTTAAATTTGGATGGTGATCCATCTGTGTCCTTTTTTACAACTTTCATCTTCGGGGCTTTTATTTCCATCTCAGCAGAAGATTTTTCCAGTTCAACATCGGGGAGTTTGACTTCAGCTTTGGCCTCTGGTAGTGTCACATCTACATCCTTCTTTGATAAGCTGAAATCAATTTCAGGCCCTTTGGCTTGAGGCACAGAAATTCCAAGACTTGGCAGTTTGAACTTGCTTCCTTTGCCTTCATGTTTAGTGCCTGTAATTGCCATATCTATTGATGGACCTTCAGTGTCAATGCTTGGAGCAACATCAACTTTAGGGACATCAAGGTTGACTTCAGCCTCGGGTGTCTTACTGCTTGTCTTTGAAAATGAAAATTTCGTCATTGTCCAGCTTGTGTTTTTCAATTTGGCATCACCCTCTGTCATTGATGCCTGTGGTATTGAAATGGAACCTGCGGGCTCTTTGATTTTAACATCTGGAAGTTTGACTTCAGCTTTTGCGTCTTTTAATTTTATATCTGCTCCATCCACTTTAATGCCTTTGTCCATGTCAGGTACTTCCACACTGTCCTGTGGAGTAGCAGCTCCAAATTTGGGTAATTTGAATGTTGGCATTTTGAACTTTGATGGTGATCCGTCAACATTCCCAGTTTGAGGATCAATGTCAGGAGCTTTAATGTCTACTTCAGCAGAGGGTTTTTCCAGTTTAACGTCGGGGAGTTTGACTTCAGCTTTGGCCTCCGGTAGTGTCACATCTCCATCCTTCTTTGATAAGCTGAAATCAATTTTAGGACCTTTGGCTTGAGGCACAGAAATTCCAAGACTTGGCAGTTTAAACTTGCTTCCTTTCCCTTCATGTTCAGTTCCTGTAATTTGCATATCTATTGATGGACGGTCAGTGTCAATGCTGGGTGCTGCAACGTTAACTGTAAGAATCTCCTCAGGAATCTTAATGTCAGCTCCATCTATTTTGACATCTTTTTCCATATCAGGCACGTCTACAGTGCCACTTGGAGTTCCAAGTCCAAATTTTGGTAATTTGATTGTTGGCATGTTAAATTTGGATGGTGAGCCATCTGTGTCTTTTGTCGCAATTTTGATCTCAGGAGCTTTAATGTCCACTTCAGCAGAGGGTTTTTCCAGTTTAACATCTGGGAGTTTGACCTCAGCTTTGGCTTCTGGTAATGTTACATCTCCAGCTTTCTTTGATAAACTTAAATCAATTTCAGGCCCTGTTACCTTTGGCATTGTGATTCCAAACTTTGGCATTTTAAATTTGCTTTCTTGCCCATCAACATCCTCTTCACATTCAGGTGGTTTCATTTCCACTTTCCCTCCTTTTACGTCCATCTTGCCCTCTGGAATTGCAACATTCACGTCCTGAAGACTGGCATCAACTTTTGGGGCCTTACCACTTGGTTTTGAAAAAGAAAATTTTGGCAAAGAAAACCTTATTTTTTTCAGTTTTGCATCATCCTCACCACCTGGCTGTTGCTCTATCACAGTACTACCAGAAGGCTCTTTGAGCTCAACCTCTGGCATGTGGACGTCTGCATTAACTTTTGGTATATCCATATCTGTGGGTGTCACAGATATGTGCATATCAGCTCCATCAATTTTTATGTCTTTGTCTGCATCAGGTACTTCAGAACTGATATTTGGTGTGGTGACACCAAATTTGGGAAATTTGAATGTTGGCAATTTAAATTTTGATGGTGATCCCTTCATACTGCCTAATAGAGGTTCAATCTCAGCAGCTTTGATTTCCACTTTAGCAGAAGGATCTTTAATGTCTGGACCAGCGAGACTGACTTCTGCTTTGGTTTCTGGTAGTTTGACATCTACATCTGTCTTTGAAGAACTGAAATCTATGTCAGGTCCTTTAACTTTTGGCATGGAAATTCCAAACTGTGGCATTTTGAACTTGCTTCCTTGTCCATCTTGTCCACCTTCAGATTGTGGGAGTTGAATTTCCAGTTCAGGTCTTTCATTCTCTATCTTTGTTTCTGGAATTGAAACATAGATTTTCCCAAGATTGACATCAATTTTAGGGGCTTCGGGGAGTTTAACATCAGCTTTAGCCTCTGGCAATTTCACATTTACATCTTTCTTTGAGAAGTTTAAATCAATTTCTGGCCCTTTTACTTTTGGCATTGTGATTCCAAACTTTGGCATTTTGAACTTGCCTCCTTGCCCATCGAGTTCAACATCAGTCTGCAAAGGTTTGATTTGCACTTTAGGTTTTTTAACTTCCACTTTTGCCTCTGGTATCAAAACTTCTGCTTTTCCAAGAGTGACATCAATTTTAGAGGCTTCTGGGAATTTTACCTCAGCTTCAGTCTCTGGCAGTGTGCTTTCTGTTTTATTCTTTGGTAAGCTTAAATGCATATCAGGTCCTTTGACCTTGGGCATAGAGAAACTCAAACTTGGCATTTTCAATGCTGAAGATGATCCTTCTCGTTCTCCATCTGCAACTTCAATCTCAGGAGCTTTAATTTTTATTTTTCCAGAAGGACCTTGTGGTTTAACATCAGGGAAGTTGATGTCTGCTTTGTTTTCTGATGTTGTGACATCTACATCTTTCTTTGGGAGCCCAAGATGAAATTCGGGTCCCTTTACTTGTGGCATTGACATTTCAAATTTTGGCAATTTGAATTTTCTGTCTTGTTCTTCAAGTTCAACATCTGATTTTCCAAGGCTGAGATCAATCTTAGGAGCATCTAGAAGTTTTGTCTCGATTTCAGTCTGTGGTGCAACATCTACATCTTTCTTTGATAACCTCAAATCAATTTCTGGCCCCTTTACTTTTGGAGTTTTGATTCCAAGCTTTGGCATTTTGAATTTGTCTCCTTGTCCATCAAATTGACCTTCAGTCTGCAGGGCCTGCATTTCCAGTTTAGGTTTTTTAACATCCATTGCAACTTCTGGAATTGAAACATCAGTTTTTCCAAGATCAACCTTTGGAAGTTTGACCTCTACTTTCGCGTCAGGTATTGTAACATCTACGTCTTTCTTTGACAGGCTTAAATCAATTTTAGGTCCTTTCACGTTTGGCATAGAGAAACCTAGATTTGGCATTTTAAACTTGCCTCCTTTTCCCTCATGTTCAGGTCCTGTGTTTTTTATATCCATTGAAGGACTTACAACATCAGTGCTGGGTGCTGCAATGTCAACTGCTGACCCCTCTTCTGGTATATTAATACCAGCTCCCTCAATTTGGACATCTTTGTCCATATCAGGTTTTCCCACAGAAAGGTTTGGAGTACCAATTGCGAGTTTTGGTAGTTTAAATGTTGGCATTTGAAATTTTGATGATGATCCTTCAACATTTTGGTGAACTGCAGTCTCTGGAGCTTTGACCTCGACAGCAGCAAGTTTTCCTTTTGGTCCCGCTTCAGGCAATGTGACGTCTACATCTTTTTTTGATAAGCTTGAATCGATTTCAGGACCTTTTACTCTTGGCATTGATATTCCAAATCTTGGCATTTTGAACTTGCCTCCTTTTCCATCAAATTCACTTGCTAATGTTTTCACATCAGAAGATGAGTCCACAATACCAGCTTCGGGTGTTGTTATGTCAACTGCAATACCTTTTTCAGTGGATTTCAGCTGTGTTTCAGGAACTTGAATGTCTTTGATTTTGTTTGATACTTCAGCACTGATTTGTGGCACAGTAGCTGCAAATTGGGGTAGTTTAAAAGATGGCATTTTAAATTTTAATGCCGATCCTTCTGCATCTTTTTCTGCAATTTTTATTTCAGGAGATCTAACTTCCATTTTAGCGGAGGATTCTTTTAGTTCAACATCAGGGAGTTTGACTTTTCCCTTGGCCTCTGATAGTGTCACATCTTCATCTTTCTTTGATAAACTCAAATCAACTTCAGGGCCCTTTAGTTTTGGCATTGTGATTCCAAACTTTGGCATTTTGAACTTGCTTCCTTGTCCATCAAGTTCAACTTGAGTCTCCAGAGGTTTCATTTCCAGTTCAGGTTTTTCTGCGTCCATCTTTTGCTCTGGAATAAAGAAGTCTGCACTTCCAAGTGTAACATCAGTCTCAGCAGCTTCTGGGAGCGTGACCTCAAATTTACCCTCTGGTAGTTTGACATCTACATCTTTCTTTGACAAGTTTAAATCAAATTCAGGGCCTTTTATTTTTGGCATTTTGATTCCAAACTTTGGCATCTTCAACTTGCCTCCTTGTCCATCAAGTTCACTTTCAGTCTCCTGAGGTTTCTTTTCTAGTTGAGGTTTATCTTCCTCCATCTTTTGCTCTTGAATTGAAACATCTGCGCTGGCAAGTTTAATGCCAGTCTGCGGGGCTTGTGGGAGTTTGACCTCAGGCACATCTTTCTTTGATAGACTTAAATCAATTTTTGGTCCTTTCACCTTTGGCATGGATATGCCAAGATTTGGCATTTTAAACTTGCGACCCTTTCCCTCTTTATCAAGAGTTCCTATCTCAGCCCCGTCAATGTTTATGTCTTTATCTCCATCAGGCACATTTACACTGATGTCTGGGATTACCTCACGTCTGATCTCTGGAAAGGAAATGTCAACCATTGGTTTTGCATCAAGATTAAAATCAAAACCTGTAAGCTCAAAGCCAACATCCGTTTTGGCTGGTGAACCATCTACTGAATCAATGTATTCAATGCCATCGATTTGAGGTATTTTGACATCACAATCAATCTGCCCCTTGCCTTCCATTTCAGTTTTCTTTACTTCTTGGAGGGATGTTGTCTCCGAGATATTTTGCTGTGGCAAGTTAATTCCAATGTCAGGGATTCTCATGTCAGGTTTTGCAATCCCAAAGCTAGCCATTGATATCTTTGCTTTCTTGGATTTCTTATCTGACTCTTTTGTAGCTCCAGACTCATATTGCAATATGATCCTCTCTGTGCGTTGTGTTTTAGCAGTTTCTTGTGCCTGAAGAAGACTTTCTTTTCCAGGTATTGTAATATCTTCTCTTTTAAAGACCCCAGCCTTTATCTCCTTGTTGCTCGGTTTTGGCTCACTTTTGTGTTCCTTTTGAGTTTTTTTCATACCTGCTTTTGTCTCAATTAAAAGTTCCTCTGAAGTTAAATCAGCAGGTGTGATCTTTGGTTGTTTAATTGTAGTTTTAGAGATTTCTGGAGAGGCTGTTATGTCAAACCTCATGAAGTGTGCCTCATGTTTTGTTCTGGTATCTGCAACTTTAGTCGGCGTTTTCACGGATATTCTTTGTGCATTTGCGTCTATCACAGTAATTTCTTCGGGGATAGGCACCCCAGATGTATCAACCTTTGGCAGCTTAAATCCAGGCAATTTTGAAACGGCCTCTTTCACACTGTCAACATCGATTGACAGTTGTACAGTTTCAGCTTGAATGTCTTCATATTCTCTGGTAAAAACAGCTTTAGGCTCTTTTCTTCCTTTGGCTGTGGTCCTCATAGACATGTCCTCCATACCTGGAATCTCAATGTCTTCACGTTTGGGAAGTTGTGCTCTGGAAACGCTGCTTTTTGACAGCCTCTCATAAAGATCTTCTTTGACTTCTGCACCCTCAGTGGTGAACTGCTCAATTTTAGTTGTGCGTTCTTCAACATTAACATTCAGTTTTTGTATAGTTTCCTCAGTAGCAATGTCACCAAAGCCTATTTTAGGCAGTTTAAATGTTGGCTCTTGCGTTTGTTTCTCTTTCTGTTTAATGTTCTTTCCTTTCTTTGTTCTGTCTTCACCTTTCTGTGGAGATTTTTGTAAAAGTGAAACATCAGATATATTAAGTTCCACCTGTGGTACACCCATTTCCACGTGTGTTGTCATTGATTTGGCTGGAGTTTGTCTTGAACTTTCAATGCTGACAATTTGGGTATTGGCATCAAGTGCAGGTTTTGTGTGTGACTCAAAGCTTGGGATGATGTCAGATTTTTCTGTTTCAGCTTGATCTGCTATTTCAACACTTGCCCCCAGTGTTTTCAACCTTTTTGGTGAAGATTTCGCTTTTCCATCTTTCTTGTGCGATTTATCCTTCCCCAAAATTTTGATTTTTAATTCAGACTTTTCTTTCTTCTTTTTCTTCCCATCAGGGGACTTGGTACCAGAGGGACTTCCCTGATCTGCCAGTGCCATGGTTAGATCTGTTGTTTTCAAAGTGCTAGCTATGCTGATGAGTTCCACTCCGTGTTGAACAGTTTGAGCTTCTGTCAGTGTTTGATTGTTTTGTTCGAGTCCTAAGTTACCCGATACTTTCAGAACCTCTGTCACATAGACTTTTGGTTTTGCTCCTGAAGGGCTTTCAAGGCACTCAGGTGAAAGCAAATCAAATTCTTGTGTCTGTTGAGTGTCACTGCTGATCTGGCCAGTCGGTGCGTCTGTGTCCTGCTCTTCTGATGAACTTACGCGGCCTCTTTTTTTCAGAACAGAGAGCTTTAGTTTATGCTTCTTCTTGCCTTTGAGAGCATCCTGAGATTTTATAGGTGACTCTGTGTCACTTGTTGTCGGGCTAAGCTCAAGCTTTCTCTGCTCATCAGCCTCTGAGGAACTGTGAGACCTTGTAAAACGGGATTTTCGTCCTTTTCCAAAAGAGGGAAACTTGGGCCACGAAATACGGGCATCGCCGCGTCTTTTGGTTTTTCCTTGCTCCCTCATCTGTGGAGTGTAGATCCCTTCCTCCTGTTGAGCAACAGAAATGTTAAAAAGTTAGTTTTAGCCCCCAAGACCGCCTATCTCAAAGAGTCTGAAAAGCTTTGACCACTTGAAAATAGTTACATGAATAACATCGGATTCGATGTTGTGTTCAGTTTCTTCGATGTCTGGCTTGCGTTTCAAGCAAAGCTTCAATTTGTAAGCTTGAGCGTGCTCAAGAATCTGAACGGCATCCTCGTATGAGACATTGTCAAAATAC
Source organism: Brachyistius frenatus (assembly GCF_029030835.1). NCBI lineage: Eukaryota > Metazoa > Chordata > Actinopteri > Embiotocidae > Brachyistius > Brachyistius frenatus. The sequence goes on from NW_027210862.1 coordinate 374,646, forward strand.
ACTGTGGCACTCAGAATCTGATCACCTGCGTGAACGAGAGAAAAGTATTTTAGAAGTATTTAGATGAGATGACCTTCAGTCAATGGAACTGAATTTTGTAAGTAATAAAGTAGAAAGAAAACAAACTGCCAGCTTACCTTCTTTCAGTTTCAAACTTTTTGAAGCAGGTGACTCTGGCACCACTTCTTTAATGAAGATCCCCTCTTTCCCTCCTCCACCATAAATGAGACCCTCTGCACATCCATCTTTGGCCGTTTTCACAATGACCTCAGACTCAGGGCTGTGAACTTCCTGCCGACACATCGAAATAGAAAACAAAGTCCGTTTACCTTTAGCACTACTATTCTCTGCTGCAGCACCGCCTGAAGGGATTCACGGACACAGTACAGAGTGGAGAAGGTGGGAATATCTCACCTTCAGTTTACTCATCTTTGAAGTCGAGCGCTTTTCAAACATGGACCCAAGCCCAGACTTTTTCGTTTTCTTTCCACTCCCACTTTTGTGGTGTGGGTCATGCTCTGCTTCACACTAAAAGAAAAATAGAAAATATTTGAAATCTGACTAAGTACGTTCATACAGGGGAGTAGCAGAGTAGCAACATTATACATCCCAGACCACACTGTTGACAGGAGACAGCAACACAAGCCGGGATAAGCTTACAGCGGGAAATTGCTGATAAACTGTACAATCAAAATCCTAATTTGTGTACTTTTATATATTTATTTATTTTTCTTGAAGGCGTTTTGTTTCTTTTTTGCTCATAAAAAGTGATTATGATTAAAATCCACTGCTCTGTCTTCAAAGCCAGGAACACACATTTGTCAAGGGATGTCAATATTTACAGCCAGAAACCTATCTCGGTCCAAAATCTAAATAAATTCGTATTGGATCAAGATTGGTTATAGAGAGAGTGTCAAGGGGGAAATAAATGGATGGAGGAGGATAATTTAATAAACTTGGCCTTAATATGAGTGCATCAAGTAAAATGAGGGAACAAATTCCTAAATTTAAGGAGCAATTTGTCAAAACAATTCCCCCAAGTATTTAGCAGGCTTTGTACAACAACAACAAGCAATAAAATGTTTTATTTCTGTAGCTACTTTGAGGTTGTGAAGAAAGAAAAAGAGACAACAGAACCTCCTATCAAAAACTAATTTCTTTCAAAGTGGCACCCAAACAGAAACACACCCAGCTTTATGACATGTGTTTGTCAACCCCACTGTGTGCTGTAGGGCTGTTCAGTGTCAGCATTTACAACTTACAACAATAAGAGATGATGGTAATTGTCTCCAGTGGGAGAGGCCCATAATAAAGTCACTAATTAAACATCTAATAAAACTCAGCTTTGAGAATTTAAGAGTACATTTTCTCGTTTCAATTCAGTTTTATTTATATAGCGCCAAATCGTTTATATTCATAAACGTCTGTGATCACAGTTCAGTTATAGTCTTCCTCAGTTTCGCTATTTTGTTTCAGTCATTAAAGTGACTCTGCATACTTTCATGTTAGAACATGCGCAGCTCTGTGTGGGTATAAATGAACCGAATACACCGGCTCACTTTTCTCGGGCCCACAAGCTTATTTTTTCTAACTTCATTTATCTACAGCCTGAACACAATACGCTGCTGCATCACACACAGACCATTGAATGACTTGAATGACAGTGTGTACATGCAATGAAGTAACCAGGTTATAATTTGTTCTCCACGGTAACCTGATTTATAAAATGTCCCGTTTAAAAGGTTGAGGTGAGGGATTAAGAGAAAGCCAGTAATTTCTGCTGAAGAATCCTGATTTCTCGTTCATGTTTATATTGAAAGTTCACGTAATCAGGTTTTCTGATTTATTTCCCTAATCTCTCTCTTTTATTTTTTTATTTTTTTATCCCTGTGGCCTGGTTTGTTGTGTTAGTGTAACGTATTAGCGGTATGTTGGTACCTCTTTGTCACTGTCGGTGTATTTTTCACTTTCAGGATACTCCTCGACGGGGGACGATCCTTGTGGACGTGGTCTCTCTCCCTCCGTGAACTGAGGTGGCTCGTCACATGTCTGCGAGGACACAAGGTCAGTCAGTTCAAGGATATCAAATCAAAATTTCTGTCACTTTCAGTCAGATAATTTTTCATGCCTGAACGGCATCTCCTCCTCTTCAACCACACAAAAAGAAATTGAAAACTCATGTCGCTGCGCCTGCAGTATGAACAACAAAGGTATGAAGAAAACTGGATCACAAATAGTGTGATAACACCTTGCTAAGCCAAAAGCAGCTCTCACCGGGTGTTTCATAATTGTCACATTAGTGGTGTGTTTCCAGGGATGGTAATGTTGGCGAGTCTGTCAGTCCAACACTTTGGTCGACAGAAAAATATCTAAAAAATAATTCCCTTAATATTCCCATAAACTTTTAACAGCCATTTTTCTGAGAGGATTAATTCCAATAACTCCGGTGATTCACTGAATTTCACTACAGCATGAACGTTTCAGTGCTATGGGGTTAAAACTAAAACAACATATTATACAAGGATATGATTGTATTATGTTAAACGTCAGCATTTTTCTGTAACATCTTTAATCTTGGCATTTTAATGATAACAGTGATAAAAGATAAATATCTATAGGGCATAAAATCCTAAAATTGTTACAAAACTTTGAGAAGCTGCTGCAGAAATCTTTGAAGTGAAACCTTTCAAATTTTAATTTAAAATCTATAATAACTCAAATGTACATTCATTGATCACAAAGGAAATGAAGCTTGTGTGTCAGCAAAGGTCATGAAAAAGGGTAATAAAACACAAACAGACAAACGGAATATAACATTTCTACAAATATTAATATAAACCATCTAATCAGATTCAAACAGTAGTGGAAAAACTACCGCTAACAATAACAACACATGCAGACAGGTGAAATTAAAGCTGAATATGAATACTTAAGATTGAAATAACTAATGCTGGTACACTGTTTTTCTGTCGGTTAAATTTAGACCTTTTAGTGACTGATGAAGAAGTCTAACTGAAAGACTTAAAACAAAACTTTTTGTTGCAGTAAAGTCACTCACTGAATCGTCCTGTGTGGCGGCCTCCGGTCCTCGCAGCCTTCGTCCAGCCCCTGTTCACAAAAAAAACCAAAGGATAACATAAAAACCAAAGTAACATCCGATAGGATGTCTGTGTTTTGAAGTAAAATGTAGAGCTTCTCTCCTCCACGCTCTGCTCCTAAAATGTTTGGCTGTTGACACGTAACTAAGCGGAAAATTTCATTTGACAGCTGATTAAAGCTGCACATGTACAATTTAATGTTGTTAAAGCGTCTGCCAATTAATCACACTTATACATCCACAATCACAGCAAATAAGATGCATTCGACAAGATGATGTAATTAGTCTATATAATTGAAGCAAATTGTAGTGTAGAAACTACTCTATGTAAAGTTAGCTCAGACTTTTCTTGTCGTATGAACGAAATGAAGGCCGCAGAAACTGCCTGCGCAAAAACAGAAAGATGATGGTGTTTATCTGCGTTTGTATTCTCTCAGCAGTAAGCTGAGACTTCCACCCTGTCAGACTCCTGGCGGTTGTTTTGAGGCTCAGAGAGACACTGGAGCCAAGCGATGAGACTATTTAGAGTTCTTCCTGGCAATAATTCCCCCAGAGACCCGCTTGTCTCCTTCGTCTGTTAAGTGATCCACTGTATTGATCAGGAGATTAGACTTTATATTAGACTAACACGGTTGCCAAAAAGGGAAAATCTGACTCCAAATGAATGTGATGAATCAGATTATTATTATTATTATTATTATTATTACCTGCTCTGATTTGATTCTGTTTTAAACTACCCTTTTTTTTTTTTCAGTCCAATCTGAGACGTCCATTTCATCAGGATTCTTACTAAGGGATGTAGTTCCTTTTGTGTTCACACGTTTTGAATTAAAAAAGCAAACTTATAAATTGATAAATTAGTGTAAAATAAATTCTATAAAGAGGAGAAATAGGATTGCAAAATCCTGAATGATAAACGTTTCAACATTTTGTGTGCTTGAAGAGCCTCATTGGCTAATAAATTAATCTTCTCAGGAAGCCGTTGATCAAAAGATGTCAGTAGAAATTAGTGCTGAATAAATGTCGCACGCTACATGGAGAATAAAATTATTTTCTTTGCAGATAAAATGTTTCTGGTCTTTGAGATAAGTCGTACAACTAAGATAGCAATCTTAGTGAAACTCAAATTAAGAAATTGAAGGGAAATAACACCCCCATTGTATGTTTGTATCACCGTTACATCACAGCCCTAAATTGGGGATGAAGAGGTTTGTTGAGTTCTTTCTCGCGAACAGCTGCCAAAGTATTTAGATTAATCACTGCGCAATTTTTACAACAAAAAAATAAAACACTATTGTGTGTTCTCGTCTTGTCCATAACGGGGAGCCAGTAAATAGCCAGATGTATTAGACAAAAACATGTGTTTGGGATTTAATAGGCATTTTGGGATATAGTAGCTACCTCATGTAGCGCTAAATTGTCTGTGAATTCATTTATAAACAAACTTTCTTCTGGCCATTCAGGCTTCATGCGGCAAAAAATAAAACTGCGGTTTCCTGTAAAACCTTGAAACATCGGTAAATTAGGAATTGGATTATTTAATAGTGCCGCAGTATGCACCATATAGTTTCTCAACTAACCGTCACACCTACACCCACCCACTGCCTTACAGTAATGTATGTCATGTGAAGAGCTCTTACAGCCTGCGTGAGTGCATTAGAGTTAAGGCAAAAGACCTGATGGTTTAAAAACCTCCCCACAGTAGCAGGGTGTGTTACAGCCTTCAAGACAGTTTAAGAACTATCAAATAACATTGCAACATTACAAATATAAAAGACAAAATGCGTTGTCATCATAGATTTACATTTCAAGATCACAGAACATTTATCTGAAAAGATTTAACCTGTGAACTCAGTGAGAAAAAAACGCACCACAGTCTAGACGTGTTGTGAAACATAATGAACAGAAAAGTCGTCACAGCTACCTGCATTACCTCAACTTTGTGAAGTGTAAGAACCCTTATCATGCAGTCATCAGCATCCCTCTCTTTCAGACCAAGTTTGACTCCCAAAAACATGTCAGAATATTAATTTTAATATTAATATTAATTCTGTGGAATCATAACAACCCACCTACCTGCTGCTGCTGCTGCTGTTTGTTTTACTCCTAGAAGTAAACCGATGTGTTAGGAAGAAGTTGTCCAAACTGCCCTCAAGCACTCCTGGTGTGAATGTGTCTGCCAAAGTTGCTAAAGTGATTTATTCAGCCTCAGGTGAACAAAGGAGGCGGGACACTTATGAGCTGCAGTCATACCTTTCCTTTCATTCCCAAAGTGAATTAAATGTTTTTCAAAGGTCCCCATGGTGACTTTGGTTTAGATAATTAACTCTTTACAACATACATCTTAAAATAACTTTACATTATACCTCTTATTAATTAATGCCACATCCCCTTCATTTTGGTTAATCCATATTATAAATTTGAGTTAGTACTTTTCGCAACTACTTTTTTTTAACAACATCCATTAAAGCTATTTTATTCTCAGAACCCCTTAATTCACATGCTTTGGCTTTAAAACAAAACGGTATGTGAATACCTGTAATTTAATTATGTTAATTTACTTTTCAAAAATTAATTAGTAGCCTACTTTTGATTGCCACGTGGAATACAGTTTATAGTAATCAGTGAATTGTGATTTATTAGATTAATGAGGACCTTCCAATTAAAGAGCCATAAGCACGTAACACATTCAAAATCCCTTTAAAGTCCCATATTTTGACGATAAGCACATCTGTGTGCCACACAAATACTGTGAAAGGAAACGCAACAGTGTCATTTGGACATATTTTACCTAAGGAAAGCGTAGAATAGTTCACCTTTAATCACTAAAGCCTCTGTAGACAAATCTGAGTAGCTATGTCATTTTTGTGTCGGTCAGTTTATCTCCTACTTTGGCCAACAATGAAATGTAATTACTCAAATGGATGGATAGCATTGAAATTATTTATAGATACTCGCTAATTATATTTTGACTAACAGATTAGATAATAGAAACGTGAAAACAGGAAGTAGTTCAACCTATCTAACCCCTAAAATCTTTTTCCCATATTCTATGCTTGTTTACGGCTGCACGTCTCCGTCTAATTGGAAATGACTGAAATAATTAGTTCTGATAAAGCTGGTATATATATCAATATTCTGTTTGAGATGTGGAGTGAAAGTCTTCGGGAAGTCAAGCTGAACAGGAATTAGATAGATTGATTAAATTAGCCAGAGCGCCTGGGATCCCTGAAGGCTGACAAGTGTCACGTGCCATGTAATGGATCGTGGCGTCATTGTGTGCAGTGAGCCGTACGGGGGGGTTGAAATGACTGTTTGATGTATTCCTCATGTTATTCATGCAGCCGGATGTCCAGTATTCCTGCCCCAACTACCGGCGCCGCACATGTAGAAAACTTCTTCCTCAAATATTAGTCCTGTGGGTGCTGTGGAGGCCTCGATAACAACTCTCACTTGTGACTAAAAATGTCAAAATAGAAATCACGGCGGAGGACCGTTTACTCGTTTGACTTGATACTGTAAATATTCATAAACCTGCAGCGGTATGTCCTAACGTGACTTTGATTTCAGTATTCGGCAGATATATAAGCACAAGAAGTAGATGCAGAATTTGTTTGTGGTGCAGATCCTGCAATGATTCATATTTCGGTGCAACTGCAGCTCTGGATTTGGGTGCGGCTCATCCCACAGGAAATGTGACAGGAAAGATGTTTCTTTAGAGGCTTATACCGTGTGGCGTGTTTCTGTTTTCAAACAACACTGATGTGGCCACGAAACCTCATTTGTACTAACACCTTGCAGTGACACTCAACATCTCATATGCCCACTTCTGTTGCCTCTACTTCCAATAATAAGATTTTAAAAACACAACTTAGAACAGTTAAAACACTTAGAAAACTAATTTGTACACTTGACTGAAAATCTAACTGTATTGTGTTAGTTACTTGTCCTCAGCTCCTCTCTTACATAATTACCTTCTGCTCAAGTTTGGGTTTTCTGTTTAAAAGCACCTGGAAGGCTCCCTGAAGCTCCCCCTCTTCACTAAACTAATATAAAGTAGTACAGTTCATTATTTGTGCTCTCGGATTCGGATTCTGCTAATTTTTTGCGCAACAGATAGACACGAGGCCCTTTCACTGGAAGGCTGTTTGCTTGGATCCAAATTATAATAGGATTTGAATGAAAGGTGGGAGGAGGGACGGGGAGCGGGGGTGGGGGGGAAGCAGAATTAGATTTTCTGCATGGGTTATATTAACATGGGACTGAGAAAAGCGCATGCTTTCAATCTACTCATCTGCTGCAAGCTTGCTGCAGATGTTTCATCACAGCTCTGGAATTTGCATCTTCATCTGCTCGTGTTCCCACAAACATACAATTATTTTTTTTTTAAACTCAGACAAGGCACACGTTATATATAAAGTTGGCAACCCTCACCTATGAACTGTTTCCAAACACTTCTTAGTATTTGTTTGGACCCAGTGGCTCAGATTTGAACAGAATCATTTAAGTCGTTACGTGATTGAAGAGTTTATCAGGTCGAGTGCCGTCTTTTACTAAAGATAAGTTATGAAACCGATTAACGAAAGTTGTTTACTGAAAATAGCTTTTATCTCGAAAGCAGCCATATAAATAGATTCTGGGTAAACTGTGTTGTTGTTGTTGTTGTTTTTTTAAAACATAGTTCACGTTATGTTTGAGGATATATTTCAAGTAATTGTTATTATTCAAATAAAAAATCTATATGCAAAATGATTAAATATGACAATGTAGAATTAATACACAAAACAGGAACCACCCCAGTTACATTTTTGTTGTTATTATCACATTTCTGGAACCAAAATTGGCCAAAACGATTGTCAAATATTGGTCAAACTATTGCCAGTTAATAAGAAACGAAGGAATGTCCCCCGGCTGATGCTCCAAACAACGTACATGAATGCGCCTCCTTTCAATGAAGGAGTGACAGCAGCCGCACATACAAACTATTCAAGTGAGGTCAAATTGATTTCAGAGCAGGATTTGTTTCGACTGAGGCTGATGAGCCGTAATGGATCAGGATCCTTGGCTTTAAGGCTCCACAGTCAGATCAGCCTTCCCGTCTGGATCACTGCCCACCATCTCTCTCTCTCTCTCTCTCTCTCTCTCTTTCTCTCTCTCTCTATCTATCTCTCTCGGTCTCTCTCCCTCGCTTGCTCTCTCTCTGTCTCTCTATGTCTCACTGTCTCTCCCTCTATCTCTCTCGTTCTCTGTCTCTCTCACTCTTTCTCTTGCTCTATCTTTCTCTGTCTCTCTCTGTCTCTCTCTTTCTCTCTCTCTCTCTCTCTCTGTGTCTCTCTCTCTCTCTCTCACACACTTTCACATTCTCCTGCTCTCTCACTCTCTGTTTCTGACCTTGAGCATCGCCTGAAGCCTCTCAGAGCACCACAAACTCTCCACTTCTTGAGGCAGATTTAATTAAAAGTAGCAGCAGAGGTAAATGAGGAGATTTGTGGGAAATGTAAAGTGGCAACATAGAAACACTGACAATCAACCTGAGCTCTCAACTCCTCATCAGCCAGCACAATATACATCAATATGTCTTTAATGTCCACTAATGACAAACAGTGTTATTGTCGAGATTCCTGAAAGATATTCAGCACAATTAAGCTGTTAAATTAGACACAAGCTGAATTCCGGTAATCATTTTCACTACTTTCTCTTGACCCTGAATCTATCATTTGTCATGCCAAGGTACATTATCTTTATTTATAGTGATAATCAATTTGTTGCTCGTGCACCAGGAAACATCCACTCAAAGCAAACAACAGAATGAATCATATATATAAATGTGTAAGATGAGTGAGATTTAAACTAACTACTTCCCACAAAATGATTTAAAACCAGTATTGTCTGAAAAAAAAAAAATGTTCACATGTTTTGCAGTTCGTGCTTTCATCATGAAGCGTATCAACATCTCTTTTCTTTCACAGCAAGATAGCACGATTTGCAGCAATTTGCAATTATGTCTTCAATCTAATCAATAGCACACAAACTATATAACCATGAACTATGTACCCGCATACGTCATCAGACACAGATTATTTACATAGCAAGTAGATATGTTAAGGTAATGTAAGCAGATCATCAACATCCATTTTGATATATCCATAAAGAGAGAATTAATTTACCCCTGATAATCTTATTTATGTCTGATGCATTTTAAATTGTGAAAGAATCCATGAGATGAAAGGGAGTGACCAGTGTGACCAGTTGGGTTGCATAAGTTCACGAGCTTTTCAGCATCTTAAACTGTCACAAATTTAGATCGTTTTTCGGTTGAAAAACTATCGAAAGGTTACAGGTAGTACCTCTTCTTTCTGTCACTTAAGGGCAGAAGCTTTAACATTTAGATCTGTGTTTTGTTTTTTTTTGTTTTTTGCCAGCATAGGTATTGCTAATTTTGGGAATAATTATGTTCCCACACTTCATTTGCATTTTTCATCTTTACCCCGAAGTTATAATGCTATATTTGCAATTCTGATTTCTGCTTTGCTGAATTGCCGCAGTAACCAGGTCTGTTTGCTTTTCAGCCTGCGCTTCAAACACACAGCTGGAAGGAAAGAGGAGCGGAGCGGAGCTGCCCTGACGTCCTCCATGATGACGTCTTTAAACACCCCTCTGCAGACACACCCCAGCGCTCACTGCAGGTCAGCACCACAACTCAGCATCAGCACCACCCGCCTCACGCTCGCTCACCGCCTCCCCTCCGCATACCAGGTCTCATACACAACACACAGCCGTACTCTCTCCCACTGCACTACTGAACCCTGCTGCCGAGTTGGTGTATCGCTCAGAGGAAAAACAGCGCAGTCATAGAGAGGAGAAAAAAATAACAGAGCAGGGAGAGTAAAGAAAAGTGATGCCCACCCGTCCCTGAGGCAGCGTGCCAGTTGGGGAAGGCCAGGTGGAAGCAGTCGCACATGATGGCAGCGGTGGTGGAGGCGGCGACAGCAGAGACGAGGTCCCGGGCCGGGCAGGAAGAGGGGAAGGAGGGACAGACGGTGGTGGAAGAGGAGGAGGAGGAGGAGGAGGAAGAGGGGGGTTAGGCAGGTGTTGCTGCTGCTGCTGCTGCTGCTGCTTCTTCTTCCTCCTGCCTGGTCCTGGATCAGCCTGCGTGTGTCGGTCAGCCAGTCGCAGCACAGCGAGGGATGAGTTGCAGAAACAACCAGAGACAGGAGAGAGTCAGAGAGCGTCTCCGCTGCCGTCTCCGCACTAAGAGCTGTCCACCGAGTGAAGGAAACTCCCTCGCCTGCCCCGTAAACATGGACCTCCAGCGCTGCACACTAACTTAATTATGGGAGGAGCTGCCCCCCCCCCCCCCCGCCCTCAACAAACGCCTGAGTTCTCGTTCTACTCCTCCTCCCCCTCCTCTTCCTCCTTCTTTCTCCCCTGGTCAGTCTCATTGATTGGCCTAATCTGACAAGGACGATCATGATGTCAGCTACTGGATGCAGCAGTGACCGAAGGGGGTAATAAAGTTTATTGACATGGAGCCATAACTTAATTTGATGCTGTGCACACTTTTTTTTTTTTTTTTTTTTAAACTCACTGAGGACAGTAAACTGTGGAAACTAATAACAACACGTTAGAGTGCAGCCGCAGCCCGTCGCAGTGGCCTGCCAGCATGTCGGGCTGATAAACTTTGGTTTGGAGGTCAGATGAAGCAGACAGAGCAATCTGTTATTTAAGAGAATAATTTATCAAAGATAAATCCAATTTAGCGCATAGAGTCATATTTTGTTCCGGTAATATTCACTGTAGTCACACTTGAGTCATCTTACATACATTTACCGTGTCTGCAAAAAAAACTAGAAAGAAACTTTTACTTTGCATTCAAACAGCAAAGAACTGAAGTAACACTGGGTCAAAAGTTATAAAGTTGAAGAGGCAAATGCAGGACCACAGAACGAATCAACGCACAGGCAAAGCACCTGCTGAAGTTGTAAAATAAAATACAAAATACACTTGCTATCTTATGGTTAAATATTGTATGGTTTTATTGTTTACTTTTGTACAGTGCATAGATTCAATTCATTCAGGGCTTGGCCGATTAATTGATTAACTAATCCGTTGATTCACAGAAAAATTATGGATAATAATGGATTAATTAATTAGAAGTCCACTAAACAAAACATTTTCTTATTCCAGCTTCTAAAACATTATTCTAAAATATTATATTAATGTAAATACAATATATTATTTTGGATCCAGTGAAAGGAAACTTATTAGTGGCCATTTTCAACTTAATTAATACATAAATTAATAGATAAAATAACTGTTACTTGCAACCCAAAGCTTCCTACATTTCCCATATATTCTGTTGAGCCGCCACTAACCTATGTTAACATGGTATTTCTGCCTTTTCTGTAATAATTTTTCTCTGTGTAATCTTTGAATTATGGTGGAAAGTATCAGGTCTAAAATAAACTTTGGATTGTGGCTTCTGAGGGACTGGCGACACGATTTGCGTCGATCGCTGAGATATTTTCAGCTTTCAAACACTTTCAAGTGGACATGTGTGTTCATCTGAGAGGTTATCCAGTTTGGGATTTAACCAAAACCAGCTGCTTGAAAAAAAAAATCACCTTCACATCTTACATCATTTTGTTTGAAAAAAAAACATCTGCAGGTTTCTGAATAATAAAAACAATTCTTAGATTCATTTAGAACATATAATGGGGAGAAATCCAAGGTACATCAACACTAGTATTATTTATGGTCGTGTTGCACTGCTAATTATTCCCTTAACAGATTGGGACCAATTAGGAGCACGAGGTTGTTCCCTGAACATGTTAGTTCAAGTGAAAACAAGAATCTCTTCTGTCATTCAGCCATTACATCGGTATAGGACACAGGTTAAGAGCTTTTCAAAACTGGGCAATTAAGACACGGCGCAATCCGATAAAAAAATTTACCCTTCGGAGGTGATTACTAATGTGACCGTCCTGGATAAATATACACAGGTTGACTTCCTTTAAAATGTTGCACACATCCCCTCCGTCAGCATCAGGTTTTTATTGGAAAATCTATTTACCTATCTGCTGGCCGATATCGCTCAAATATGGGGAAATGATCGCTGCACTCACCCCCTTCCCCTCGATGCTGTTGTGTTTTTGATCGTGAGCGCTAAGTGGCGTTAGGACCTGAGAGCGAAGCTCGCGGTGCATTACCCGTATTGGAACAAGCACTCAGATCGATTTATAGCAGAAATGCAAGGCAGCGTTATTGTGTGATAGGCAGCGCAGGTATCAGGTAGATATTCCTGTAAGATGCTTATGAACTCAGCTTTACATGTGCGGGCACAAAGGAACAACTAGACAGGAAGGAAAAACAGGACTGCAGCAATTTTTCCAAATCATACTTTGCTCCTCATGGGTGTGTCTCCGCCAGCGGGGCACAAATAACATTATCAGGTATCAGGACAGATATTTTTAGGTCCATTTTCAAACTCAGCTCAGTTGGTATGCAGTTACTTTCCTCGTATGCAGCAATACAACCTGATGATAAAACAAAATGAGCAATTATTCTAATGTGAAGGAATGATAATGATAATTTAGCACACTGTTGATCTAATCAGTGGTCTGTTAAACTAATTCAGCGATAAAGTTTCTTATCTTTCTCCCTTTTCTGCTTATAACAACTTTGCATTTTGTAATTGTACAAATACTGTTTTCTGTATCTGCATCCAAGTCCAGACAGATGAGATAATCTCTTTATATATTTTCTTTTTCTCTTTTTGGCGATGAGCCGCCAAAGTGACACAGCATTTAGTTTTGGCTCAAGTTCAAAAACCATTTCCAAACCAAAATCAATTTCTTGCTGGAGAGAGGACAAAAAAAATATATTCACCACAAGCTGAACAGCTGCATTCTTTTTTGTCATCCATGTGGAAAAAAACAACCGGACGGCGTCCTGTCACGTTCAGGCTTTTTGTTCTTTTTCTGATCATCCAAATTATATTTTGCAGTTTTTATCAACAAGAATGTGAAACTCCTGTAAGACTAAAAGACATGAGTCAGAACAATGTGGACATCAGAAACAATAGATCGTGCTGTTCTGCTTGTAACTGCACATGTCAGGTTGTCTACTCTACAAATGCCTCCAATTCATATTTATTATGGATGTGAGAATATTATGTGCCATTAAGAATAAAACAAAAAAAAGAAGAGCCTTTGTAAGCACGATGTTTCAACTAAGCTGCATCTTCAACATGTATGAAAGTTGAAATGGCGAAAAACCAAAACAGAAAGATGCTGACACGTTTCATACAGAACTGTAAAATACAAAATATTGTTTGCAGCTGCTTTCAAATGTATGATGATAAAATACTGTAAAAAAGATTTTATAATATGCTAAAACAAATTGAATAAAGAAGTAACTATTTCCTAATTACGTTCCAAATTGAGAAGAGCTTTTCCTATTCATAACAAGGAAAAAGGGTTAATTGCCCATTGAAGTAGTGCTGATGGATTTGTTGCAATTAACATGCCGTGAAAAGTTGCACAACCTTTCACAACATTTGAATGCATCTCAGTTCCCAGAGAACTGCGACATGATGAGCGTTCGGTTTCACGCAACGCAGTGTGAAATGCGAACCTGACGATGCCAGAGAGACGCGCCAGCATCACATGGCTCCGCGGCTTCACTCTAAACATTCGCACACACACACACACACACACACACACACACACACACACACACACACACACACACACACACACACACACACACACACACACACACACACACACCGACACCGAGTCAAACACATGCAAAAACAAGCAGGAAGGCACATTCCACAAGCTTCATACCGTATGTTCCCAGATATTTCTGTAGGAATGTGCATGAATTAGACTGTAAGTGACCAATACGCTGCGCTGCAGTCACACCGAGCTTAATTCAGACTCTTATCAGCAGACGGTACAGACACACAGTTTAAGTAAAGTTGAGTACATTTCTGCACTTCAGTTGCACAAGTCGCTCAGCAAGCAATCGGTCCAATCCGGTTTCCTCGTGTCAAGAAGCCTTTTCATTTCTGATTTTCTTGTTTCGTTTTTTGCCACGTCAGCGGGGTGGCTGCAAATTGTGTTTCTTTGGTTTCTTTGCTGATGATGACACTGTATCCCACAGCATACCACTAAATTTCCCCACCGTAGGATTAACAAATCTAATCTAATCTAACATGATTTCTTCTGAAAACACACACTTGCTGCAAAACAAAATCTTATATTCACCGCTGTCAATTTTGGAAAGTCAATACTAATTAACCTTATGTGTAATAAGTGCTGTTTTCATTCACAGCTTTACATTCAGTCAGACTTTGATTTGGTCGTCTCGGTCATACATTGTGATCATTTTTTTGATTTATTTTGGCGCCTTTTGCTTTTATTTTGCTGACCTGGATCGGTGACAGGAACCCGGGACGTGTACCAAAGGTCTTTAGTCCAGAAGTGGAGAATTCAGTGTGATGCACATCTGCTGCTAAAGGACCTAGTGGCTTTCCAAAGAAAATCACAGCAATACCAGCTAGCAATAGCAACGGTCTCATCAGTTTACGGTGGTGATGTACCCAGGGTATCGTAGTTCATGTGGGATAAGCTGATAGGGGTCATGTTGTGTTCTCAGGCTTCCTGTTTTGATTTGTGAGGTTTTGTTTTTTTTTTTTTTTTTTTTTTTATCAGCTATGTAAAAATACAAACCGTGTTGAGTTGTGTACGAGGGATACAGCTGCACAGTACATATCTCAGCTGGTGAATCTGATTATGTTTTCCACTCGGCAGCGTTGGAAATGAATTATGTCGTCATGCACACAGCGTGACTTCATTCTCCACGGGTATGAAAACTTACCAAAAGTGGACAGAGGCATGCTCACGCTTTAACTCCATATAATTTTAAGTGCATTTATTTGTATAAATAAATGGATTTATATGCCTTTAACTCATGTGTGCTGCATGAATGATGCCATGCCACGTTCAGTTTCATGTGAAGTAGAATATTAGAAAGTTGACAACATAAGGACACTCATAACTCATTCATGTTAAACATTGAATAAATCATATTATTAGTGAATATTAAGTGGGTGATTGATGTGTACCCTTAACCTGCAAGTAAAAATCAACAGTATACTGACTGTTTTTCTGTCATTTTTATTTTATTTTTTTGGCTCAGACAACGATTGCCAAGTTACAAAAGTGGACCTGAGGCTGGAAAGCAAGCTGCTCCGATTTCTGCACATACAGGTAAAGACATGATGAGTTTGTGTGTTGTTGATCAAGCAGCATGGATTGGTGTGATTGGGAAACACGGAGAGGACAAATGAAACGCCTCAAATACAAATATTATTACAGTTGAGGTCTGTTTGGTATTTAGATGTTAAGAGTTGATGCTCGTCTTGCATGTAGAGACCCACATGATCTGTTTCACAACCTGATAATGGGCGTTTAGTTGTTCCAGACTGAATGATTCCCTGAAATCAGTCACTTTTCTGTGTCTGTATGCAATACAAGCGCTGTGCAGAAGCTTTTTACACAGAGCAGTCGTTTCAGGGGAGGCTGGCACTTCATGTACCCACTGCGTTTGAAAAACTCTGACGTCTTTTGAACTTCCTAATCTACTTACTATTCAATTTATCTTAAAAGATTATACTTTAATAATTCATCACAACAGTTCATTGCTTTCAGATTTGATAGAAATACGCTTTTTATTTTCTGTCCAAGAAAATCTGCACAGAGTGTGCTGGAAATTCTCCAACTGATTGGGTCACTAACCTGATTTGTTCAATGACTGCATGTGTGACATTTTAATGTGCACAGTTTGAAAAATGAATATTATTTCAAACAAATGGAAGAGCGTCTACAAAGGCATAGTATCTAAAGTTACCACAACTCTGGGCATGCTGGGTCTTTTTGGCACTTTTTCAGGACAATATGTGGACAGGTATCGGTTGGATTGCTTTGAAAAACTAATACAGTAATTCATAGTTCATGTAATCTGCATCCTAATGACTCTGGTTTAATTTTTTCTGAAGCCATTTATGAAATGTTTCAAAGCCACCGCCGTAGCTGTGGTCTCTTGTCAGGTTTTTTTCACCTTTCGGTCAACACTCTTTGGTTATTGTGTTTATAAAAACGCTCGTAATGCAACATTTATGCTAAATACAGATGCGGCTGTTGAGTCATGATAAAGTATTTTTTTGACTGGTTTGTAAAAATTGACATTTTTGAAGAAGTCGTCATCATCAGAGGCACACATAGTGTTTCAAAACTAAACTGGTGTCCATATTATGAAAATAATCATCCTTATTTTTATGGCACTTTTCACAATCAAAGCAATAATCAAATAATCATAAATCGATAAAATCCAATGAATAAAGGTTCAAATGTGATTACAAAATAATGAAATGTTTTCTCGTGTTGCAAGCCTCAGTGAACTGAGAGGCTTGTACCTATTATCTGCAATCAATGTGATCACTAGTCAGAAATGTGCCTCTCTCGTGCTTTTCACATGACGGACCTCCACGTATGCAGCACATCTGCCACATGCGTGTGTCTCATTTACATGCCACCAGTGGCAGACATGACTAATAGCTTCTACTCTGCTGTTAATTACCCACATTTATAATTAATTTGTAGGAAATTAAATTGAACCGTGCATGTAGTACAGTGTCAGTCCTGTTTGAGGACTTAAGTTGGCCTCCAGCCAAGACTTCCCATCATCACCACCTTCGCCATTGCCATCATAATTGTCACCGCATTGTATTGCTATCATCAGCAACGTCATCATGTGAAAACCATATCATTTAATTTTTCTCGTGTTTTAAGTTGGAGAAATCCTGCAATCATCCGGCTAATTTGATTTCAAATGTCATTGGATGAGCTGAAACAATTGATTAGTTGATTGGCAGAATATTAACTGTGAACTGCTTTTAAGTTACAATCTCGAAGATCTCCATTTTGTTCTCTTTGGCCGCAGCTATGGCTTCACTTCCCAGAGGAACAGTATCACCCATGTGACTTCTTCTTCTTCTACTTCATGAAGTACTTGAGTTTCTTGTCACCTCTGGTACTTTTACTAATTTGATCCAAAACAGATCAGCCAACAAAACCTTTGGGAATTTTCGGGGTAATTTTGAAAATCTAATTACTACCATCATGCCTTATTTCTCATCATCATGTTCAGCCGTACCGATACAGTAATTATTGAACCTAATCACCAAAATGTGATTACTTCCACAATTTGCCATTTTTGTCTGATCCAGTGTGAGGCTTTACAAAAAAAAAACGCACACCAAGTCAGATCCAGAGAAGTTTTGGCAGTGGATATTCGGAAATGACCAGGTCACTGACTTCCACTCATTTCCCCCTTCAATTAGCCAGTCCGCGTGGTCCAGGATCTTAACCTTTCCGAGAAGGCCTTCTTTACAAATCACCGTGACCCCGGCTGTGTCTCCGTCTCACAGTCCGTTGGTGGGGGCGGTGAGGAAAAACAACATACCAGCAACTAATTTGTTTCCCCGTGAAAAATGAATGGGAGCCTCTTTAGTGGGAAGATACCGGTTCAAATCCATTTCTACGTGAACGCGGGAATTGGGGTCACATCTCGGACCTGTACTTAAATCACCACGGTGTCTGGAGGACCTTGTAAATCACTTGCGGATAATCAGACGAAAAGGAATTTGTTCCTCAGGGTCACGTAGTTTGTCAGCAACATTCCCATGTGTGTGTCTACATCAGGAGAGAAGTTAAAAACTGAAGCTTTACTCAGAGTCACAAGATTTCTGTCATTTTGGGGTTTTTTTGTCCTCTGTTGAATACAGATAATCGTTTCATCTCAGACTGATCACCTGATTGTTTTTTATGTTCCTGACTGTTTGACATTCATGGTCGTTAAATGAGTCCCTTTATTCATGTCATCTTTGAACCCTCTTGTACGAGTTTAAATGATTTAAACTTGAACTTTATTTCAATGTCTTTTAAAACATAAAGTACATTAAGTGTGAAATGCACCAAGAATTTTCAGAAAGAAATCAAAGAAAATGAAAAGAGTCCCTCGAAAACGACCTACTTGCTTGTCAAATTAAGTGATTTTCGAGGAAGTCTTTTTAGGAGAAGGAACCTTTTATGAACAAAAGGACTGACAAAGCAAACAAAACGTTTATGTGGCAACCAAACTATTCTTGACAGACTTTGAAAATGTGAACGTGCCCTTTAAGTTTTGATTCTTCCCAGCTTGAAAGCAGAGATTCAAACAATGTAAAAACAAATCTACCGTTTCAACTGCAGCTTTACAACTTGCACGTCACATGCACGGCTGAAACAGGTTTTTCTTTACATTAAAAAAAAACAACTGTTTGTTTAACATGAACAACCGGCCAAGTGCTGCCGGGTCTATCTCTCCGTCGGTCCTTCCCATTGTTTTGCAGCAGCAGAGGCTGTTTGTTCTGTGAGCGTGTGCTGAGTCAGCGTGCCAGACTGAGGCTTTCTGAGGCAAAGCCTGGTTTTACTCCACCGCAGCAGACCGATGTCTTCCTGCAGAGGAACATTAAACCCAGACTGATGCACCGCAGCACTCAGATATACTGTCACCAAACCCTGGAGTTTTACTGTTACTAATGTGCAGTGTCATCATAGGTAGGTAGGTGGGTGGGTCTGTGCGTGGCTTTGCAGTCCCACCCGCTCCCCTGACGTGTGTTAAAACGGTAGTATGTTAGCGGTGGTTGTGTGCAGTCGTGCACGTGTTGCTCCTCCTTGTGTGTGGCCACTCCCTGGATTCCAGCAGCAGCAGGCCTCTCGCCCGCAACGCCTACTGTAACTCTGCTTCTGTCTCCTTCTCTGGGGGTAAAATCAAACTCACAAAGTCCTGAGTGTGCTGAGAGATGAAGAAAGTGCAGTAACCTTTGTACATTTTAAACCCAACTCATGACTTGTTTTATCTGTTCGTATGCTGCGCTGTTTTATCTTTCAATTTAGACCCCAACCAGGGTTGTGGGCTACAGTTAAGCTACAGCTCACTGCCGTATACTGGTTATATCTGTTCTTTTCCTATGCAAGTACACTTGAGTACGTCACTTATTACCGGGATGTAATCAAGTCCATTTTTGATGAATTGCTTCAATGAGACTTTTCGGATTCAGTATTTCTATTTTTGCTCCACAGAATTGATCTTCCAGCACAATTGCTCAGTCTAAAGTTAAAGGAACAGTGTGGAGGATTTGGTAGCATCTAGTGGTGACTTTGCAGATTGCAACCAACTGAACACACTTCACCTCACCTTTGTCGTCCAAGTGTGTAAGGAGGGACACTCGCTTTTCACTTTGGTTTGTTTCTTCTGGGCTGCTGTAGAAACATGGCGGCCTCTGTGGAAGAGGACCTGCTCCCCGTGTAGATTTCTTAGTTTCAGGTGATTTTACACTAATGAAAACAGCCGTGCTTTACGAGTTGTGAATATGACATGACAGATCCCCCTTAATCCTACATAGTAGTACTTTTGAAGTGAGTCTGAATGAACTACTAGAGATTTAACTACAAAACAGTGCATAATGCCTCACTTAAACACAGTGTTTAACACGTCAATCATTTGATAATGACTACTGCTAATTCTCGAGTACATTTGATTTTCAATTGAATTTCATGTATATTTCCATCACAATATTGCTGCTTTTAAACATAAGTAGAAAAATTAAGATATTACTTGTATTAATAATGCTGCACATGAATCTGCAGCAGAGGTAAACATAAAACTTTCTTGAGAGCAGTGAGAGCCCAACGGTGCTTATTGTACTGACGAGTGCAGACTCTGGCTGTGAGAGGATCTGGTTGCCTGAAAATAACACCGACTTTTATTGATGAAGCTGCAGAAACAGCAGACTACAGCATCAACAAACACCACTGGACATGTTTTTTTTTTTTTTTTTAAATGTGCATTGTCATTCTCACCATCAACAAACATCTGCTTTTCTGTTAAATGGCCACCAGAGGGCAGTGTTGGCTTCCATTTGACTCCCAAGCCCTGCTTGAGGGAAAATAAAGACAAAATGGGGAAATCTTGCCCTTAGCTTTGCCTCCCAGGCTACGATTGCCTTTAAAACACGCTACCATTTACACGCTGTAGGTCATACGTGTGTAAGATTCAGACTGAGGTTAAGTAGTGAGAGGCGGGCAGGAAATCAATGAAGTCTAACGGAGACATTTACCTGGGAGGCAACACTCAGGGCAGACAAATTGAGGGGGTGGCCAAAAAAACCCAGCATGTCCATAAACCGCATGCAGTCAGTCATGTATTGACTAATTCCTCCTTGTGTATGCATGGTTGGTGTGCAGTAAGGCACAATTTTCTTTTACAGAAATGCCTATGTGACTGTTTCATGATCAGGTTTTTGTACACTGGATGAGATGTTTGTGTCTCTGACCCAAAAACAACCCACAAACATGTCTGTGGGATGTTGCGTAATGAGGCCTGGTTTTACAATTAGTCGAAGGAATAAAGACTCACACAAAGCTTTAGGGTATTTTTTTTTTTTTTTACTTTATTATTGGATAAAATCTATAAAATATTCCACCAAAAATACAATACATTACGAATTATCATCTTATTACCCGGCAAACGCACCCTTCAGTTACATTTAGATCATAATCAGCATCGACAACATACAGCTTGTGCTTTTTGCAAACCTCGCTGACACATACAATTATAAATAACACTGCAATTTCCTGCTTATTGTATTCAGTCCTGTCAGATTAAAGAACAACAGAAACGTGGTTGTATTTTTCTACAGGCTGAAATCCAACCGGGTTCGCTCTGTATGTCTGTGCAGAGCCATCAGGAGCAAAAACAAGTTGTTGTTGGAGCAGCAGTGTGCTACTCGTACATCTCATGTGATTGGTCGGTGGTCTGAGTCCGGGCAAAACAAGCTCCAAACCCCTCCTACTTAACAAGTGACGCAAACTGCTTCCTCCCACCCTCCTCATCCTCCTCCTCCATGTTCTCCTCCTCCTCCTCTTATTTTTCCCTTCTGGCCCTCGCTGCCACCTCCTCCCTCAGCTAGTTCACTGTCAGCCTGTCAGGATACATCAAGCTCACATGCCTGTAGTGTTCAGTGAGCACAGAGAGAAAAAAAAAAAAAAAAGGCCAAGAAGGGAGGAAGAAACAATGACAGTTCTGGCTTTTGAGGGCTTTACATAACACCTCAGCTGCAGTTCTTGGGTTGTTGTTGTTTTTTTTATCATTGAAGCTCAAGCTCAGACAGCCACAAGAACGAAGAATTAGATTCAGTAGTAAGGCACGTTGTCAGCATGAGACGAGAGATGGAGATGGGGACGGATTACTTTGGTCTGACGGGAAAGCGTTCCGATTTACTAATCCATGAAATAACCAATGAGAAAAAATGATTTCTATCAGTGATGGTGTAAAAACAGGAGTGTCCAGGTAAACCAGCGAAAGATAGACACCAGGAGGTAGAACAGGAGTAAACCGCGAATAGTGAAGGTCGGGGCATCTGATTCATCGCGACCTTTCACCCTTCGTATCTTCCCTACTGGACAGGAGTTCGTAGAAACACATATAAAACTGTTTAAAAAAAAAAAAAAAACTTAAATAAAAAGTCATACCATCAAGGCCATAAAAATACATAAGCTTCTGTTGTCATTTACAATTTTGTGGCATGGCAAAGTTGTCCTGATTGTTGACGCGAGGTGATCAGCTCCTCGGTCAGAACCAGACTGGGATTACATTGCTATTTAAAGTACATTGTTTTACGCTGCGTTCACGACATGTTGGATTTACCGTAAAATACGAGCTGCCAAAGGGAGAAAAACTGTCGTTCTTTTGTGCGGCCGCTGACAGCTCGTCCTATTTAGCGTAAAAATAAAAATGGTACGAGGTCGTCAACGGCAGCCGATCCACCGACAGTCCGAGGTCATAAAGAATCGAAATTATAAATTACACACGAGCGAACAGGCTCTACGTATAAAGAACAAACAATATCCGCTGCAGTTTGTGGTTGATTTTTCATTCATAAATAAGAATACAGATAAAGGCGTTCCAACGAGTTAAATATTTTCTCTACAAGAGCAACAAGATGTCGTCTTGCTTCCCCGCTTCTTGCTACGAACAAGGCGGCCCACGTTCTGGTTTCCAATAACCAAATCAATAAATATATAGACAGATAAGATATTCCACGCTCTGACTGAGGTGCGACCGCAGCAGCAAAAAGGCTTTTGGCTTGATGTCGCTTTCTAATTGAAAAGATCCTACGTGGTTCATTCAGTCCGAATACTGAAAGGAAACCCAGGCCTTTGCCCTCCCGGCTGGGCTTAAACACGCCCTCTTAAGTAATTGAAGGGAGTTCAATTAATAATCAACCCGGGTCTGATCCACCAGCCTGAGTGACGCACAAACCACAGCAGCTCAGGTTCCTTCTTCCTGAGTAGTGGATTTTACTCAGAGCTGCTGCTGCTGTTGTTGTTGTTGTTGTTACTAGAACTTACAAAACCAGGAGAGAAAAGTGACGTAAATACTTGAGATCGCAGATTTATGGCTCCGTGTGCATTTTACAGTTTTACTGAATTAAGGAATATACACCTCAATCAGCCTGTCAAGTCCAATACGGTCCGTTACAGCACTTCCCTTGCAAGTGTTGCAATATAGTTTTGTACTGTTTTTTTATACTCAACATTTTGTAAAGCAGAGCAGCCACCTGATCTGCTTCCAGAATCAATAAGTACAGAAATTGGTCGTCCTGTGCCTTCGAAAATGTATTTCTGCTTCTGCTTTTGTAAATAATTGATAAGAAAAGTCATAAAAGTCTCCAGTCCATATTTTTGACAGTCCAAAACCCAGTTTAAAACAATGCAACAGAGAAAAGTTTGAGTATCAAGAATATGAATTGCTTAGAGAATTACTTCACTCATGAATCGTTTATCAAAAATTGTTGATTTTTTTTTTTCAGCTAACTAAACAATTATGAAATTGTTTTTGGACTTGTGACTGTAAAAATAGTGTAAAAGTGTTTAAGATCGAATGTTTTCCAAAGAGCACAAGTTGTTTTAAACTGGATTCTTCACCTGCCATTATAAATATTTAATATAAAATGTTTTTGAGTCACAACCGTCGGTGCAAAACTCAGGATGTTGCCTGGACACCATTTTGTGTTTTATTCTGCGTTAAATGAGCTGAAGCTTCGAGCACGTTGTCAGCCGAACTACCAGATGGAGCCTTAAAAATCCAAGGTCAAGTTAAGAGTTCATGAGCCCTCGTTCGGCCGGAGCAGCTGCTTATCCTCGATTGACCAGGTGCTGTAAATGTCCAGAGGTTTGTCCTGGTGATTAGGACTTTACCAGAATCTCCATGATGTGGTCCAGCTCATTCAGGTCCATTAGACACGACTGAAGACTCCCAGCCGACGAATGGCCGGAAGGGCGCAACTTGGCGTCCTCGTCCGGCCATAGCGACACACTGACGGGACACAAGGAGCCCGCCGCCCAGGCGGAAGGCAGATCTGAAGTCTCGTACATCGACGTGTCAATGTCCTCGAAGATATCGTCCAGGGCGAGGTCGCTGAGGTAGCCCATGGCGTTTACTGCATCGCTAAAAGTGTTGACGGTCGCAGCGGGCGGAGGTTTCTGCTGGTCGGGGGAGCTGTCCGCCTCCTGAGAGGGGAAATCTGGGGACGGCGGCGGAGACAGAGACAGGTCCCCGTCCCCGTCCCCCTCCGCACACCCGGGGCACGTAACCGGCAAGTCCTCGCCGAAGTCATCCCTGAGAAGACGGGAGTCGGGGTGGACGCCGTTGAGGAGGACGTCTGACGCGCAGGCTCCCGCCCCGTCGCTGCGCATCTCCTCCTGGATCTGCCTGAGGGTGTTGATGAGCAGCACGGAGCGACGCAGGCTCAGCTCCATCCCGGCCTGGTAGCGCTGGAGCTTCTCCAAGCAGAGGCCGAGCACCAGCTGACGCTGCTGCAGGTGGCTCGCGTCCGATTTGGACGGGCCCACCAGAAGTCCGCCCTCGTCTTCCCTGCCCTCCTCCCCGTGCTGCTGCTTGTCCTGCGTCACAGCAGCGGCGTCGGGGAGCCCCTCGGCCTCCAGCTCCTCCAGGCAGCTCCACTTCCGCTTCACACCGCGACCCAACATTGACCTGGATTAATGGATGAAGAGATCACCACTTAAAATGCTTCGCTAATATGGAAGACGGATAACTGTACTGATGTGTCTGTCGTGGTGCAGCTTATATAACGGAGGAAATTAAGATATTTTAACACCTTTAACGAAGAAATCAACCAAATCAAACTTCACAAAATGAAAAACAAAACTTGCTCTGAGTTAGACAATCGACAAATGATATCTAATTACACATCTACACGTTATTTTCCTCATAATTCCTTTTTTTTTTTTTTATTTTTTTACTTTGCATGTGGTTGTGTGTATTTATGTGCCTGTAAGTATCTGTGTACAGATATTTCTAATTACGTGCATAATATTTTTGACATTTTTACCACGGGATACTTGACGTTTGTTCAGAAAAAGATACTGCATCAAAAAATGTTAAAATAACTGATAATCAAAAATTCAAAAAGACACTTCAATCAGATGTTTTAAGTAAATAGTCGAGACTTTTCTGACAATAAATAGATCAAATTTGACAACAGGGGCTGCGACCAGCTGATTATTTTGGGGGGGACAACACATCTGGCTGTACTGCCATGTAATAAACCTTGCATCCAGTTTATGTAAGAGCACCGACCAAACAACCTTTCACTTTCAACTCACCAGCCCCTGAAATCAGCCCCAAAAAAAAGTGAGACAGCTGCAGACGAATACTGGTATAACAAGGTGGACGCTGTGAGTTGTCTCCATCTCAGACATTAGAAAAGTGAACATTTGAACTGCTATGACTCACTGCAAGCTGACAGACTTTACTCATCATTACACGCCCGTGGATCACCTCCTCTCACGTGTTTCTTTTTTTTTCTTTTTTTTTTTTTTTTTACAATAAGAAATGAGTACAAATTAAGCCCCTTTTGGTGACAGTTTGACCCCCATCTGAAGATTCAGAAGCTCCTAAATGTCCTTTAATACATACACGATAACCTGAGCAAAGTCAAATCTACAATTAAATAAACTTACTCCCACAGGTTCCTCTTTTTAGACTGATAAATAAGACCATATTTGAACTCGATCGTACTTATTTTTGCCCAGGACCCCTGAGAGCCCCCCCCCCCCCTCCCCCGAGCCCCTTCCCACTTCATCCGGAAGCCATCAGCTCCGTTTAAAGCAAGTTTGAAAGAGGAACTTCAGGACATTTGAACTGAATCATAAAAAAAAGAGGCGAATAACCAACCTTACGTGCCCTTGGAAAGCGTCATGAAGTGTGTGAATCCGTCGTGTCTTCGGCTTGTTTCTTTTCGTCGCCGCGTTCCTCTGCTGTGGAGACCCGGGCTACGAGGAATGTACAGTCCGTCCAGCAGCGGGGGGAGGAGGCGGAGCTCCGGAGCAGAGCAGGGGGAGGGGAGGGGAGGAGAGGGGCGGGGGGAGCCGGGGGGCTCACCGCCGCACGGGATTGGTCCGTTCACCCGCTGATCAAGCCTCCGCCTCCGCCACTCACGGGGCAGCGAATGTGCGGCCATTTGTTCCGACGGCAAGCTGCTGCCGGTGCGTTCAGGAGCGGCTCGTAACAAACTAGGAAAACTATTTCGGAGCACACGTGAGCGGCGAAAATGATCCATTTGAGCGGGGACATTTGTAGTTTATCAAGACATGTACTCATTCTGTCGTACAGCGGGTAAAGTATGGATGGAAAAAAAAAAAAAAAAAAAGGGGAGCTTAATGTTTAATAGCGTAAAAGTTTCGAGTGAAACTCTAAAAGGTGGTCTAAAGATCCCACAGCTGGTACCAGAAACACTGTTGAGCTCGACAGCAGTGAATGAAGTATTTAGAAGTATTAATACCTCAGCCTAAAAACCTGCCCTTTTTTCTCGTTTTCACTTTTATATTTTTTATTATCTATTTTAGTAACCCCTCTGTTCATAGTAACATGGAAGTCATCTAAGACATGATTTGCACTTGTTAAAGTCAAGGAATGGCCAAACCGTGGTTAAAGTGTGAAGGAGCCAAGGGCTAATACTTCTTGTTTGTTGGATAGAAAAGTCAAGAGTATCACCAGACATCTCCAGTCTTCAAAAACACTCATTATCACTCAGACCAATGTTGTGCCAGAGAAGCAGATTCATGGAAATAACTAACACAGGGTTTTCTGGTTGTTTAAAAAAAAAAAAAAAAAAGTCATAAAATGTTTATTGTGATAGAAGAAATAGAGTAGAAATCAAAATGCATTTCAAAAGTCTAGTCTATCTCTCTCTCTCTCTACATTATCTGGGAAGCATAGAATGACGCAGTGAGCACCTGAACGCAGCAATTTAAAGGGACAGATGACTCAGAAGGGAAGGGGAAGACGTGACCGGAAAGACGGGGAAGGCAAACGCCATATAAGGAACTCTTGATTCACGTTTTTCCGCTTCTTCCTCATGAAGCGCTCACAGCTACACCACTGCTTCTTTCCTCGTCTTCTCCTTCTGAAGAGAAAGCAAACAAAACATTACGGGTTCTTTGTTATCTGATCTTGGCTGTGCTGTGTTTTTGTGACGAAGTACTTAGTTAATATTTAAACCTGAAATGTTTATGAATCCAGTGAGCTCTTTAAATTTCACACTAGACATATTGTCAGTTATAACATTTGTGCATTCAAATTAGGAAAAGTAGCAATATGAACTGGAAAATAATGTTTTAGAGTTTGTTTTTGATTAGTCATCGGTTTTTAGTTGAAAAATAATATTTTGTTTGTCAGATGTTAAAAGATTAAAATCCGTTACGCAAATACTGACCTGACATTTTCCCAAATTTAAAACCAAATGTTTGATGATTTGTTATCAGGTTTACGAAAATAACCTGAAGGCAGTGTGGGACCTGTTGGCACTTACTAACCTTGAACGCACACGTTTTGAAAGGAAGTACAGCAAACAACGCATGTATGATACATTAAAGGTCAGTCATTGCCTTCAGACATGCTTTCTTCACATCATTTCTCATACAATTTCTAATGCACTGCATAGATTTTCTGCTTCAAGTTTCTTTTTTCTTTTGCTCCTTTTTAAGACACTCAAGTCTCTTTCTCCGATGACTCGGGGTTTTTTCCTCAGGCTTTTTGCTGACTCACAGAGAGGCTATTAATCTTTAACTATAGTCTAACTAAGTGTAGGCAGCAGGCCAGCGTGCAAAGTAAGCTCAAATTTTATGAACAAATACTTTTCGACAGTTTCAGACAAGACTTTCATAAAATGTCCTTCAACTACTGCGTGTCTAAGAGTATGAAAAGTCTCACTTCAAGTGGACTAAGAAGCTAATGGGGTTTGACTGCGAGCAGGTTCGCAGCGAGTCGAGTCCAACAGATAACAGTCCGGTCATGTGAGATCCATTGTAACTGCATATCTAATGCAGAATCTCACGGTCCAACTTCATCATGTGAGAGCATGTGAGGACAAGGGTCCTGCTGGAGCCAAACTGAAACTGCGTCACAGCTAATTCAGTTTGAGCATTTTTGTTTTTTGAGGGAATATCTTATGCACAGTGTGTAAAAACCTGCAGCGGCGCCTTTGATCCAGGCACAGAAGACCTTCAGGATTTGTCTGGTTTAGGCAGATCCCGAACGGAAGTGCGTTCTGCGCTCAGTTTGTGGACACACCACGGATGCGGGTCCAGATGTCTCACCTCTAGATTAAACTATAAATTTCAAATGCTGTCAAGTAGTTAAAGCCTGAAATGAACGCTTGGTCTTCATATATTATTTTTTTGGCTACATATTTGAGTAACAATAACCCTGAACATTGATTCAGTTTGCATTTGGAGGTGGGATTGGCATGTTGCGGCCATCATTTTATTATCGATATTCACAGATTTGTTCTTGACAATCAATACAGCCTAACTTAATGAAGGTTACAATGGCCACTTTTTATTGAGTGTTGATTTGTAGTGTTCCTATTATTTTGTCCATCCAGTTCATGCTGAGGGGAGGCTGAATTAATATCCGTCTGTGCAGCCTCCAAAATGACCACGAACTTAGATTCAACAAAAACGGAACATTATAACCTTCAGAGTTTGGAGATTTTGCCGGACTGCTGTATGAGACCGCGTCGTTTTTTACCTGGCTGTACCGAATAAACTGTCCAACCGAGAGCAGGTTTTATGTGTAAAGAACCTGATGAGTTCTACTGGATTAAACACAGAAAACAACAAAGTGAGTAATCGCCGTGAACAAGAAGTATTCCTCACGTTTCCAGTTTTCATCCAGAAAGTATGTTTGAGAAAAAGTATACATAAAAAAACTCATCCATTCCAAGCTGTAAAAAAAAAAAAAAAAAAAAAGTTTTAGGAAACAGCTAAAATAAGTGAAACAGCCACATCACCTAATCAATAGTTGCACCTTTTATTATAAAAAAATATTTACAAAGATGCTACAATGTTTTTTCTTAATATAAAAAAATGCATACATTTTACAACGATAATTAGTCTTTGAAGTTCTAGCTCCCATTCAGACCAGAGTGACATCCTTCAGGAGTGTTGTGGTAAGGTATTAAGCGCGTCGTAATACTGTATTTTAGTCAATACATTTTGTTTGCCTGAGTTAATCTCTTCATCACGATGATAAGGAACAATTTCGAAAAATGCATTTGATTTTCCACATATTTAGGAGAAAGGCAACTGTTTGCATAAAGGAATTAAAGGACATTTCAGTTGTGTACAGTCATTTTGAAACGTATGACAGAGCTGCATAGTAATTTGAAAAGTAGCCCGGTTGTTATTATTACTAATAATTAGAACAAAAATTAGGAATAAATAGGTACTGCATTCAAAACGGAGGGCAAAATTTAGAGAATTTCATCGGGCCTCATGGTTGAATTGATAAGTCAATATGGCATGTCTGTACCTAGATACAATAAATACAATAAATAAAACAACAATAAATTAGATGGGTTAACACACAGAATTCTTCATTTGTAAGAACAAACGAGAGAAAGAAATATGGCTTCTTGATGCAGTTATCACCCAGGGGTTTCTCCAAATGCTTCAGGAAAAAGCTGCTTATTACTGTTATTGGATCTGTATTGAAAGCAGAGCAGGAAAATTACTTCAGTTTGTCCACTGGCTAACGTATACTTACCAGAAATCGACAAATCTTAACCTACGTTTGGTTTGTGGCCGGCAGTAATTTCCCTGCCCTGCATAAAGCTTTTGAAAAAAAAAAAAAAAAAAAAAAACTAAAAGAAACAGTGCCTATAAAATATGACAATGCCAGTCCTGACACCTGTTACAGTCGACTTGTTATACCAAACCATGGGAAGACACTGTCTTGAGTCCGGCTACATTAAAATCTTAAAAACCGCTTGGGAGGGAAAAAAAATAATATCAAATGATGCTTGCAAAATTCCCCAGCTGTATAATGCAAAAAAATATATTTCTATATACACATACGTACATATACATATATTCCATTCATAATTGCTCAAATCTCTAGGAAAATATGCATTGATTCATAGATTTTGGATTTACAATTTGTTCTGGTTTCTGATGCATGTAGTGTGATGAATTGTTCCTCGGTCCATGTAACAATAAATAGAAATGGACAAAATGGCAGAGAATACGACCAGAAGGAGCTAGTATGACAGAATGTATGACAGACGTAAACATGGAAAGTACGTAAATAAGAATGCATCATGGTATAGGTAATTATCTTTGCCTTCTCACAGATATTGTCGAGTTTTGGATTTCATCAACAAAGTAGGAAACTAACTGCTTTGCCAACAGGCTGAGATGGCTCGTAAAACCCAAAATGCATTAATTTTTGCCATCACCGACATTAAGTGCCAGTTCTATATTTTTAAGTAAAAGTTGAAGGTCCCAACTGCAGCTGCCAACTTGCCCACGAGGCTGTTAGAGGAGACTAACTACGTCTCTAACGGCGAGTCCCAAAAAAAATCTACTCGGCTTGCTGTTAATTTCCCATCTCGTTCCAAAACCGCCAACAATCTCTGTTTGTAACAATACCACATACAGAACATGCACATGTACTGTGCATAGTCTGGAAAGAGTCTGTGGGATCAATACAGGCCAGAGGAATGTTCAGAGTTTCAGGATCCCACTATGATCTCCATGATGTGGTCCAGTTCGTTCAGATCTGACCTGCAGCTCGAGCTGGAGCTCAGGGCCGTCGGCCCGTGAGAGGACAGACTCTCCAGCAGATCGTAAGGCCCCATTTTGGGGGTGCTCTGCATGCCTGTCAGCACCGTGTCGAGGTCATAGTAGGACGGGTCCACGTCTGAAAAGAGCTCCTCGAGTGCAGGGTCAGGGGGCGGCGCTGGGTGCTTGATCTCAAAAGTCCCAAAAACCTGCTCCCCTGTCCTGGATTCTGCACTTAGTTGGTCCCGGTCTCCTTCCTCTCCCTCCGACACACACTCCTCGCTGTCCTCCTCTTCATCCTCCTCGCAATCACCGTCTTCCTCTTCCTCCTCCCAGCAGGGCCCCATGCCGAAGGGGCCGGCCAGGTACGAAGCAGAGGACAGCTGCGGGGAGACTGGTGACAAAGTGGACATGGTGACCTCTGTCTCCACGTCGCCCTCCATCACCACCTCTTCCGAGTGGTAGCCTTCCTCCAGGCCGACCACGGAGAAGGGCTTCGGGCTCTGCCCGGCCTGCGCGGCCGCGTCAGTCTGCCTGCACAGCACCTCGGTGGCCACCAGGCGGTCGGCGGGACACTGGGCAGCCGCCAGGGCCTGGGTCATTATCTGCCAGGTGCCGTCCTGGGTCATCTCCTCCTGGATCTGCCGCACCGTGTTGGCGATGAGCACCGAACGGCACAGGTTCGGCTCCACCAGCATGTGGCAAAGCTGCAGCTTGATCAGCGACATGTCAAGCAGCGACTGCCGCTGCAGACTGTAAGAGGACGTCAGCGTCCGAGCCACCGCCGATGAAACTGCCGGGACCTGGTCACCACTGGAGGCCGGCTCCTCCCCGGAGTCTGAGAACTTGCGCTTGGTGCCCTTCGGGAACATGTTGTCTCTCTGTTGTGATGGCGGGGAGACAGAAACAGGGTAAGACACATGATGGCAACGGCATCGACAAATTTATCACACTGACAAACACAAAATGTCTACTGTTCTGAATTTCACTAGCTAGTATAGTGAAAATAAGTGCCATGTAATTAATTATGTAAATGTGATGTAATGAGGCTATGTGGTGTAATATTTGTGTGGACATGAGGGAGCTAGGGCTACAATCTGCCGAACAGCAGCTGTGACTTTATAAGTAAACTACAGGTTTATGAACTACAGAAAACAGTAAATTGTTTGTTGTAGTTGTTTTTTTCTTAAAGTTTGCTATACCTTTCCTGTTGAGAGGCACAGGCAATAGCAATGCAGCTTGGTCCCGGCTGCAACGCTTCAAGTACTTTTGTACGAGCGACAAGCAGCTTTTGTTCAGCACCATTTCTGCCCATTTTAGGCCAGTCTGAGGCAAGACTCCTGCTGGGCGGAACAACCACACTTTTAACAGACCACTGAGCCACCGAAAATAGCATGGTTACCAACTAAATGCGGACGCTGCATCAAAGTAAGCACAGACTACAGAGACCTTTGTCAGAAAACAGAAACAGCACTCAAGTTACATGATCAGTGCACTTATATTTTTCCCCACTGCCACCTGTGATCAAGAAAATCAAAAAGATATCCTCATCAATAAGGTGTTTTAGGGGGTAAAAGTGATCAAAAAAAAATAAAAATGTATGAAAAAGTAATTGCATTTACAATTCACAGTACAATATACCACCATGAGCCACTAAATATGTACAAGGGATGTCAGGTTTCTAGGTCTACACACGCAACGCTTCAAAAACTAGTAGAACAAGATTTTCACTTTCTCTTCACTGAGGAGGGGAAGAAAAGTAGAGTCAACTTCCTTATTAAAACACCACTTCAACACACACATGTCTTACAGGAACAAAACAACACTCCTGCCAACATTAAAGGCCGTCCGACTCCCCAAAATAAACGGGATGCAAGTAAATAGGAGACTGAGCTCTGAACAGCAGCCTGTGGCATTTAATTTTCCATCAGACAGAAAAAAAAAAGCAGTGCGCAGCGTCCGGCTGTGTCTCCTCTGTGTACAACCTGTGGGCAGGGCATTTGGGTGAAGGATTCCACTTGCTTCAAATCTCTATTTGTGATACATTTTCTTTAAAAAAAGAATAATCACAAAAAGTTAAATCAATGGCGATACAATGAAAATAATACTGGTACATGTTTTACTGCACAGCATTGGGGTTTACAGAACAGAAATCAAACAGCAATGACACCAAAATGACACTAAATGCAGTAAACACTGCTGTTATTGTCACAATTAATCTCCGCACCAACAAAGCTTGTTTTTTCGTAAAAAAAATTTCATTTTAGGACACCAGGCCAAGTTAAGGCCCTTTAATCTCTACAAATTACACACCATCTTACACTTATCACATGGTGCACTCAGGGGTGGAGGGGGTTGCGCAATATCATGCATTCAAAAACACCTCACACTTTAACATTTAATCAAACATGACATCAAAATTATGAATTGATTGTCAACTTTTACTTTACCACCATTTAACAGAGGGAGTAACTGTGGTTCTGTTCACACAAAAAAATCCCAACATAGTGAGAGTCAAAGTCTTCCCCTGATCGACCAGATGTAGTGAACTAAATCAGCACCACATTTTAATGAGTTACAATCCATACCAAAGAAAGAAGCAGCTCTAATGTACACTGAACGGCTCGGCAGCCTGGAGGTCTCTGAGTCCTCGCTTGCATAGTATAACATTTCCTGACAGTGGACAGAATAGGGGGGGGAAAAAAGTCATTTATGAAGGTGCCCGGAGATCTAAAATACAAAGGGTGAGAAAACAATTATGGACATGTGTAGTCTTCTCGTGTTGTGCATTTGTGCAGGCCCCTGTTAAACAAGAGACACTAGAGAGCACTATCTCCTTAAAGGAAAAACAACAGTGATGTGTAAAAAAAATACAACCAGGAAGTCCTACAAACCTGAGAGAAAGTACACTGCACACAGAAGAGAAAACAGTTTTGGACATGACAATTTTCTTTTACATGTATCTTGATACATGTTTTTGAACACCCTATAGTTTAGCATTTTAGGGCTAAATCTCAGATTCAACTAAAGTTAAGTCTGACTGTAAGAAATCTAAAGAGTATTGGTCAATATTTGTTTCATATACTTTGTTGTAGTGTATGAAAAAAAGAAACCGGGCTTAAATTTTGATCACTCCAACCAGGCACCTGTAGCAGACATATTCTGCATAAGTGATGCAACACACACCATGTTTTTCGCAAACTGTGGCACACAAATATTAAGAATATGGTAAAATATATATATATATATATATATAAATACTAAATGTGCTGTGTTTATTCTATCTTAACCACTTAATCATTTAGACACAATTGCATGAACACCCTCCTGGACAAAAAAAATATGTAAAACTTCCAAACAATAACATGAAATGCATCTACACCAAAAAAAAAAAACTACAACCCAAAGGTGACTAAACACCTGTCATTTTTAAGCATTGTAACTTTATCGTGCAGGATTATTGTGCTATATTCTGCACCCATCATTGTCATTGCTGCCAGCATCATTTTTAATAATAATATTGATCTTAAAACCCATTTTGTCTGCTACAGATGCTAATTGTAGTGACTGACATCTAGATCATTTCCAATAAAGTAAAATATCAAATTATTTCTTTATTCACACCTACGCATTAGAATATTTGTATTTTAGGGCTTTAATAGTGACGTTAATCGCAGTGTTATACTTATAACCGGATTTAACAAGAAAATGCTGACCTATGTGGTGTTCAAAAACTTCTGTCTAACAGATGCAAAAAAAAAAAAAAAACACCTCGTTTAAATTAATGTAAAAAGCACTAGAGTCGGACACTAACATTACACAGTTGTAAAAAAAAAAAAATTATAATAATTTAAAAAAAATGCCTTATGTAGGTCAGCCAGTGCTGCTAAACACAGTATTAGACAGGTTGAAATGTAAATAGTAAACGGAGTGCTCGTCTCGCTCGCTGCGAGGAACCAGAAGCCAAAGCGAAGGCAGCCTCCTCCGCCCGACCCATCCCCCACCGCACACCGACAACCCACCACTTCCACAGCCCGCCGGACTAAACGAAGAAATAAACTTACAACACGGCACCTTATTTCTTTTCTCTTTCCTCTCCCCCCCCCCTCTCCCCACTACATCCACACCCTCAACCCTAAAACACCCCCACCACCACCACTGTTTTCCCCTTTCTGCTACATAGTGAAACCGCTGCCAGCGGTTGAAATCAGAGCCGCCGGAGCCGCTGCGAGGAGCGGCTGCGAGCCGCCGGCCGTGACTGCCGCATGCTTTGTCTTTTCAGCATCACAGCCGCCGAGCGACAATGAGGCCATTTTGCGCTAGTAGCTAACAGCTAGCCGGCTAGCTATGCTACGGATCTGAATTCACGCTCGCGTGCTGCCGCTAGCTAGCTAGCTAGCTAGCTCCCCCCCCCCCCCCCCTTCCCTCCATAAGATGATCGGTGAAATGGATGTTTATTTTTTCTTTAAAAAAAAAAAAAACCCGATGCTTCCGCGGAGCTGCTTAAACGCTTTGGTATTCGTCTGGCCCCATTTGACAACTTCCTCTTACAAAAGAAACGAATGCTAGCGAGCGTGAAGCTAATTAGCTTCACAAAAAAAAAAAAAAAAAAAAAAAAAAAAGCGCCCACCCACCCTCCGCGGTCCTTCCTCCTTTCTAGCCCAAAAAAAACAAGAGTTTTCGCCGCGGTCGGGCTGTTAAGTTCCCCCCTCAAAAAAAAAAAAAAAAAACAACAACAACCGGCCGCCCGGGCGCCCGCTCGAGGAGGCTATCGCCGGGCGGTTGGGGAGCCGCACTCACCTCGTGTTTGTGTTATTTTATTCCCGTCTCGGTCATAGGATCGACGGCGGAGAAAAGCGGAGATCAGGTTCAGATGAGATCATTCATGCCACGGCTTCAAAAACTGAACTACCTCTGTCCTGCTGCTGCTGCGGAGCGGACGGCAGGAGGGGAGGGAGGGAGGGAGGGGGGAGGGGAGCCGACAAAAGCCAGCCATATGCC
Organism: Brachyistius frenatus; assembly: GCF_029030835.1. Lineage (NCBI taxonomy): Eukaryota > Metazoa > Chordata > Actinopteri > Embiotocidae > Brachyistius > Brachyistius frenatus. The sequence goes on from NW_027210862.1 coordinate 410,004, forward strand.
TGGGATTCCTCTCTAATGATTTCTCCCTGCTTCTCTCTCTCTCTCTCTCCGACTAATGCTTTGACAAACAAGCGAAATCTCCGCGGTTGGCTTCAAAACAATAAATAAAATTATAATAAAAAAAATAAATTTAAAAATTTAAAATTAAAATTTAAAAAAAAAAAAGATCCGAGGTTATTTTCGGGTGTCGTTTTGTGCGTTTAGCATTCACACTACATTTACAGCTACTTTACCGTTTGTCGAAGAAAAACAAAGAGTTTGAGGCTGAAAGTAATTAAATGGACTTAAACTAAGTGCTGTACTTAAGTACAAATGTGAAATAATTGCACTTTACGTGAGTATTTTTGATTTATGTCACTTTATGCTCCACAACATCTCACAATATTTTTTTTTTTACTTTTGACTCCCTACACTTATCTGAAGGCGATAGTTAAGCTGTTTCTTAACAACAACAACAACAACAAAATGCTATGAAAGATTAAACCAGTGGTTGTAAACCATTTTGCTTTTGGCCTCTTGTCACATTTCAGGTGTCTGTGAGTTGTAAACTGTTTCACAAACACATTTCCTCCATTAACTTATCAGATGGTTTCATTCAAACAACTGTCTGATGCCCGAAGACATGAAGTTATCTCATATTCCATGAAAAAAACAAAGATTTAAAGCAAACGAAAACAAAAATAATTCAATTTTGTTTTGCAGAACTGTTTTTTTTTCTTTATTTCTACATCATGAATAACCTCACGACCCTTTAGATATATCTTGCACCCCCTAGCAAAAGGGCCTTCAGCCTCTAAAATTAGTCTAAACCACCTAACTGTAAACACCACAGCCACCGATAGTATTAATTCTGTGTATCAGTACACTCTACATAGTCACTGGGGACATTTTCTCCATAACAAGGACTGTTTCTTTCAATACATTTTGCTAATAATATTTTATATGCCTGTCAAAATATATATATACAAAATAAAGCCAAAGATTTAAATGATATTTACCTTTTAGCTTCCACACTATTAAAGGGGGTGCTTTGCTCGTAATCATATTCACCTAAGACATTAATAAATCTTTTAAGTGCTTGATGATTTCAGGTAGTTTCAGTAATTGTTGGAGTTGCATTTAACAGATGGTAAAAAGCTCTCTAAGACAAATCTGTGTCTCCGAGGGGCGTTTAAACGTTTCTTTATTTTCACCTTATTCTACCTTGTTTATACTCCGAAATATCTCTGGTAATAATTTTCAGATACATGATCTGTGAATGCTCCCTTCATCTGATTCAAATCCACACAAATTGCAGAAAATTAGACCTCATAATTAACACCAAGTGCAAATGTGACATGGTGTTATTTTGCATTTTAATACAGATCACATTTTTAATGCCGGCTGTGATCAGGATCTTCAGGAAATTCAATGTTTTGCCTCCTGTAAGTCGGTTTAAAAAAGGATTTCAAACGGTTTATCTCGTTCTGAATTTCCTCTTTAGAGACCAACTCGTGTCTGACATCAGTAGCAGCCACCTTCAGAGGTTTTCCAGTAACACCCTCTGAATGCGATTGGTGTAATTATCAGTAATTATCATTGCTAATGATGCTTATTACCACTGCCACTGGAGGTTTTTGTTTTAATTCTTTGTTAATTAGTCAAATTTGCCTTTCTTTTAACAATTTATCCCAGAAACCTGACAATTGACTTCTTTTTTTCTTTTTTTTTAGCCATTAAACAATTTCTCTCGTGATCTGAGAGCTCTTAGAAGCAGTAATTATACTTGACACAAATCCTGGGGAGGGTGTTGTTTAGTGTCAAACAGTAAATTTAACTTAAGTGGTAAGAATGATGTAAAACAAATCTTTCCTCAGTGACACACAGAATCAACAGCTATTTATTTTCCCCTCACAGCAAGTAGATTTAAAAAGAGCACGCAGAAAAAAATTAAGTTCATGCTGTCGTTCATGCTGTCGTTTCCTACCCCCCTCTCCCCCAAGATCCTACCACCTTTTATACACAGGAACTGTCAACAATAGGAGGAGTTTATGCAGTGACATGATCCAATACAGCAAAATGTTTTCTCCCATTTCAGCGTGGAGTAAACAATAGCTGCAGTCCGAGGGGAAGCGGTCATCTGAGTCTGGGCAGACTAAAACAGTGCAGTCCCTTCATTTTCCTGCTTACTGTCCAATATGTAAATTCTGCTCATTGTGAGAGTGTGTTCACAGGGAGGCATGTAAATGTTTAGGGCAGGTCATTAGAGGTGTAACTCAGGATTGTTGTGCTTTTCTGATCTCTTGTTTTGCCTGCTAACTGTTCAAAACTCAAATTTGTTCAATGACTCATGAAAACATTACAATTACAGCACAATTTAGAGGCACTTGTACTTTACTTGAGTTTTTCCATTTTCTGCTACTTTATATTTCCACTAATGTCAGCAAAAAATGTTGTACTTCGTACTCCGCTGCATTTATTCAACGACTGAAGTTACCTTTAAGGTCAAAATGTTATGCGTACAATAAGTTAATTGAATATGCATTTTTAGTACTGAAATAATGATGCATTAAAAACATAGTAAAATAGCAAAGCACACTACTGGACTATGCACACACTATAATGAACCGGAAACTGTTAAACATAGATTACAACAAGTGTGATGAACAAAGATGTGAATTAAATTCAAGTTTGCTTATATTGTCAATTATCCAAATACAAGTTCACAGCTGAATGAAAAGTCATTCCTCGCAGACCGAAGGTGACACCACACAAAAAGGGAAAGAAACAAAATAGAAAAAAACCTAACATATAACACAACTGTAGGCATAAAAAAAACAAAAACAGATAACACTGCGTCTATGGCATGGTTTGACTGGTGGCTGAAAAGGTAAAATATAAATACTATAAAAATATGCCAGTTCAAATTGTACATAGTACAGATAGAAGGCAAAGTGGTGATGATGGCCTGAATGAAAATGTATGCAGTTCAATATAAATGGTACAAAAGTGATGCCTAACTATATTATTATTGTTGTTGCATGTTTATGCTTCTTTTTTTGTTGTTGTCTATTTATTCTGCACATGCTGGGATTGTGAGAAACAGTTTTTTGATCCATCTGTATGTCTATATATCATATGGTGGATTGACTTTAAAGAAGTTGAAGTTGAATTCACAGTGGTTATTGGATTGCAATTGTATAGTGCATAACATCTGTTCTGAAGAAGGAAAAAAAAAAACACAATATCACATTGGGGATGAATCTGCCTGGAAAGACATATTTAATGGGACACAGTGTTTATTAAGCTCGGGGAATAATTGGGAGAATTCAGGGGTTTTCTTTGGGTTTCTTTCCTGCCAGTCACACTCCAGCCCGCTAGGTGGCGGTAATGCGCCTTGGCCGCTGGTCTTCCGACAGCCATTAAGAAGAACCAGCAGCAGCCAGAGGCTTCTAGAAACAGCGTGTTAGCGCCACAGTCGCCGGCAGACGAACCCGCTCCCTGCATATAACGTTACACTTTAAAAGACTTTTATAATTACCCGCCAGCCCAGATGGCTAAATGGGGAGAAGGCGACCCTCGTTGGATTGTAGAGGAGAGAGCCGATGCGACTAATGTCAATAACTGGCACTGGTGAGAAACGGATGAACGGACACTGGAGGCTTTGCTCGCCTGCTAATGCTAACACCACACATTGAGCTCCGACAGTGTGAAGATGCTGCTTCTTCCTTTGGGATTTTATTCACCTGCGCGGGCCGGATAATAATCTAATTTAGTCTGCAGAGGGACACGAGGGTCGCGTGTTTAGTAGTATTGAAGTACAGTTAAATATTTGAAAGAATGCCCGAGCTTCAGTTTTTGGTGATTTTTTTTTTCCAGTTAGCATCGCGTGTAGCATGTGTTGAGGTGGTTAGCTGTCAGTAATGGTTCACAACACGGTGTCTTACACACGTGTTTCGGTGGAGCGACACGCTCCAGAGCCTGTAATAAAGTCAGTTATTTATTTTTTTTAGGACGCTGCTGTGAATTTTAAAGTATGAAGGGAAGGATATGAATGAACCCGGGTTTGGTTCTCCTGGTCTTTTTTTTTTTTTTCCTGCTAAAGTAGATGACCGGAAGTAGTTCTTGACAGGGGTTTCCAAGGGCGACTACGTTAGTCTCCATGGTAACGTCAGTGTGTCTGCGGACTTCTGAAGGGTTGTTGTAAGACTCAAAGGGACTTTGTCATCAATAAAAATCAAATCAGGTGTATTTACTGAGCCTCGACTACCAAATAAAGGGTGTACTGACCTTAAGCAAATGTCAGCTTTCTTGGGATGTAAAGACTGAAAGATGAGGCCACCACGAAGTGTCTTTACTGTTGCTTTTAATGGCACTTTTAATTCCTGTGGTCAAGTAGGTTAATCTTGTAAAAAAAAATATATTCCTGTAGTCACAAGAACAAGTCTGAATCCAGTATGGAGATGAATTGTTTTTACTGAGGTCTGAGTGAGAAAATAACAACAACTTTTATCACGTAAACATAAATGATTATGCCACGTGTCGTGGCTCCCGTGTCGTTTCCCTTGTCGGGATGTGCATCTTCTCATCGCCTGTGGTCTCCGCTCCGCTTTTCAGGACCGAACGAGATGCAACAAACTGGTCGTCGGAAAAATTAAAATCTTTGATCCTCGGTCTGAGCGTGGAGAACGACGAGGGGAGCTGCGAGGTGACGGAGGTCAGCAAGTTGGAAGGAGAGGCCTCGATAAACAACCGCAAAGGGAAACTTATTTTCTTTTATGAATGGGTCCTGAAAGCCACCTGGACTGGTAAGACTGAGGTTACTGCTTGTTTTGTTTGAGGTGGTAGTACGGTTAAAATTACAACCGTAAAACTGGTCATTTGTCTGCTGGCAGTGACGGTGAACCTCATCGTGTCACTGCTGACTGAACACAGACAAGACAGTGCTGCGGTGCTTGTGTTTTCACATTTCGACCCGAATCCTTCTTAAAAACTAAAAAAGAAAAAATGTTCAACACGACAGAGTAGCAGATCAAAAACACATCTTTGCCTCTTTGTTATTGTCAGTACTAAAAATAAGAAACGGGTTTGAAGAGGCTTTGGATGTTTGCTGACACATTCATCCCTTTGTTCTTACCAGGACAGTCAAAAGCAGGAGTCAAATATACAGGAACGATTGACGTTCCAAACCTGTCGGATGAAAACGACATGGAGGATCTGGACGTAAGTTTCACCAAAGAATTTATATATTAATGCTTCCGACTGACCGCGTGGTGAAGGAGCGCCGTAGTGACGCCCGTCCTGCCATCTGTGTCCAGATTTCTGTGTCGCTGAACAAAGATGAACCCGACACGCCTCTGACCGACCTGATGAAAACACAAGGAGCCGAGAAAATCCGGGAAGCGCTGGGAAGCTACGTGGGCTTCTTAAAAACAGGCAAGTTAAACTGGTTTCAAAGAGTTGACATGCTGCTAATATCAGTCTTCTGGGTTTAAATGGTCAGTAAAACGCGTCGGGTGTGGGAGCGTTATTTTTTACATTAGCAGTCAGAGTGTTTCTCACAAGTTAAAAGTGCTCTATAGTAAATAAAGCTACCTGATTAAAAAAAAAAAAATGCAGAATTGGCATTTAAATATAAAATTCCTCATGAAAATGTTCATTTCTGTGTAAAAGAAGATGCATTTTCCTGTAGAAACTGAATCCTTAACATTAAATTATGTGCATTATTGTTGTGTAACTGTAGAACTTTGTCGTCTCTTTGTATATAGTTCAATTTGTTTGTAAAATAATCCGGATAAACGTCTCCGGTAATTATCCAGTGCAGTTTGAGAACTACACTCTTTGCGTTTGTTTAAGTGGAACTCATTTGTATTTATATCAACACGTTTTGACTTCCGTGATGCTGAAGAAAGACCTCATGACGTTTTTTTTGGTTCTTGTTTTTATTGCAGAGTTCACACAGGGGATGATCCTGCCCACAGCCAACGGCATGGCCAAGCTTCAGTCCACATCGCAGTCCAAAGCCAAGACGGATAAAACTCAGGTTCGTGCAGACGGCCACGGAGCAAAGATCCACAGCCATCAGGCTTCTTTTTACATTTTCAGACAAACGCTCTCGTCCCTGAAATATTTACAGTAGCATACGCGGCAGTTTTTCTTGTGGCAGTGAAGCAGCTCTTTGCTCACCAGACTTTGGTTCCCGTGTGGAACAGATTTCCTCCTCAGGCAGCACAGCTGCTCCCATCAACACCGGCGTCAAGATCCCCACCTGTAAATTCGGCATGAGAGAAACGTTTCTCACCTCACCGGCCGAACTCTACAGGGTCTTCCTCAACCAGGAGGTGAGCTTCACCTGCTCTTGTTTTTTTTCCCCCCTCCAGTATTCTGGCTCCGCTCCCGCGCCGCTATCCACAAAATAAACTTCACTCTCTTCGACACTACACCCGAAAGAACGGCTCAACAGACGCTTGTTATAGGTTGTTTTGGTCAATATCGGTGTTTGGTTTTCTGCCGTCTGATAGAAGCTCTTATCTCGTCGACATGCAGATGGTCCAGGCGTTCACGCACGCTCCGGCCACGGTGGACGGAGAGAGGGGCGGAAAGTTTCGCCTACTAGAAGGAAATGTTTTCGGGGAATTCACTGAGCTGGTGAGACCGACGGTCAAAGTTTCAACTGTGAAGTAAAAAGAAATAGACTCGTGTGCACATTTGCAGGGTTTTGTATTTCACCTGTATGCTGATGTTCATTTTGTTCCGTGACCTTCAAATGAAATTGAATGAGATGGATTCTCTTTTCCACCAGGTACCTGATGAGAAAATAGTTATGAAGTGGAGGTACAACAACTGGCCCTGTGGTACGTATGTGTCCGTGTTTGGTTCAATATTTAACAGCAGTTTTTGTCCAGCTACCATAAAAAAGAATTTAGACCTTTTTGCACATAATTACATTTATGTACTTTAGTTTTCTTTCTTTTCTTACCACAGAAATGTGAGAATATTTAGGAATTATTGGTGAAACAAAATATTTTAGTTTTGGTAATTCAAGATGCAATTTTACCAAATCTTGACATTTTAAACATAAATATATATCAGAAAATAATCTGTAAATCGATCAACAACTCTTCCATAAAACAACATACTGTTTCTCCAGAAGATTATTATTATTATTATTATTATTATCATCACAATAAGTAAGAGATTGACTAATTGTCCTTGACTAAAAAGTCATAAACCGCCTCCTGGAGTTTATTTTCCATTTGCTGTATGTTGTTCTTTACTCAGGAAGTTTGATGTATAATTTTTGGTACGACTTCAGACGCTGATGCTAAACTGGGATTGTGTTGTTGTTTTTTTTCTTCCACAGAACATTACGCAACAATCACGATGACTTTCTTGGACCGGAGCAGCGAGACGGAGCTGAAGGTGGAGTGTCGAGGCGTCCCCGACAGCGAGGAGGAGCTGACGAAAGAGGGCTGGAAGAGATACTACTTTGAGGCCATCAAACAGACTTTTGGCTTCGGAGCGCGGCTCTTCTGAAAGTGGTCTGCCGTAGTGTTTGTTTTGGATTTTTCATTTCTGTCCTTCGATCTCTCTGGCACAAAAAAATGTCCCATTGTAAAGTCATAGCAGGAGTTACCGAAAGAGACTAAACAAGTGAGGCCGACTTGTCACCTGTCTGTGTATGTGTAAATTTCATTTTAATTTCTCAACATATTTAAATCTAGAGTTTTCTTTTGGTTTTTTGGGGGTTTTTTTTTTTTTTACACCCCTGTCAGTATGTGGATCAGTTGTTCAAAGGAGCATAAATGGACTTTGCCTTTGGGACTCTGGACTGAAACTGGATTGAATAAAGACAAGAAGGATATATTGAACCACTAATGCAATTTGGTCTCCACCACCAGGAGCTAAAACAGAAAATAAATGTTGGCTTTGTTTTAATTGAAAAAAAAAAAAAAAAAAAAACATTTTGTGCTTTGAAAATGAATGTTTATTTTTTACTTATTCTACTCATTTCCAGTGTAACTGTAGTGAAGATGCTTTCAGCAAAGATGCATGTTTCATTCCAAACTGCCAGATGGAGGAAAGACTGCTGGATTCACGCGTAGAGGTCTGTCAGAGCCGAACTCTGTTATTCCGTTAAGACTTGATTTCATGCACATTTCCAACCTGCCAGAACGTGGATATTTGTCAGTCCTAGAACAGGAAAGGTTTCAATTCATTATGCAGGTAGCTAGCGTAGCAACTGAAGAGAGACCTTTTGCTACATTTGGCTTTGAAATGTAAATTTACAGTAAAAAAAAGCTTTTCAAAACAAAAGACATCTACTTATTTCTCATTTCACCTCATCATGATGTAAAAAGATTAGTTTCTTGGAATAAACCAATCCCTGTATGCTCTTCATTTGTTTTTATTCAACTTCCTCACATCCTGTTTGAAATGAACGTATTTATTTACACGTTACTTATTTTCATTTTATAGGATTTCTGTCATTAAAACATTAATTTACAAGTGCTTTAAAAAAAAAAATAGAAACCACACAGGCCACTATTCAGTAAAACAAGCACTTAGTTTGGGTGTAAACGCTGCAGGTCACATTTTCAGGCCATTTTTATTTCTTTTAATGGGAAAACAAAAACTAATAAAGTTGGAATAAAAACAACAAACAGAATAAACCGGTCATTTCCATCTCGCCTGTAGTCAAACTACAGAAAACAATATACAAAACACAAAAATGTGCTGTAAAAGTAAACCAAAACTTCTCGATTAACAAAAATGTTCTGCACAATTTAAATTCATTATTTTCTTCAGCGCAAACTTTCACTGGGCATTCAAGTAAAACACATTTGCTTCAAACAAAAACAAAAAAACAAAATTTGCCAAAAAAATGAACTACAAAAACGATTTTAGCTGGCAAAGATCCAACAGCACAAAATATAAAATGTTTTTTGTTGTTGTTGTTGTTGTTTTTTTTACCCCCAAAACTACTTTAACCCTGATTATACCTGCAATAGTACACTAAGATGGCGACCGAAACAGCAGAGCTGAAAGAAACAAGTAAACCCAAATGACGCGCAGCTGTCGGTTCGCAGCAGTTTCCGCCGGTCGTAGGAACACGTGTCGTAAACAGATGTCGAGCTCCGACTCCTGCGAGAGGAAGAGGAAGTGAGTTACTGACTGAAACGAGCAGGAGCGTTTTCCCGAGGTCAAGAAACCCGTAACAACTTCTCCTTTTTCTGCCTCGCTGCTGCAACTCAAAAAGTGTTTTCTTTTTTTTTTTTTTTTTTTTTTTAAAGCCGAGTGTCCCAACAGCTGCCAAAGCCAAACAGATTCATGCAGCTCTTGGCTTCTTTGACTGAAATCTCGTGCCGTTTGTTTCCGAGAAAGAAAGAACAGGTGACATCAATAATGCTGAGAAGAAGAAGAAGAAGCTTTTTAATATCAGTTTGTTTTGTTTAAGAATGTAGGAACTGTTGACATTTACATTAAGGTGCACAATTTGTTTTAATATTCACAATTTAAACAATAAAAAGCCTTTCTAGGTGTTTTTTTTAATTTTTTTTTATTTATTTACCTGAAACTGGACTAAAACCAACTGCTGCTCAGAGGAGACGTGAAAGTACGAAATGCTCTTCGTCATCTAAAATAATGTCCATTCCCTACCTGTATAACGGCCAGATGCTGCATGCCTCTGTTGTCCTTCTGGGCTGCCGTAGATGTGACTTTCTCTGCCAGGTCTTTAAGGAAATGGGAAAAGCTTTTCAGACTCTATGCACGGCTTCCTACAAAAAAAAAATAATAAAAAAATAATGAGTTTTGGGTATTTTACACTAACAGAAATGACAGATACTGTAATAATACAGGATACTAATAATTTAATCATGCGGCTTATTCTTATTTATTTATGGCAAATTCAATAGTGACGGAGAACAGTGTTGACTGTGTTTTACTTCGAGTTTGACCTACAGGCAGTGAATGCATCACTTGGTGAGCATTTAAGCGCAACGACACACGAAGGGACTACAACTCCCAGCATGCTGTGCGTGTCTCGGGGGGGGGGGGATGGAATAAGATACTGTTATTGTGCTCGTAACAACACATGTAGGATGCAGATGATCACAGGAACCGCCAACGCAATCCTTCCCACCTCCGAGTCCTTCTGCATGTTTTTTTTTTTGTTTTTTTGATGCGACTCTGGAAGCAAAAGCAAAGCTTTCACAACTGTTAACATGGTGGGTTCATGTACTCCTATTCTTGCAATGTGGTCCTGAATGCAACACATATCAGTTTGTTTTTTTGTTTTTTTATCATGTAACTGATTAAATACGGTGTTTTTACGGCTGCTACGTTATTAAAAGGAATAGAAATCAAGTCAGAACAACATGCTGCAAATTTCTGATTCAGAATCAAAATATCAGAGCCTGTTGTTTTATTACTGTATTTCTATTGTGTACATCATGGAACGAGTAAGCAATTTAAAACACACGACTGGACGGTTTAGGACCAACATTAACAATGAATACTAATGAATAACCTAAAGATATTTTCACGGTGAAATTCAATAAATTTACAGAGCTGAAAATATGTCCGATTTCAAATAATTAACGACCAAAACAACGTCAGTTTTAACAAAATGTTAGCTGAGCTTCCGTTTTATAATCCAGTGACTCGTTTACTACACAAAGAATCACAAAAAAAAACACACACAAAAAAATAACAGTTCCGTATTATTGAATTGATTGTCAACACGATAATTAACCAGATTAAGTCCGAGAGTCCGTGAACGCAGCAGTTGCTTATAGCCGACACGCCATGATACGTGAGTTTATCTGTAGTTTTATCTGACTTTCTTTTTTTCTTTTTCTTTTTTTTTAATAGCTTTAACTGAGCAGAATAAAGTTTACACTCACCGGAGGGAACCGTACGCGGTATCTCCTCTTCTGCATTTTGCTCGCTTCAATCCGCGCGGCTCGATCACATTTTCCATGTTTGTTTTTTTTTTTACCGCAAACCGCTGCTGCGTCCATTTGTTTACCTTGAGCAGAAAGACGGACCCAAACAAAACAAAAAATAATTCACCTGAGATGTGAGTTTAATCCCCGTGACCCCGATAATGACGTCACGACACCCGCAGTTTGATAATTAACAAAACATATGTTTAACATGTCTGAAAGAATCTCAAAAGTAAGCAAGTTTTTGAATCATTATGTTTTCAATTTGACAATCCTAATAGTTGAGTTATTCTATTAGCAATTCAATTTATTTAGGGCCAAATAAAGTCATTTATTTGTGTTCAATAATTAGGTTTTTTTTTTAGGTAGAAGTAGAAGAAAGATCAATAAATCCACACAAAGTTATACGTACATCCAGACAACAGTTGAGTTCATCACAGGTCACAGATTCTATTTTTGCTTTTACTTTTACTCTTCTTTTACTTGCCAGCTGCTGTTTTTCCACATAATTTGACCACGTTCACGTTTTCATTTGGACCTGCTTGCAGTTGCAAACTGATTATCTGCAGAGTATTTCTCTGCTTGGAAAACTCCAGTTTCACTGATGACCACAAAGGTCAAAGATAAGGTTAATCAGTAATCAATGCAAAGGTTAGAGGACTAATAAAGCTTCAAACCAGCAGGAAAACTCTATTATTATTTTACTTTTTTACTGTCTTCTCCTTGTACTCTGTATATTTAACCCCAAGCCATGTCAACAGTGAGAAATAAGTTGTTATATCAGATTCATCTGCTGCATGATAGAGGTTCTGTACATGATGATGAGATTTTAGAGCGCAAAACAAGGAAAGAAGTACAATTTAAAGTCTTCATGTGATTGTGATGCTGGTCATTCCTGAAAATGGCACATTCTCAGTGTTGCTTGGTGCACTGTGACCCAACACCTCTAAACTGTAATAAATATGGGCTTTAATCTTATCTAGCAGGAAACACTGCCACAGAAAAACAGATCATTTAAGTCCCTGCAAGTACATCGGTGCAACCTTCAGCAGCCACTAACATCACATCCTCCTCTGTCTCCTCACTAAAGAGGCAGATGTTATATGAGAGTAGGTGGTGCAACACAGGTAATATAATAACTTCCACTTTTTTGTACCCTCAATTTCCCTCAATGGTCAACAAATTCCTCAAAGTTCATCCGAGTTGAACTTTATGTGAAATCGCCGCCCTGATTTTATTAGTTTGAATGATGTCGGTCTGTATCAAACACCATTATCCTCAATTACAGAAGCCATCTAACGACATTTTAGACTCAACTCTCAGTTTGGTCAAACTTGACTCATCGCCACATCAGCTGGAAGTTATCATATCAACTGACCTCCAACATTTTTAGCAATATGTCAACCTGTGTTAATAATTATCGCAATTATGGTTCTGCTTTTTCCAATGTTTCTTGTGTATTCTTTGCGTTTTTATATAAGTTTGAATGAGACAAAAAGTTACTAAAAGTATGTATATTACGTGTCCCGTTAGAAACTTTTATTTTTTTTAAAGACTATACCGGAAGTGTAAGTGTGTTAGATTGTGGCAGCCTTTACTCTTGGCGTAATAGCACTACACTGCTCTCTGGTGGTCACAATTTGTAGCTACACCCACGTGTTTCAGCTGCATAGAAATCTGTATAAAAACTGCAGAAGCGTTCAGGGTTACGTCATCAAAGGAGTTCGCTTCTGTGCTAGCCAGGCTCGTAGCAGCTCTAAATGTTTTCGAGGAGTTGTACGATAAACGTTCAAAAGAAGAAACGAGTCCGTAACAAACTAATTTCAGACCTTCAATGGCGTCCATGTATTTTTTAACAGTGGTCATATTCAGAGCGCGTGTGTTTCTGCCTCCTAGCGGCCGTAATGAGTAACTACAACGTCATCGGTGTAGCGCCAGACAAAGTTACACAGAGCAAGTATATCCGGTTAAAACATCCAAAATAAAACTTGGAATTAATGACGTGTAATTTTAAGTTTTAACTGGCTTCTAATAATAAATAATAAATATAATCATACACATAAAAACACAATAAATAGGAAATGCAGAAAAGTAAAAAAAAAAAAAAGCAGTTTGTTGAGTTTTGGCTGCAATTTTGTACTTTCGAGGAAAATCCAGAGAGAAATGGACATAAAAGGTGAGTATCTGATATGAGTATATAGTTGTGGCGAAAACCAAAATTAAAACACTCCAACAGCCATCAAAATGAAGTGAAATAAACTTCAACATGTAAAAAGGGATGGATGAAACAGCCAAACTAAATAATCAAACTTTATTTATATGGCACTTTTCATACAAGTCGAATGCTTTCATAATACAGTAAAAGAAGAATAAACTGTTAAAAAACAGTCCAATAATCAAAGAAAAAATGAACAATAAGAGACACAAGCCAAAAAAAAAAAAATACAATATACTACACAAAGTAAATATATATATATATAGTAAAATGCGCATTTTAAAATGCTTTTGTGATTTAACAGAAAAAAAACAAAAATCAAACAAACCATTGTTTTATTCTGATATTTCCGTCTTTGGTGTTTTTAAAATCCCACCAACAAATAGTAAACATATATTTTTACCAGACGTGTTTAAATAAACTGTAATAAAAGTTGCGCTGCAGTACCGCCGCATGACCGCGAGGGGCAGCATCGTCACTGTTTACAGCTGCGGAGCAGCAGGCAGCACGAGCTCCTGGCTTGGTAGCGTGGAGTAGAAACCAGACACACAGAGAGGAGGTCGCTGGAGGAGCGTTGAACAAAAAAAAGTTACAGAAACTCGCAGGGGAGCCGATCCACCGTGTCTCGTTTACACGGTGACCGTCGACAGACTCGGGAGGTAACTATTTGTTGATATGAAACAGTCGCGCGGAGCGGAAAACAGCGTTTAGCTCGCGGACTTGTGCATGGTCGCGAGCTAGCTAACGGTTAGCTGCGGGTGCTACTTAGCTCGCTGGCTAGCGAGGTCCAGCCCAAAAGTTGTTTACCTCGAGTTGTGGATTTGCGGTCTTTCCCCCTCCGGAGCTTCTCGCGACTTTTCTCCGGGGTAAGAAAGTAAGGACCAAAACTTCACACTGGATTTAACACCGTGCGCTGTTAGGAAACTAGCAGGATGTCCGCCGAGGTTGAGTGTAGTCAGGTCGACCCGGGTTTGACAGCGGCCAGCTCCAACGGAGCGGAGAAGAAGAACCACAACAACTCCGAGGGGGCTCTGCTGCAGAAAGAACCGGAGGAGCAGGGGCGGAGGGGCTCGGAGAAACAGCCGGGGGACGGCCCCGGCTCCGAGGCGGCCAGGAGCCCGACGGACACGCACAAGAAATGCAAAGAAAACGATAAAGAAAACGACCAAAGCGTCAGCGCCGACCGACTCGGAGACGGTGAAGAGGAAAGTTGTTGAAGCTCCTCCGCCGAAAGTCAACCCGTGGACGAAGAGGACCACCGGCAGGGTGGCGGTCCACAGCATAAACTCCAGCTCCCAAGAAAAAGGTGAGACGGCTGTAAATACCTGCATGAGGGGCAGATTAAACTTTTAAAGCACACAGCATACACCCCTTCCCCCTCCCCCAGCTCTTCCCTGCCTCTCCTCCCCCTCCCCCTCCTCTCCTCCATCCTGCACCAGCCTGCACGTTGTTCAGCACTTTTGACAGCTTCGCTGCAGGGAAATCCACATTGATCTCCGCCGCACGGCTCGGTCATACCTCATTAGGGCTTATTGAGAGCCGAACGAAGTGCACACACTTAAATGTCAGGGCGGCCGAGAGGTGTTGATGGTGGCATACTTTGCCCCATCCCCCCCCCCCCCCTCCTCCTCCGTGCTCGGATTGCTCCGGAGCACCACGTGTTGATCGCTGACAACCGCTACTTCTTTAGCTGCTCCCAGGCTAACTCTCCGGCGACAAGAGGGCCGGAGCTCGTGTCGGGAAACGGAGGCACAGGTGAAGCTCCCGCGTGAGCCTGAATCGGCCTGGAGCCGGTGCTGAAGGGTGAAGTCGGTGGGACAATAAATGGAGCAAAGCTAAGGCAGCCACGCTAGCTGCTACTGTACAGGCACGTTTTTTTTTTTTTTGCATGTCCAATGGCCGGGCTGCCTGCAGTTCCTCCCACCAGCCAGCTCCTCACTCACCAGTGAAAGCGCAAGTATGCGAACAAGGTGGTTGAACATGTGGTGGAGATAAAGTGGGTATGGGTTTTAAACTGACTTGCTTTGCATGGCTGTTCATTCTTGGTTAGGGCCAGTAAGTAGTGTGCTATTCTAGTGCGCTAGAAAAATGATCATAATGAAAGTCCCCCCCCCATTAACCGAGCCCAGATCGCCCACTCTGACACACATTGTAAAAATCCCTGTTTTTTTTTTTATTTTTTTCCATTCATAATGATCTGGAGAAAATCAAGCAGGGTTGGAACTGAAACTAATTAGTCACTTTGTCAGTGACAGAAAATGTATGTCCATGATTAAATAGTTTCATGTGGTGCAGTGAGTTTTTCCTCATTTTGTCCAACCGACTCTTTAAAATACAAACATTTTCTCCAAAAACTGATGTGAAATCTCAACTTTGAGAAGCTGGAACCGACACGTTTTTGCTTGAGAGAAACAATTCATTGTATATCTTAATATTCGTGTGAATTAATATCCCGTCGTTGGACAATTAATCAAAGTTTTACTTTAATATATTTTTCTATATCTTATTTAAACTGAACATAAAATGTAGCAGCCAAGGCCAGAAAGCAGAACAAAACAGACGTTACAGGAGAGGTCAAGCTGAAGTTCATTTAACTTGTGTAGAAAGTCTTCTGTGACTCTGGAGGGAGCTTTTAAAATCCTGTCTGTATCAAAGTTTGGCCTTAAGGCTCCATATTTGTTGCTCAAGGCCTGCATTGAAAAGTCAGGGTGAGGAGTTTCCAAGATGGGGATGTTTAAAAGGACAGCAAAGTTCAGTGAAAGAAGCTGTCGAGCATTATGGGAAATGTAGGATCCAGAGTTTTTGAGTAAAAGTCAAGAAATCCCTTAACGAGTGTTTTTTTTTTTGGAAAACCCCTTCAATAATCAGACATCAGAATTACATTAATATACTTTCTGTCTGATTGACCAGCAAACTTGCGAATCAGCTATTATTTCAGTTTCAACATGACTCCATATTGATAAGGCTCCTGATTGATTGTGATCACGTCCATGTCTTGTACATGTGACAGATGGCTTTGAAATCAAACAGCAGCTTCGTTGAATTCAGCCCGTTCAGCTAAATTTGAGTTATGAGTGTGTGTCGGGAGCGGAGAGCGACCGCGGGGGAGCTATATTTGAAGCGCACAACTCTGGCATCATTTTACAGTGTTACTGTACAACCAGGCTGTGTGGGTGGACGTCTGCAGGCTCGCTCAGGCATACACCCATTCATGTGGAAGCCCCGGCGTCTCTTATCAGGCCGACCATCCTCTGCCGAGCGATAGGGACCGTCAGGCCGCACCGGGCCACTCCCAGCCTGCAGCAGCCCTTGCGGAGCCGCGGCCACATACCGCCGCCGGCTGTACACAAAACACCCTCAACTAATTCAGTTGTTCAGTCCCGGCGGGGGGAGGGAGGGGAGAGAGGGAGGGGAGGGGAGAGAGAGGGAGGGGAGGGAGGGAGGGAGGGGAGAGAGGGAGGGGAGATAATCTTTATTCATTCTGTACAGACAGAAATTCCCAATGCTGCCCAAACACAACACAGCAGAGCAGAGTGTGGACGATTACATGGCTTTTTAACCTCTGTGTTGAGCAACCCCTCAAGGCCAAACAACTTGCCCAAAGCTCCTGTTGCAGTCCAATTGTTGGAAAAGGATTAAAACCCTTTAAATGTAAGCCTGTCAAGCACGATTATGTCTGTTTCACTTATCGATTGTGTATCTGCAGATCAGCAAAATGCTCTGAAAGTCGTCCGCGCCAGCAAGCCCAGAACGAGAAAATCCAGCAAGGTAATGGTCTTTATTTATTTTTCTCTGGTTAAATCTTCCCTGTTAAACCTTTAAAATGTCACAAAAGTGAGATAATTTAACACAGGATCGGCATCAATATACAAGTTTTGATAATTGATCCCTGAATAATCACCATTTTGGTCTGTTTATTAATGTCTCAGCTAAAGTAAAAACATTTTAATTGAGCTATCAATCCAGACTAATAAGAAGCTGTTACCGGTGGCTGTGTTGGAGCATCTGCTTGTCTCACTTGTAAATAAACCAAGGTGTGGCTCTTTAACCACATGTTCACCTTCGCCATGTACCGAAATGCCGAATGGGAAAATCACATCTGCTGCAAGCCAAACTTTAGCTGGTTTAAAGCTGCTATCCTGAAGTCTTGTTTACTTTTCCAACCAATTCTTCCACCGCATTCGTTTAAAGTTAATATTTGTAGGGAATCACGTATTAAAAACAATAATTAAAAGATCGTAATGTGGCTGAACACAGATTGCTGACTTTAAAAAGGTAGCGATGACTGTGAAAGTGTGGATTCGCTCGGTGGATCTTTGACTCTACAGGTTCTAGTCTTTGTGTCTGGATGTGGGCCGGTTTGGTGTGACACACTAACCTGACTGTTTTTCATTGTTCTGAGGATTTTGTACATCTGCAAAAAAAAAAAAAAACTTTCTTGACTGTGGCTACTAACTATTATCATTCCTGATTAATGCGGTGATTATTAAAGTGGCACATGCCTCCATCTGTCTGACCAACAATCCAAAACCCAAAGATATTCAGTTCATTGTTGTTAAATGGCCAGGAAAAGCAGCAGTTCTGCACATTTGAGAAGTTAGAGCAGAAAATATGCACAAAATGAATTTTGGTGAGTTACACAATGTTAGAAAAATTACTCGGAGGCCAGATTCAAAATCAAACATATATTTATTCTTGCAAGACGGAGCAAATACATGTACATTCAAAGAAGGATGGCCAGCATTGCTCCCCCATCACTCCTCCATAGGGCAGCTTTTATATGTGTGACAAACAATTGACAGTCACTCCCTTTCCCTTTGTATCTGCTTTCGTATGGTAATACTGAGTTGTTTGCAGGTCACAAGATAAGGACAAGGGATAAGGGAGTCGTAGATTAGATGCGGAAAATAAAACAAAAGGAATTCTCCAGGAGTCACTTGCATATAAGAGTAAAAAACAAAAGAAACCTTTCGGAGCCACTTGATGAGAAACTTTCCAGGAGTCACTTGCAAATAAGAGTAAAAAACAAAAGAAACCTTTCGGAGCCACTTGATGAGAAACTTTCCAGGAGTCACTTGCAAATAAGAGAAAGAAACCTTTCGGAGCCACTTGATGAGAAACTTTCCGGAGCCACATGCAGACAAGAAGAAACAATCTTTTTTCTTTCCATCACACAACTTGTATTTGTTTGCAAGAAAACTCCACAGTGCACTTTTAATTCCTCGTCAACAAAACCAAGGGCACACCGGAAAATTTAAGCCCATTTTTTACTTCTCCTTATTTACACACAGGCCAACACAAAATTACTGTTAAATTCAGTTTTTCGTGTATTTTAAAGCTGTTTTATACATTAATAAGTATCGTAAACACAATGATTTTCAGTTATTAGTTGACAAACAATAAATTGTAGACAAACTTTAAATTATAAATCTGGATGACGCTCTAGTTGGGATCTGATATTAAGAATTTGCACTTTAATGGTGATCAGAGGATGTCGCTGTACGATTTTCCATTTAAAGAAAGTGGATTTTTTTGTTTTTGTCTGCGATTCAGGAGAAGTGGGACAAAAACTTTTCGGTCAGCACACATGCATCAGTGAGCGTTGTTTAAAAGCCACATCCCCCTGAAGGATGTGACTTCCATCAGTCCCGTAAACCACAGCAAAGAACGGCCTCATGGGTAATACACCTGGCGATTGTGATTAAAATATCAGCGTGCCAGTTTTTATTTGTTTAGTCTGCCCACCTGACTGCAGCCCCTCGTCCGTCTGACCTTGATCTCATATCAGTTTGTCCAAATTGACAGCAGTGACGGCGGTGGAAAGCCACTGCCCGTTTATCGTCATTGTTTGCAGTTCCCCCCGCGGACCGGAGCATTGACCTCCTTTCTCTGTTACCAGAAAGCCACTTCAGCTCCACCTGACCCGACCGCACAGCGTTGCATCTTACCTGATCCACGCGGATCGACTTGTGATGTGAAACGATGAGTTTGTTGTTGTTGTTGTTGTTGATGTTGTCGTTTGTCTCCTTAACTTTCACAGTCAGGTGACTTCAGTGACATCACAAACTGGCCCACACCTGGAGAGCTGGCCAAAGAGGTATGACGTGTGTGTGTGTGTGTGTGTGTGTGTGTGTGTGTGTGTGTGTGTGTGTGTGTGTGTGTGTGTGTGTGTGTGCGCGCGTGAGTGAGAGTGAGAGTGTGAGAATCAGACGTATTTAAATAATTTATACAGAGTGCTTGTTTCCTGTTCATGGAACAGGCCGAGAAGCTTTTCTGAGATCTGCTCACTAGATCGAACACTAACAACATTCAGGATTTCACTCTGCAGAGCGCCTTAAATGCCGATTCGCTGTAAAAAAAAAAAAAAAAAAAAATTCCCAGCGGCTCGGTCAAAATGTATTGACTCACAAAAAGTGCAGAAACAAAGTGCAAAATCTGCGTAACACCCAGTAAACACAGGACACTTGAGTGTGTTCTTGAACTAGTAAAACCTCCTTCTTCCTCCAGTCTGAGGCAGAGGAGAGAATTAAAAGCCTTTATTTAGTCACGCGTATTAGCGGTTGTGTTTTTCTTGTTTAAACCCCAATGAAGACCTCATGAGGTAAAAACACCAAATAAAGGTTTTCAAACCAACTTAACTCCTAAAAATACAAAGTGACAACAGTGAAAATATAACTTTCGTTTTGAGGAACTTGGACATATTTAAGCTGCTTTAAAGTCAACTATAAATACAAAAGAAAATATGTCAAATAGATCCTTAAAATGAAGCAATATTTACTGAAAACTGAGACTGAGGTTAAAAAAAAAGAAGAGAAAAGACAGTGAAAAACTAAACAGCACATTTTTTTACCAACTTCATATTCAAGCAGACAATTGATCTGTGATTGATGTTGTTATTGGTACAGAAGCAGACTTAAATTTGAATCGTCGTTTGACAAAGAAGATTGGGAGGCTGTAGCTCAGTTAGTAGAGTGGGTTGCACACTAATTGGAAGGTTGGCGGTTCAATTCCAGCTCCTCCTGTCCACATGCCTAAGTGTCCTTACGCTGGACCCTAAAATTGCTCCACCATTGGTGTGTTGTAAGTCGCCTTGGATAAAAGCATCAGCTAAATGTAATGTAAAAGATTCAAAGCAGAAATGAGGCAATTGTAGGTCTACATTTGAGTTAGATTATGTTTGAATTGTCAAAAAAAAAAAAAAAAAAAGATAATAAATTGTCTGTGAACGTGTTAAATATTTGAAAAAGGCATTCATGTAAGAATAAAAACGCCACGTGGGATTAAAACCCCGGTTTTCGGTCGTCTTTGCAGCAACAACAAAATGTCCTCAACAACAACGGAAAGAAGCCTCCCTCCTCGCGCAGAGAGAAAGAGAAGAGGAGAGAGCGACCGGAGAGGAAATCCGAGAGCAGCCACGACGGCGGCGAGAGCAAAGAGAACCAGGAGGCTCAGCTGGACCCGCTGGGAGAGCTGCCCAAAGACGGAGAGACGAAGGCGGGACAGGACGCCAAGAGCGCCAGCCTGAAGAAGAGGGGCGGTGAGGGTGAGTTTTCTCCCCCCGTCGGTTGAAGCGCGTCAAACACTTCAAATCATCCGATAAGAGCGTCCCGATCGAGATTGATTCATGCACATTTCATCATTGTCTCGTGAAACTAATTATCTCCTGAATGTTTAAAAAAAAAAAAAACTTTTTTTTTTTTTTTTTTTTTAACTGACTTCAAACTATTTTCAGCCCTAAAATCCCCTTTAACCAAATTTGGAGATGGGTGGGGGTTTTTTTTTCACTTGACTGTGACGATTTGTATTCTTCGTGGTAGAAGGAGCACGTTAATAACTGGACTGATCACTGTTGGTAATCCGCTGGTTGGTGCATGCTCTGCTGTGGTAATCTTACGTGTTGCACTGTCTGTGATTCACTCCCATCTTCATTGATCTCTAAAGAGAAATAACAGGCGCCGATCGAGCGTGTCAACCAGAGATGAAGTGAAGAGTTTGGTTCCGAAATGAGACCAAAACATCTTTTAATAAACCTTTTTAGATGCGAGAAAAAGGCCCTAAAATGTTGCTGAAAATGGGTTTTTACTAAATAGTCTGATTGGAATCCAAAATGCTTTAAAAAAAAAAAAAACACAAGTAATACAAATAAAGTGGTGCAAATATGTCTTCCTTCACAATATTATGAGGACCTTCCCACAACTGTCTAGAAGTAATCAATAGTTGTTGACGGATCTAATGCAACCCAATGAAAGGTGCCTTTAGTAGGAATTCTGGAGCTTTCACTTATATCACCGTTTTCTTCAGCAGATGAAGTTTGCCGTCAAATTGCAAATATGTCTTTGAGCACTTTGCTTCTCTGTCCCAACAAAAATTCCCTTGAAATCCGTTAAAGGAATAGTGCAACATTTTGTGAGATGCGATTCAGCGCTTTATTTCTAACAGTTGAATGAAAGGATTGATTCCATTCTCGTGTCTTGAGTGATACGTGAGGAGCTTCAGCGAGTTTAACTTCAGAGTTCACCTACCAGCACCTCTATCGGTTATTCCAGCAAAAACAATACAAATATCGTAATTTCTTGTAAAAATGGAGGATATAATGTGTTCTAATTGGATGATGAGCTTTAGATTTGATAGAAGGCACATTTAATTGCCTTTGGTCAGAGTCATGCTAGCTGTTTTCACTCGTTTCCAGTCTTTATGCTAAGCTAACCATCTGCTAACTGTATTTACCAATATATTAGAATTCGTCATTACGTCCTACAAAGTAGAAAAAAAAAATCTCACAAACAGGACTGAAGCAGCCTCCGAGGAAGAGTTAGTAATATCACCACGATTTATACATTTTATATGATCATTTTAAAACCATTTAAATTCTCAACATAATGAGGTGTTCCTGGAGAAAATGTGTGCAGGACATTAGTCCCAAATCTCTTGAACGCACCCCAGAATAAAGAGTTGAGCAAAACCCTGAAATTATTTAGATAGAAATTCTTGAGTTTTATGTCAAAGTGAGCGTTTGAAACACGACCCAGTGAGAGTTTAGTCGTCCTCCATCTTCATCTTCGAGACACAGGTTGATGAAACTTGATTGATGGTTGAAATTTGTTCCAAACTGGATATTTTTTGTTTTTTGGAGGGGGGGGCGGGGGACAAAACTCTTCAAGCTCTGTTTTCGGTGTGCAATCATCGCTAGGTAACAAACGTAAGTGGGTTTCTCTGCCACTGGAGGATGCGTCCCGGGACGACGGCGACAGGACGCCCGGCGGGGGCCCGGCACGCTCGGACGCAGAGCCCAACAGCGACTTGCCCGATCCCACGTCGCCCAATCAAACGCTGCATAATAACAGGGCGCATGATAGCAGCAGGAGTAAGTCGCTGTCCTCTCTTCACGCCTCTGTTTTGCTTCTGCACTCGCCGGCTTGCTGTTTGTTCTTTAACTCTCCCATATCACTTCGTGTTTTCTCAAAACATTTCTTGGCATCTGCCTTTCACAGCAGTTACGAGCTGATTTTTTTCCCCCCACAATGCACGGCAAAGTAAAAACACGGCTGCTGATGTTTTTATTCACGTTAACTCTGGTGATTCAAAGTTTATTCGACCTCTCAGCCGACGTCACTTATCTGAATTTAAAGAAGAACATTTTGTTTTATCCAAACCCCGGGATTTATTTTAAATTTGTTTTTTTTCAAGCAATTTTATCGTTTAAAAAAAAAAGAAATTGGACACCAACTTTAGTTCTGAGATGTGGTGAAAGAGAAGAGTCCCAGCAGAGCGAAGAGAAATAAGAAATCGGATGATCACACAGATTTAAATAATCCCCAGTTTTATCACACTTATTTGGGAGAACAGGAGAAAATTTAAGAAGGTGGCTTCTGGGTTGAAATGCCTACGAGGAACCGCAGTGTCGGCGGTTTTTAGTCCATTTGATTCAGTGACATTTGTTTCTTATCATTACCATCTACTTCCACAAAATAAATACTTAATAATAAAAGTAATACCAAATTTACTCATCAGAGCTAAAACAAATAGTCATTTATTTTATTAATTGATCTACCTACAACTACTTTTAGGATTATAAGCTGATTGTTTTAATCATTTTTGGAGCATAGATGCCAAAGATTTAAGGTTTTAGCCTTGAAAGTAGAAGTCATAGCTGCTGGTTCATGTCATAAATACTATTAAATTGAATATATTTTGATGCTGGACTGTTGGTTGAATAAAACAAGACATATGAAGTAGTCAGCTTGGATTTCAGGTAATCTTGATGGTATTTTTTTTTTTTAATTATTGTTTCAACTTTCAGTTAATCAAACAATCAGTTGTGATTAAAAAAATAAATAATCAGAATTATCAAATACAACAACATATCAAGTTATAACCTTCAATAAGTGTCTCAGAACATCTGACTACTGATGATATTTCTTACAACCTGTGTGATCATTTGATAGCCCCCCCCCACACCCTCTTTCTCCTCCTCCCAGAGACCCAGTGCTACATGAAATACACACATAGTATCTGACTTGAGTGTTTTTTCATTCCCAGGTTGGAGAAGAGAGCCGCGGGACTTTGGGGACGACGCCGCCAGCGTCCGGAGTGACAGCAGCAGCGTTCGCGGAGGAATACGAGGCCGAGGGAAAGGTCGCGGACGCGGGAGAGGTCGCGGGCGAGGTGCGAATTTGAGTTTTACACCATTATCACCTAAGAAAATGCGTTGTAATCGACAGTCGATTCATGTTTTTTTGGGTTTTTTTTTTTAACTTTGGCGGACGTCTTTCCTCGTCATCGCTTCGGAGGATGTATCTCATCATTCTCTTGTATTTGTCCCGCTCCTTCAGGTCGGTATGAATACTTCCGGGACTCTCAGTCATCCGACGGCTCTGGGCAGGGCCCCTCAGAGTTCGGCACCAACATGGTTTACTACTACGACGACGGCAGCAAGGTCCAGATGTACACGGTGGATGAAAAGCTTCTGAAGGAGTACATCAAACGGCAAATGTAAGTCGTGGAGGTTTTTTTTGTGTGTGTGTGTGTTTTGTTTTTTTTCCAATTCAGGAGGAAAATTCTGCCGAGAACCGACACGTGTACAACTGGCGGCTCTCATATAGGTTTCGATACCACCGGGAGAAATTAATAATATACTCACAACATGTTCACAGCCTGACCCACAAAACCTATGAAATACAAATTCTGTTATTTAATATATATTTTAATATATATTGTTCACGATTCCACACTTTTGATTAACACTTCAAACGTAACCGCATCGAGAACTTGTTTATAATCAGACATTTATACAGTTAATTTTCTACTTTATTCTCGTGGCTGGCCAAGAAAAGATGAAATGATGAATCGTCAATACAAAGCCGTGTCATTTTCTTCTTCAAAACTGCTTTCTTAACTGTTTTCTTTGTTTCAAATTCCACAGCTTACATATAAAATGCAATTTTCATCACATTTTCTTCACTCGGTTTTCAGCTTTCTACATATAAATAATAACTGCAACTCTTCTGATAATGGATTAATATTTTGAGTCCCTTCTACAAGTAAAATTCAGGGCTTATAACTTCTTAAATGACAAGATTTATTGCTTTTGTTGGTTTTATTTGATAGAAAATTGAGTATCTTCAAGTTCAGGATCACTTCAGCATTTTTCTCTGATTTCTGTTATTTTCTTTTTAGTCAAATGATTAATTGATCAATCTGAAAAATAACCAGCAGATTAATGAAAATAATAATTCGCCCTAAATGCAAGAAATATGCAAAAAAATATAAGGTGAACTAATTCATTTCATTGTATTAAGTGCCATCATGGGACTTTCTTTTGCCTTAATATATAAAATATCTCAAAGTTTTCATTTGTTTTGGATCCAAATATTGAAGCTACCACTTAAACAACTAGATTTTAAGCCTTTCCTCCATGTCTCCTGATGATATTTGATGAGGGAAAATTAATCCTTCGAAAAGTGACTCAGCTAAAGCTCTTTAATTAATCAGCTCTTCAGTGACTACGGTTGATGGAAAATAGCAGCCGAGGTGGAAAATTTAAAATCAAAGATGAATTTGCACCACCAGCCCGTGTAGAGTTGAAACAGGTAACACGGGTGTGAGCTTGTCTGATTGATCCACTGTTGAGCAATAAACAGAGCAGAGTGATGTCAGTAGACGTCCTCTGGGGTTCGGTGCGGCCTGCAGGGGGCAGCGTGCGCTCTGTGTCGGTCCCGCCCGACAGCCCTGGCCTCATTACAGATCAGACTCCCGAATGGTGGAGTTGAGGGTGAGGTGAGCTCCTAAATATAGTCTGAGTGCTTTGGAGGGGGGGGGGGACAGGCCATGAATTATATGCAGGCCTGAGCAAGGATGTGAGGGGAAAAAAAAAAACTGTTTGAGGGGGAGAGGGGGGAGGAAGGGTGAGGGAGGATACCGAGGGGGGACATGCTTGTCTTTTCCTCTCTCGTCTCTCAGCGTTATTCAGGCTGCTCACTCAGCCGACTCTACTCCTACATACCGCCTACAGGCTGAGCCTGACGTACCGACGTGTGTGTGTGTGTGTGTGTGTGTGTGTGTGTGTGTGTGTGTGTGTGTGTGTGTGTGTGTGTACGCAAAAGTATGTCATGGTGACTCTTAAGTGGTGCGACAAGCACAGACAGGGAGCTTTTCCCGTCGAGCTTTGGTGCTCCAGTCAGAATGTTTTAGGATTATAAAAGCACTTATTTCTTATCGTTTAAATGATGACATCTCAAAAGAAACACATTTGTCTTCTGCCTGCGTCCGTCACGAGGTATTGAGGCGTTGGACCTCAGCGCTTGACCGAAATGTGTCAATCACGAGCTGTCAAGATGTTGTTGAACGTAAGGACAAATCTGGCATCTTGTTTAGATTTATTTTGACGGATGAATCCCAGTTTAAATCAAATTCAGACCGTTTTCCAGATCATGAGCTGCTTCCTTGTTTAACTTTTGACTGCTTTGGTGCATGTTAAATACAAATTAAGGGATTTTGTAGAGAAAAATGTGCAAAGGGAGGCATAAGTAACTTCTTAATAACGGATGCTTTTTATGGTCCTCCTTTGGTGGAAAGATTGTTCTGATTGTGTGAAATCGTTTATAATGAAATGACTCGATGAGCACTAAATGCATTGTTTTGCACTCCTCCAGCGAGTACTACTTCAGCCTTCACAACCTGGAGCGTGACTTCTTCCTGAGGAGAAAAATGGACGTGCAGGGCTTCCTCCCCATCTCCCTCATCGCCAGCTTCCACAGAGTGCAGGCTCTCACCACCGACATCAGCCTCATCATGGAGGTAATGTCACGTCATCGCTTTACAACTTTACGCACCACACAGACGACGTTGCTTTTAAAGAGCGTTGAATTGCCCCCGTTTGAATAAATCCTGCTCTCCAGGCTCTGAAGAGCAGCAAAGAAGTGGAGCTGGTGGACGACCGGGTTCGCTGTAAAACGGAGCCGGAGCGCTGGCCCATCCCCGCCCTTCCCGTCGTGGGTTCCCCTCACACCGACTTCTCCCAGCTCATCAACTGCCCCGAGTTTGTTCCTCGACAGACCCTCAGCTCCACAAACTCTGGTGAGTGTTCAACTCTTTGTAAACATCGAAACGCAGAATTAAAGCCGGTGATATTCTGTGTCGGGTTTATCCAAAGCCTGCTACGCATCTCGATCCTTTCTGCACACCTGCATACTCAAAAAGGCAATTTAATCCCTCGTCAGCTGTACCATCGTCCTCCATCATTTTCCAAAACCTAAACCAGAAACACACCAGTGTTCCCTCATTACCATGAATTCACGCTCTCGAGTTTATTTTGTCCGCTGCCCCAAATAATCACTCGAGCAGCAAATGTGGATTAATCGGAGCTGTAAATGGTCCCCATCAAACACTATTTCCTCATGTTACTACGGCCCGGACATTACTGCCTCTTTTTGGTAAATAAAACGATATATTTGTGAGCAATTTTTTTTTTATATTTATGTCTTCAGTTGGATCAGTTTATTATTCCAGCAGTTAACCTGGCCAGCAGTTTAAATGATGGCTTATTTACCCCCAAAATGATCAAGACGTCTCAGCATTTGCTGTTATTTTCTCGGTACGTCACCAAACACGTAATATTTATCGGGCTGCAGTTGGTCGATTTGAAAACGTGCGCACGCTTTCAATTTTTTTATTTTTTATTTAACCATTCTTTAAATATGATTAGAAGTTGAAGTTCAAAGACACAGAATTTTATGATTTGCTGAGATTTGAGTCTTTAACACTTCTGTACCGACGTGAGTGATGTTAAAGCCGTGCTGAAGGTCAACTGTGTGACTTGTCGGGCTTCTCAGCTTCATCCCCTGCGAAGGACGCTTCTCCCGAGTCGGAGCAGCCCGAGGTCTCGGCCGGACCCGGCTCCACGGACGACTCCAAAGACGCCTCCGCCCCGCCGCCGGACCCCGACGCCTGGATCCAGGTGGAGAAACGCCACCGACAGCCCTCCGGAAAGGCAAAGGTAGCGAAGGTGAACGGGGAAAGACGCGTCTGAGCTCTTTTCTTGTTCATTTACTCTTTACACGCGTCCCTATTTCCGTCTTTCATCCCTTCCACCATCGCTCGTCTGTGTCTTATCCCCCGTTTCCTCCTTTTTTTTTTTTCTCTGTCCTCCCTCCTCTGTCCACAAGTCTTCCCCTCCTGTCCCTCTTCCTCCATCTCTCGGCCGGCAGCATGTCAGTGATGACGTGTTTGCCGTCGCCTCTTCCCTCCCCTCAGCGCTCCCACCTGACCGCCTTCCCTCTGCAGTTGAGTACTTCCTCCTCTCACTCGCCCATCTCAAGCTTGTCCTCTGCCCCGTCTTCCCTCTGCTTCTCTTCTCTTTTATTTAATACCTCATGTTTGATCCTTTTTGCAGTCTAATGCAACAGTCGTGTAACACATCCTGTTTTTAATGAAGATTTCCATGTTCTGTTTACGTTAAAGTGGGTTTTGAGAGGTGTGGATTAACCTCATGGTCATTTCGGAGGCTGCAGTTCATGCAAAAATAATGGAAATACCTGTCAGTATAACTTTGGACCGTTTCCAGTCTTCATGTTAAGCCGACTAACTGCGCAGTTAAATGTTCATCTTGTCTGTCCCCTTTGTTAATGTCTGTGTGTTCAATGATTCATCCAGGGGGACAGCAAGCCACCTCCACCCAGCAATCAGGCTCCCCCGAAGGCCGAGCCCGACCAGGAGGAGCTGGACTTCATGTTCGACGAGGAGATGGAGCAGATGGCGCCCAGAAAGAACAAGTTCACACACTGGTCAGACGAGGACGACTCGGACTACGAGATGGATGACCAGGACGTGAACAAGATCCTCATCGTCACCCAGACACCCCCCTACCTACGAAAGCACCCCAGCGGCGACCGGACGGGCAGTCACGAGTCCCGAGCGAAGCTCACGACTGACCTGGCCAAAGCCATCAACGACGGGCTGTACTACTACGAGCAGGACCTGTGGCAGGGAGTGGAGCAGATCGAGTCCAGCAAGGTAAGATGAGCATGGAGAAGACTAACGGTGGATTAATGAGTCTTCCAGATGTGGATTTTTGTCCCTACTGTCTATTATGAATGCCAAAATCTCTATATTCGATATTTTTATTCAGAAATGGACTGGCAAACAACATACCAGGAAATGTAATTTTGCAAGTTAAATCCTTAAAAATATCAAATAATTAATTATAAAATCCACCTTATGTCAGTTCACGGCAATAATACGCTATATTTATCTTCTACACAGCTTTCCCATTAAAAAAAAAAACTGCTTATCTAAAGGAAATCAAGCCAGCATTTACTGAATGTATCTTTCATGAGTTGAAAGAAAAGCACCGACAGAAGCACTAAAATGCACACGCAACACGCATGTTACAAGTCCGTTCTGCACAAGTCGACCTTTATGTGACGCCGAAAGCAGCAGCGAGCGGGACTGGAGTTTTGTATTCATTTTGCATAGTTATATTTTTAGGTTCGCAACCATTCCCATGAAAACAATGATTTGTTTTAGATACACAGGCCGAAGTTCGACGTTTGTTCCTCCTTCCAGTCGGTGCGCAAAGTTGACACGAAACCGTTTTGACACGGTCGGTGAAAACGATCAAAGCATTTTCCTATAAAGACACAATCAAAAAAAAAAAAAAAAGTCGCACTCAGGCTCAGCACTGTTAGCACTCGCGAGCACTTTGACACAAAGACTTTGCGACAGAGCTGCTAAACCTCACACTGTGCAAAAAAAAAAGAAAAAAGGGGTGGGCCAAAATGCACGCACTATTTATCGCCTACTCTACGAGCCTCCAGACTACGTGTGTGCCACACAGCTGCTCCGACAACGGTGTGACCTGCTTTTTTTTTTTTTTTTTTTTTTTTTTTTTTTTTTTTGAAAAGCTGCCTCGTCTGCAGAAACGCTGCTTGTAAAAACGCCGAGTGTAGGTTACACAGCATTATGCAACATTACTTTATCGGCGATTTATGTTGTAATACTTCATGGCGCAGGAGCGGTACGCAGCGTTGAGATTATTTATGACCAGGAACAGAATCTTACAACGATTAAAAAAAAAAAAAAACAAAAAAAAACGGCTTAATAATTTAAAGCCAGGTTATGTTAAAAAAAAAAAAAAAAAAAAGTAGAACAATACATTACAGGTTCAATACTTCGAGTTGAATGGCTTTATTCGTCGTTTTAAATGTAATATCCTACGTTCATCAGTAAATATTGGCGTTTGCCTTCAAAAAATTGTGATTTAGAAAATTCATATATACAATAATGTCCCATGAGGTGAACTGGCGTCAATATATCACATCTCAAAAAAAAAAAAAATATTTCAAATAAAGTGTAAAAGCTAAAAGTGTTTGTTGGCTGAATGAAAGAAATTCCTCAAAAGGCCAAATGCTATCTGCTTGTTTTCAGTTTGGCCGGCTCATTCTGGGCTCAAAGGTTGTCAGTAAGGACGCCAAATGTGGGAAATGTTACGCCTGAACACACACACACACACACACACACACACACACACACACACACACACACACACACACACACACACACACACACACACACACACACACACACACACACACACACACACACACACACACACACACACACACACACACACACAGGCACACGCCAAGGCCACCTGTGTCCTCTCTCCTCCGTCTGACGCCGACGTGTAAGACTCAAAGTCTGCTGCACATCTGCCGTCACACCAGCACATCAAGTAGTTTTACCACCTTGTTGTACTGATAACGGTTTAACCAGAGTGGAAATGCAGGAATAATAATAATAATAAATGTTAATTTCATGACCCTAGAGTTTAGATTTCATCACAGTGCAACGCGGAGATAACGCAATAACGTATTCTGATAATAGTTGCACTTCTTTTAGAGCTTTGTTTCAGATTAAATCATTAATTAACAATATATTCAGACCTGTAGTGAATACCGGGAGAATTTAAACCCTTCAAGTTTCCAACGGTAAAATAAAGCAACATCACTTCTCTATTGCAACTAATAATGACGGGTTGTGAGAAGACATCAAAAAATTCATAAGCTCAAAAAAATTTGATGCCTTCCTTCCTTTTTGTTATTTTATCATGAGGAACATTTCTTATCTCTTGTCAGGTTCAAATTACATCATGTCGTGCAAACATGTTACATGTTGACTACAGTGATTTTACGGAGTTTTTTTTAAATACCGGTAAATGATTTGCATGAATGATAAATAATTGTTTAAACTGAGAAATAAAAACTCAACTAATAAGATAATAGATTTGCGCTAGAAATAAAATCTCAGCCAAACGTACTCGAGGTTTCATATCGTTGCGCGTTTAGAAATGTAAACTTCACAGATTTTCCTTCTACTCAAATGTTTATTTTTCATTTGTCTTTGGATGCTTTAGATCAGACTTTACATTTTCCAACAGCTGGTTTCTTGTAATGTTGCTGACAAACAGAACAGCAGCTGAAGTTTTTGCTCTTGTCACGGCTCTTCAGACTTTTCTTGACGTTTCCGTTCCTCAGCAGGAAGTGGACAACTTCAAGAAGCTGAACGTCATCACTAAAGATGAGTTTGACACTCTCGCCCCCAAAGTGCCCGTTGAACCGATCCAGGAAATCCCTCCTCCTCCTCTGCCAGGTGTGTTGGTGAAGGCAGTTTCATGCAAGCCGAGCATAATACAAAATACAATCTGCCGCAGTAACGCTTCTGTTTCTGATGACATGTTATTTTGTATTAGTGGGTGTTTTTGACCGTGTTGCTACGTTTGCGTTCTTTTCTCTTTAGAGACACATGTGACTCTTTTGTTTGTTTGTTTATTGATTTAAAAAAAAAAAAAAGATAATAAACATTAGGGTAAATGCGATAATTTCCCATTTATGTCAAATTGATTTCTTAAAACGGTTTTTATTTCATATTTCTTTCTGCTGCAAATGTGAAGTAACAAAGATTTTCGTGAATATTGACAATTCTGTAGTTTTTCAGAAAACCTTCAGGTTTTAGGGGGTTGTTTTTAAACAGTGCCTGCAGTTGTAGACTCTTTTTTTTAATTTTTTTTATCATGGGCTCATCAGGCTAGATAATAAAGTATTAATATTCATTTTTGTGTGTGCATGTGAACAACGTGTGTTCTCAGTGGACAGCGGAGCAGAATTGCTGGCTCACTTTCTTCCTACGACGGTCCCCGAGTTCCCCAGCGCTCATCAGCCCAGAGCCCCCAGAACGCCTCGCACCCCCGGACGCCAGGACCACAACAAGGCGCCCCGCTTCTACCCCGTCATGAAGGAGAGCGGCGCCATCGACGGACTGGTGAGCTCTCACAAAACACTCTTTTACATCTGACTTATAACGGAGAAAGATCACTAGATGGAGAGTTTCCCATTCCTGTTTGTTGCAGATAAATCTCTCTAAACAAATGGAAAACATACAAACTCATTTAAAGTTTGATATCTCGAGTACCTAAAAAGTTTCATATTTAAGTCATGTCCTACCCTGGTGTCCGTTCTAGATGTCGAGGAAGAAGAAGACTCGCCACAGCTCGAACCCTCCTCTGGAGGCGCACATCGGCTGGGTGATGGACTCCCGTGAACACCGGCCGCGCTCGGCATCCATCAGGTCCGACTGCACATTCTCAGCAAAGCTTCAGGTTTTATTGTGACTGTAGTAACGCTGCCTTTCAGGCGAACTTTCAGTTGAACTTTCAGGCGAACTTTCAGTTACACATTGTAGCACGTCTGAGCTACCGCGGGGGTTCCTTGGGGACAGATGACGCGCTCAGTCAGACGTTCGGGTGTAAAATGCCTTTATTTGCCCGGCCCACACAACAATGTCTCTGTGCAAGCGCTTCTTCCCGCCTCCTTCTCCCTGCTCCCCTTTATAGGGGAAAGCTCATCAG
The DNA here is from genome assembly GCF_029030835.1 of Brachyistius frenatus. NCBI lineage: Eukaryota > Metazoa > Chordata > Actinopteri > Embiotocidae > Brachyistius > Brachyistius frenatus. The sequence continues at coordinate 442,549 of NW_027210862.1, forward strand.
TTCCCATCCAGCTCAGCTGTGCTCATTCGTTCATATTCGGCTCAGCTGTGCTCATCACACCTTCCCGGCACCGTTCCCTGAACCACTCCTCCCACTCTCTACCCCCTGCAGCTGAGCTAACCACACCCCGCCACCACACACATGAAACGAGCAAAAGCAGAACTCACAAATATCGCTTCCGTCTTTCATCCGTGTACCGGCCCGTTGTTTGAGGTGTTCTGCTTGACATCTGGTCTTTATGAAAACAAGTTGGGGAAGTTGTTCACGTTGCACCGAATGCTATCGGTTGCACCTGTCTGATCTGTGGCGATCTGATGTGCACAGTTACATCTGCGTTTTCCGTCAAATTGCAGCTGCACGGTGGCCACAAAGTTCCAGAAAGAAGTTCACTTCATGGGAGGAAATGTTCAGGAACTGAACAGCTTTAGATTTATTTCAGAGATTTTTTTTTTCTGTTTTTATTACTGCCGTTCCAAAACTAAAATGCACAGCCGTGATATACCTTATAACAAAATTTGACATGCACATGTTAGCAACGTTAAAAACTTGATTTTTCATTGGCCATCTTTCCTTCCATCCCTCCGCAGCAGCTCCAACGCCTCTCCGTCAGAAGGAGCCCCGCTGTCGGGAAGTTACGGCTGCACCCCCCAGTCTCTGCCCAAATTCTGGCATCCATCCCACGAGATGCTGAGGGACAACGGCTTCACTCAGCAGGGCTACCACAAGTACCGCCGACGGTGCCTTAACGGTACGGAGACAAACGCTACTCAACCTCCCTCTGCTCTCTTACACCGTCACACACTCACAACATCCGCTGCCCTCGTTTTGTTTTTGTTTTTCCTCCAGAGAGGAAACGGTTGGGGATCGGACAGTCTCAGGAGATGAACACTCTGTTCAGGTTCTGGTCCTTCTTCACCAGGGACAACTTCAACAGGAAGATGTACGAGGAGTTCAAACAGTGTGCGCTGGAAGATGCCAAAGAAAATTACAGGTCAGGAGGACATTAGATGATGTTGAGCTCCATGCAAAATTGATGTCTGTGCATAAGATTTCCTGAGTAATTTATACAACCCAAGTTATGGTGGAGATAAGCCGTGTAGACGGCGAAGAAAAGGTGTTTTGTTTGTGCCACCTTGAGGCCCTCAAACCCAATTTTTAGAAGGAGTCCTTTAAGATCTGAAGTTCAATTGATATCAAAATTGTTCATTTACTCTCCCATCAAATCAACTGATCCTTTCACTCCTGATATTTGCGTAGAGTAAAGCTTTTGCTGCTAAAGAAAAGAAGAAAAATGTCCGTGTTATTACTTTGATCACCACCTATTTCTGCCAAAGACGACAGTATTTTTACAGACACGAGTCAGGATGGAATTAGAAATAAAAGTAAATAGAAAACGGTCGAAAAGTGCAGATATATCAATAAAATCGTGCAAATACCGTGCCAAAGAGGAGCCAAAAACCAGGAGGAACTTCATGTTAAATCTCCAAATTCATAGTTTTAACCTCACATTGACAATAATTGAATTTGTGTTCAAGTGAGCCTGAATGCCGACTTGAGGGTGTAACAAACCCTACAGCTATTTACGCAGCAGCTCACGCCAACGCAATTCAGCCAGAAAACCGGTTTACTCGTCCGCCTGGTTCCTCTGTCAGCTGCAGGAATAATCCGTGAGATAAATGTTCCCCTGTTGTGAAATGTCAGACACACATGTGGGATAATGGCTGATTAACGATCCAGAGCTTAAAGTGAAGCAGTTACATTACGTAACGTCCTGTCCGTGTAAACATACTGGTGTCTAAAGGCCAGATTGGAAGCCGAGTGTCGTTTGTTTATTTGTCTCTGGTCAGGCTGCGGGTAAATATTTGTTTTGCTGCCCCCCTCCGACCCCCTGCAGGTACGGACTGGAGTGTCTCTTCAGATACTACAGCTACGGTTTGGAGAAGAGATTCCGGTTAGATCTATTCAAGGACTTTCAAGAAGAGACCCTCAGAGACTTCGAGAGAGGTAATTAACAACACAAAGTGTCCCAAACTTCACCTGCAGCTTTCATTAGTTCAGCAAGATTTTTCAGATTAAAATCACATATTTGGTCTCTGATACAACGATGCAAACACAAACTGGGTTTTCTCCATAATGAGACAGTTTCAGACACCCGTGACTCACATAACTCCCTAACGGTTTGGCATCTATGTTTCATATTGTTTCAGGGTTACAGGAGTAAATACTACAAGACACACGGTGTAGGAAATACAAGATAAACATTCAGACCGCAATAAAACGAGAAGACAACATCTGGGAGTCACAGGAAATTTATACTTAATACTTCAAATCTAAACAAGTGCTCCCTCGGTTCCTAAAAAAACGACCCAGGAGGAAGTTACATCTTCTGAACTATTTAGCTGGAGCTTCAGCTGTTTTCCAATGCCTCTAAATAAGTCTGGAGATTATGATGATACCCACCAATGTCACTGAAAATACACGTGATGTTTATATTTATATATATTTGGTATACGAGACCTGTCCACTAATGACCGTAATACGGGAGTCAGAGGGTTTGCTAGCGACTCTGCACTTCCATAACCGTGACTTTAGTCTCACTAATGTACAGACGGATCCTCATATTCAGTGCTGGAAAGATCCCACGTTCATTCTGCACTTCCAACACAAACCATCCTTCATCACTTCATCTGATATTCAAGATATTCAACCACATGTTTAATGTCAACTTTTTCACACGAGTCATATATGAAATTGCGATGCACTATTTATCCATACTCTTGGTTTTAAACATGAAAAAATAATATCACAGCTCCTATTAATACGAATAGTTGGGTAACCCAGATTTAGTTTGAGAAGTTTGTAAACGAATAATAAACGATTTTGTAATAAAAGAGACGTTCTGCCGCTGTTGTAACACAAATGTCGCTCAGAACAACTTGCCCGGCTCATTGCCCAAGATTTTCTGAAACATTTTAAGGCTTCTCTGTTGTAAATTTCCAGACTTTGACCCAAAATCTTCATGGTGAAATCACAAATGGTTAAAAAAAAAAAAAAAACACATGTAGCACAGGAACTGACGTTGATCATGTGACATGTGCTGCGCTCCATTTATGCACAACGGTCTCTTGAACTTTTTCACCGGCCCTCGTATGTGTTAACGAAGCCATTTGTCAACACAGCTGTCCTCAGATCTGTTTACTATGTAATATTGCATTATAAATTATAAATAGTCTTGTAAACCTACTTAACCCGACTTAAAAGTTCACTTTGCATTTCCCCCCCACCTTTAACCCGCATGTGTAACTGTGTGGGAAAAAAAAACTAAGGGAAGGGAAACGAGGATTAAATTTGATTTCTCAATCTCTTTCAACACTGTGGGTGGCTCGGTGAAGCAGAATGGAGGATTGCTCGTAAAAGGCTTCAGCCACTTATTTCCAGCTGAGTTATTTCTGTGTTCATTTAAACGTTTCCCACTCCGACTGCAGAGAGCGATCTGTCAGAGAGGTGTTACTACGAAGACTGACGACACAACACAAAATGCGCTGAATTATTTTACAGGCTGAGCTCCCTTCTTTGATAATAATCAACTTTATAAATTTACGGTTCATAAATAGAATACAGAGTTGCTTGAATTAGCCAGATCAGATGGAATTTTTATGAGAAAAACGTCTCTGAAAGGGGAAAACTAAAAACAGGGCAGGCAAAACACGTCTACCCACAGACCGAGACACACCATCATGCTCGTGTTATGGCAGCACGATATAAAAATAAAAGGGGTTTAAGGTGCTGACCATGAATCAGTGTCTCAGGTTGCAGTCCGACTGCTGGAGATGTTTATTGTTTCCTCTCCGCCTTCATTTTCTTTGTCTTCTCTACTGACAGCTGCGCAGTAAAAGCCCCAAAATTACTTACTTCAACCTCCAAAGTCTCAGTGTTCATCGTTTTTACCAGTGTTTGCCAAAAATACCCAGATTTATTTAACCGTTTTTGACCTATATGATCCTAGTTGAAGAAAGTTCCATCTATTTTCCAGTGTGTGTTTTTTTTTTTTTATATTGTAAATCCAAATCTGACACTGAATGAATTTCTGCTCTTTCCAGGTCAGCTGTACGGACTGGAGAAGTTCTGGGCCTTCTTGAAATATTCAAAGATGAAGAACCACCCCATCGACCCGAAGCTGCAGGAGCACCTCTCCCAGTTCAAGAACCTGGAGGACTTCAGGGTGGTGGTGAGTTTCTGTTGGACGTGGTTTTAAGTCATTTCTGTTAACATTTATATATCATCCCCTTTTAAGTGGTTTGCGAACTTATTTACACATTGAGCATTTAAGCAGCAACATCCAGAGTTGTGTTTGTGTCCACCTGATAACTCCCAAGTTCAATATTCACTTCCTCTTAGCTCCGTTTTGGTCTCCACCACTTCCTCAGAAAGATATCTGGCTCTGAGCAGGTTGTTTACAGCTGGTTTTAGGGAGCTGCGTTTCTCGGAAGATGACGCAGCCGTTCCTTGTTATTTCATACCAGATTTGGGTGGCGATGTTGAGGCGCAGAAGCTGCCTAGAGGATGTAATCGTAGGTGTGTTTTCATGTGATGACTCGTGTGTCCGCAGCCCCCGATGGGAGAGGAGGGAGGCAGGAGGAGACGTCACTCGTCCTCGGCCGGGGACGAGGGGAGACGTCGTCGACATCCTTCCAACACTACCTCAAAACCGACGCAGGCCTCCAAATCCTCCAACGCGGCCGCTCAGCCCACCGCCACCGCCACCGCCGCCACACAGACCACGCCCAAAGATAACACCCAGAAAACAGCAGCAGCAGCAGCAGCACCCGCCCAGGGGAAGAAGATCGATGGCAGAGCCGTGAAGAAGGAAAGCGTCGCACCAAATAAATGAAGCCCCCTCCTCCTGGTGTGGGGTTTGAATCGAGGAGATGCAGAGCGAGGCGGCCGCGGCCGCGGCAGCTCTCTGCTCAGCGTTCTCTCCTTCTTCAGCGGCAAGCCATTTGGGTATGAAAAGAGAGAGAGAGAGAGACCGAGCGTGGTTGACTTCATTTTATTGTTTTTATCAGTGCATTTCATTTTAAAAGGAAGCATAGGCAGTGAGCTTGAATCTGTTCGCCTGACAGCTCAATAACGTTTACACACACACACACACACACACACACACACACACACACACACACACACACACACACACACACACACACACACACAAAAAACAAGAAAAAAAAATGCATTCCCTGCATTTTGCCTTTTTATTCTCTCAGATGCCAAACTCTTCAACGAGTACGTCGAGCCGTACAGTAACGGAAACCGCTCGGGTCTGTAAAGAGCTGTTGAACTGTGATTCTAGTTTGCCAAGATAAAAAAAAAAAAAAAAAAAAAAGATACCACAGATACTCTTGCGTGCCTTAATCTGATTCATCAGACGTCAGGAGACCGATCAGTGACAAAGTCTTCCGAATTGATTATTTGGGGTTTGAATGTGTTTAAAAGTGACACCACCTGCAGGTTTTTTTTTTTTTTTTTCTTTCGTTAACGTTAAACATCTTCCGTTTTCATCATGACAATCAAGTTGACCGCTGCAGTCATATATTTGTAAAGAAGTGACCCCAGAAGCTGCTGCTCCATTCAGTCTGGCCGACAGACGTCGCAGCTCAACTGTTGTAATTAAAAACCTGCAGGAATGATGACAAATTTATCTGGGAAGCTTTACTTTCAAGTCCCGTTTTACACCCACAGGTAGTAGTATAATTTATTGTTTTATTTTTGTTTTTATTTTTCCATTTACTTGATTGATGGAATAGTCTTAGGTAATCATTGCAGTTTTTAATGGCTTTTACAATTGAGTATAATTAAAAAGAAGAAAAATAAATGTTTCTGCTGGAATAATGGGTGTGAGCTAGCATCATAAAACTACACTATATTTTAGCTTGAAGTTATCATCATATTGTGTTTGAGGCTTGGTGCTCTAGAGCACTTTAATTGTTAACTCTCCTTTACATCATATATGAACTTAAAAGAGTTTTTAGAGTTGAATTTAAAGAAAAAAAAATGTAAATACTATAAAAAATCATTTGCTATTCAGTTAATCATCTGATTTTAAGAAGTGATTTGTTTTATCGGTAGTGTGGTTTTTGAGTGTGTTTTAGAATAAAGCAATGCATGTTAATGAATTGTAAAATGCAAAAAAATATAAAATAACAGTTGATTGTACCAACTCGTGTTTGTGTGATCTGTTCTCTCTCTCTCTCTCTCTTTCTTCCTTTTGACGTTTTTTTTCTGGAGTTGCTGAGGGTGATTCATCGAGCTTGATCAGCAGGTTTTTGTTCCCAACTGAAAGTCTTCGGCTGTCATCACTCAGCCTAAACACCCGAATGATCTCGGCTAAAGTCGCAGTTGTTCAGCTGCAAACTTCAACAGTTATCTCAACAGTATAAACGAGCATTCGGGAGGTAAAGATGTTTGCATACAGTGTGCAGAAGGCGTGTAAATAAAGAAGAACAACAAATAACAACGCTGTGGTACTGAAATCCAAAAATAACCACTGATACAGGAGCAAATACAAAAACACAATGAAGCCAAAAAAGAGTATTATAATTAATAAAATACAATTTATTGTCTCAGAAATGTACTTTACCATAATTTCACATAATTAAAACCATGACAGACAGATGACACATGACTCTCAAAATAAATATCTGTATAGTTAAAGACAAAAAAAACAATTCTTATATATTTGAGGTTTATTGCATTTAAGTGTGTTTGTTACGCTACGGGTCCCCATGGAGGGACAAAAAACCACCAACAGTCCATGCTCAATTTACAACAGTGGTAGGCGGGTCTTTTGCTGCATTCAGGTGAACCTCGTAAATGTTAGTACTAAACAAGAAGAGGAGTATTTTTTTGAACGTGTAAATGTAAACGTGTGAATCTCAAAATGCAATATATCACAATAAAATTTCAAAAAGCCTTAAATTTTTGGTTTTATTAGTTTGTGCGTTATATTGTCATACCTGTCCCTTCTTCTTCTTCTACATGTCACTTTGCTCCATCATAATAAGTGTTCAATACGGACATACTTTCATTTAAAGGAAAGAAGGACGCACTTTATGATCACAAAATGGCAGGACAAAGGCATTCAAACTTTATTTTTGACATATAGAAACAGGGCCTTGAAGTCCTGTGCAGTTTGCCAGGTCGATAATCCAGCAGTAACCACACTGGAACCGGAGAAGCGCAGCAACTGCAACAGCAACTAGTGGTTCCGCCGTTGCCAACAGGACTTGAACGCAGCATCCGGCCAGGGGCGGGTAGGCGCTAACCGTGCAGTATGGCGGACGATGGAGACAGTTCGAGCGGACCAGTTGACACAAGCGGCGGGCAGGGGGCAGCGGAGGAGTCGGACGGGCTCGGCCTCGGCGCGATGTTGCTGAATATCAGTATTTTGGCTCTGTTGGTGGCGGTATGCGTGGCGTTGTACCGGCGGTGGGGCAGGCGGCTCGGCGCCGACGCGGCCCAGGGCGACGAGGCCTCGGCGCTTCCCAAGATGAGGAGACGGGACTTCAGTCTGGAGCAGTTGCGGGAGTACGACGGGCTCCAGAACCCCCGGATCCTGATGGCTGTCAACATGAAAGTTTTCGACGTGACCAGCGGCAAAAAGTTTTACGGTAAAGGTGCGTGGTCAGTGGGAAGATGAGCCGCGGCAGCACGGTGAGCGGCTGACATGCCGCCGCCTGCGGTGAGTTGTCCTGGACCCAAAAAAAGATTTGGGCGCTAACCGCTACGGTTAGCTTAGCTTAGCTTAGCTTAGCTTAGCTCTCTCTGGCTCCATCTGTGTTTCTGAATGGGATGCTAACCGCTTGCTAACTAGCTCGGCTGTTTTTTTTGTTTTTTTGGGGGGGGGGGGCTCGCGGAAGATGTTTGGGACACCTCTGAACTTTTTTTTTTTTTTTATATATATATATATCCGTGTGCAGCCAAACCCCGCCACGCACTTGTTGGTCGGACTCCTCCAGCTGGGGTTGTTTGTTGGGTTGTTGTTTTGTTGTGTTTTTTTTAAACAAGCGAGCCTGCTAACGTTAGCCTGTTAGCTCGTTGACGTGCGCTCACACGGTGAGGCTGTCCGGTCCGGTCCGGTCCGGGGACCCGACGCTTGTTCACGGGGACGGGACTTCTCCATCCGCGGTGGAAGTACATTTTACTCAAGTACTCCACTAAGTACAAAGAAAGAAAAAAAAAGGTAGTCTCATTTTCCTCGTCGGGAGGTGTTGGACTGTTTACTTTTGACATGTGTCTGACAGCTCGGGTTGTTTTATTAAGAGGACAAATTATTCACACCGGTCCTGTTCAGTAACCGCGCACCGTAGTTTCCTAATGTTTACGATCAATTTAAGTTATAGACTGTGTTTTCCTTGAGCTTCCGGAAGACTTGGGTGCATGTTGTTGTTTGTTGTTTTTAATAAAAAATTAAAAAAAACACCAAAAAAAACCACGCAACTCTACATATTTTCTGACCGTTATTATTCTAAAAATGTGGAAAAAAATGGAGCAGATGAAAAACAAAACCGCAGCCAAAAAGCCTGAAGACAAAAGTTTCAAAAAAAAAAAAAAAAAAAAAAAAGTCCACTGGGGGATCAAATACAAACATCTGGGGAAAGTATTTCAGTTGTTTTGGATGCGCTTCAACTTTATTTAGCTTCTGCGGTGCCCAACATGTCTTGGCTGCCTTATAATAGGAGGGGAAACCCTGAACTGTGATGCGTTGATGAAGATTAAACTAACCAACTGTATAAAGATGTTAAAATGAGCTCAACCTCCTACATATTCAGCTGAAACATGCAACATAAACATCAATGAAACTATAATACTGCACAACGAGAGCTTATACTTTTACTTATGTGAAGGATCTGAATACTTCTTCCTCCCCTGCTGACTGTGCATCAATATTGTAAACTTTGTATGAAGACTTGAACCTTAAAGGATTTTAATCTTGCTGTGTTTGCTAATTAAAGGGGGGCAGTCATGAGGTGAAGATGCATTGAGCCCACCGAAGAAATTTATGTGCAAATATGAAAAGCTGATATTACATTTCTTTACTTGCACCATGCATGTTCGAGGCTGTCCTTTTTTTTTTTATATTTCTGTAACAGCAAGGCCAACCTGCTACTCAGCATTTTCTCTGACTTGGTGGACTCGCCCGTCTTCTCTGTAATAAACTATAATTATTCAAACGCACTCCCGACGGTCTCGCGTGTCAGTCTGCCGTTCGACACCGATGGGACCGAGCCAAGTAGGCCTGAATCCGTCCACCTCACCCAAATATGACACAGTTTCAGAGACACAGTGGAGCTGCTGGGGTCACGTCTTAAACCGTCCAGGTGGCGTTCAACACACTGGACTTAGTCCTGGGACAGACGGGTGATGAATCCTGACAGAAAAGTCATTGACGACACGTCAGTTTAAGTTATCAACATCTTTCCCTCCCTGTTGCGGCCCTCCACTGCTGGTTCCAGGCAGCTGGAGCTGTCATTAACAGCTGTCAAGTATTTCTGACATTATTCAGGCACCAGATGCATCTCCATAATGTTTTTTTTTTGTGTGTCTCGAGTCACGATTCATGACACTGATTCTAATAATAGAAAGTAAACCGTAGTGTCACTCAGGCTTCATGTAAAGTGGGGTTTGCAGTTTTATCTCCGTTGTGATACGGTGCTCTGCTTCATGGACTCTTAACCAGCGCTTCCATCGGGTGTTTTTCTGCCTTTGTTTGTTCAGTTAGAAGAAAACAACCCGAGGGCCTGCAGGGTTATTCACATGCTAGTCAGATGATGTTCTGCTCGGAAGATGACGAAAGATTTCAAAACATGGAGGAAACTTCGGGGCAGGCCTTCGACTTTACTTGACGAATTTATGACTGAATTTTATCGGTGCCTTTGAACGGATATTAAAGTGAGATATCAGTCGGGTAAACAATTGGCACATTCAATTGAATTGATTCGTTGATCAACAGAAAATTAGCCATCTACTATTTTGATGAATGATTAATCTTTTTAAGGGGAAAAAAATCTGCTAAAATGCTCTGATCCCAGCTTCTTAAATGTGAATACTTCCTGGTTCCTTTAGTCCTTCATGAATATAAACGAATAAAAGTAGTTTTGAAAAACCAGACATTTTAGGCTGCACTTTGGGTTTTAAAAAACACTGGTTGCCATTTTAGGCTGCACCTTTGCTAAATTGTTATATTCGCAATAACTTTTCTGATTACTAATTACCTGGCTAATCGCTGCAACCGCTAAGAAACTATGTTTGTTTTAGGTAATTCTTTAAAGTATTTACAAGTCTTTATTACTAAAACACAGTAAGTAAAATGGTTTCATTACATAGCAGAAATCTTTATTGAACATAACACTGCTACTAACTGCTATTTTTGTTGTTATTACATTTTTTTGGTTTTTCCTTGATTACCTGATTTACTCACTAAATGTTAGAAAATAGTGAAAACTGCTCATAAGTATTTCCCACATCCAAAACGGTTTATTATATTCAAACATTAGTCCAAAGATATGACGTTTGATCTTATATATGACAATAAAAAGCAGCAAATCATCACATTGGAGCAGCTCGATCCAGTGGATTTTTGGCATTTTGCCTCGAAAAGTGCCGATTATATGATTAATTATTCAGACATTTGAGTGATTTAATTATTAAACCTTTATGCAACCTTTAAACGCAGGCCTCTGATGACGAGAATTCCAGGCAATATTCAGGTTCAAATTACAGTATGGCCTTCATATTAAAATATCTCCCAGCATCATATCGAAGAAGACAATGTGAAAAGTAAACGGTGTGTTTTCAAGAGGAAGAAAAGCGTGTGATTTCTCTGCAGTCCGAGGTCTCTTTGTGAACTCATTCCCTGAAAGGCTTTTAATGTGAAGCAGCAGTCACAAGATGCAGGTCGGGGTTAATCACAGAGGGTTTACTTGCTGCTTTACTGCACACTTTTCATCGTGTTTTTTTGTTTTTGTTTTTGTTTTTTTCTTCTTCTTCTTGGGTAAAGTAGCTTAAAACTACGTGAAACCTTTAATGTTACATCAGTTGATCAGCTCGTTAATGGACGGACTGAGACGCTCGCTCATCCTCGCTGTTGTGCGTTTTACTCCTCAGATGGTCCTTACGGCATTTTCGCGGGCCGGGATGCTTCGAGGGGCCTGGCCACCTTCTGCCTGGAGAAAGACGCCCTGAGGGACGAGTACGACGACCTGTCGGACCTCAACGCTGTACAGATGGAGAGCGTGAGGGAGTGGGAGATGCAGTTCATGGGTAGGCTCGGCGAGAAAAGTTCCCACCAGAGAAAAGGCTGCTCGCGTATCGATTCGGCTCAGATTTCACAGCTCCGGCCGCCGTATTTCCCGAGCGTCTCTGCATCAGTCAAGTCAGACTGCGCTAGTTTTCATCTGCTGGTCTCCCGTGATGCATCACGGTTGCAGCTTTTGCCATTAAGTTTGTACAACGTTCTGGTCAGGGAGAAATCTGCAACTTCTTGTAGAGAAAATAAAAATGTAGCTGCATCAAACAATGAATCTGCTGATTAAGTGATTGTTAAACCTACGTGTCATCAAAAAACAGTTAAAAAACAAAACAAAAAAACATCCCTTCTATCGTCCCAGAGCCTTATAACTCATAAAGTGTCTTATCATCTCTGAACACAGTCCAAAACTCAAATTTATATTTCAATAAAACGTAGAGACGAAGAAGAGCAGCAAATTCTTCCAACAATTAATCCACCAATTGTTGCAGCTCAACTCCATCATGTTACTCGCAACAAGAAGGAAAAGCATGTGAAGTCAAGTTTATTTACTGTATTTTTGGGGGTTTTGTTTGCTCAATAAACACATCAGAAGACAAAAAGGGGAGCTGCAACAATTTAATGATTAATGGCCATTTAAAAAAAAAAAAAAAATCTCAGATGTGAAGATTTGATGCTTTTCTTTTTGATTTTAAAGAGAAAATTTATTGGTTTTCGACTGTTCGGTCGGATAAAATGAGCATTTGAATAAGTCATCTTTGGCTCTGGGAAACTACAGTGTGCACCTTTCACTATTTTCTCTTTTTTTTTGGACATACAGAGCGATTGATTGAGAAAATAGACAAGCAAATTAATTGTTAGTTTCTGCGCTCGAAAGAATAAAGTAAAAACGTTCACGTTGATCCAAAAGAAGCCGTGAAGAGAAAACCCATTTTGCAATAACGCTGCAGAAGTAAACCCAAAATAAAAACCCAGGGAACAAACGTTGAAGCTCTGAGGAAAAGTTTTCACATTTATTGGAGGTTAAATTCCGGATTTAACGACCTCTTCAGGAACGTCTGAATTGGGCTGAACCGCAGGAGATTAATCGGCGACCGTTTATATAATCGGCGATCAGAAAAAGCTTTTCAGCTTGCCAGGATTTGCTGCAGTTCTCTTTGTCTCGTGTGACGTTAAACTGAAACCTTTCGCTTCAAGAACCTGACATTTTACAAACAAATGATCAGTTAATGAAGTCAATAATGAAGAGGTGAAACAGAAATAAAAGTTTGGTAGTTGTGGTGAATAAGTCGTAAAACATAATTTATGAATGAAAAAAAGTAGATAATATTTCCATTTCTTCATCAATTAATCTGTATATTATTTTCTTTGATAGTTTCAAGTGTTGAATGAAGTGTTTAAGCGAGAAGTCCAAAAGCTTCGCAAGATTTAAAGTTTAGAGCTGAAGAAGCCGAGTTTGATAAATGATTTAACATTTTTGTCTTAATTGATCCGACATTCTTCAGTTGCAGCTTTCCAGTTGCTTCATTTTCAGCCTTTCTGTCCTTAATGTGCGAGTTCTCTGAAAGTCTTCAAGTTATAAAACATTCGGCTCATACGAAACATTTAAAGATGTTACATCACGGTTTAGGATTTTTTTTTTTTTTTTCCAGCGTTTTATTGATGAAATTATCACTTGATTAACTGAGAAAAGACACTGAGGAGTAATCAGTAAAGAAAATCAAACTATTTACACTTTACACCCTGAAATCAGTGAATCTTTTGCCTTTAAACGGATTAATTGATTATCTGGAGACTCCTGTTACGAATCATTTCAAGAAACAAAACTTTGGAACAGATGCGCGGTGAAGCCAGAAATATCTCTTCTGCTGAATAACGGTTACGACGGGAAACTGGAAGGAAACAAAGGCCCTCAGTTTGTGACGCATGTCATAATCTGAGGATTATTCTGCACTCGGGCAGCATGAGACTCAGTTTCAGGTCCTTTTACAGTTTGTTCATGTTTAAATTGATCTCGGTGTATTAGTGTCTGATTGTGGACCGAAGGGCCCTCGGAGGAACATCGGGCTTACTTAAAAAAACAAAACAAGCAAGAGTTTAAAGCTGGACTGAGCAGCTTTGGAAGTTGGCAGCACCAAATTGCGACTGATTGAATCACGTAAGAAGATGTCAGGAAATCACTCCCAGCATGCCGTTTACCACGCTCAACTCCAGCCTTGTATCTGGATGTTCGGGGGCAAATTTACTCATTTATTACAGAAGAGTCGATTAATCCGTTAACTGACCGTTGATTAGCATTTTCTGGGTGCGGCTTTGAAAGCGAGATAATTTCCTTCCTTTCTTGAAATCTGTCCAGGAAATTGTTGAGAACTGCGACTATTGGTTCTTTCCATGATCAATTAATCCTCTGAACCAAAACCTGAAGATAATCAAGGAAAGCAGCAAATTCTCACGTTCAAGAAGCTGGAGCCATACTTTTTTTTTTATTAGAAAATACAACTAGATTTTTTTTTTTTTGTTAATGGTTTTGCCTATAGTACACCAGAAAATAGTAAAAAAAAAAAAAAAAATGCCACTTTGTCAGAGCAAATTTTGCCCTATTAAAGTGACTGTTTTGTCTGACAAACAGTCCAAAACTTTAAAGATATTAAACTGAAAGTAGTTGTTGGTTAATCAGTAACTTATCAGCCACATTTTTGCAAAAGAATTAAAGGAAAAATAACTTTTTTTGCTGCATGTCTAGGATATTAAACAGATTTTGTTTGCTTGTTTTTGGACTGCTGGTCAAACCACAATTTCAAAATATCAATTCTTTGATTAGATTATATGAGACAAAGCAAAGCAGCAAATCTTTAACTTGGAGAAGCTGAAGCGACAAATGTTTGACATTTTCCTTCAAGAAGGATTTAAGAAATTCATTAATTGTCCAGTTGCAGGTAGATTATGTCATTTTGAGTTCTAAAATAATTTGTCTCGTTGCACTTCCTTCCAGAAAAATACGATTACGTTGGGAGGTTGCTGAAACCCGGAGACGAGCCGTCGGAGTACACGGACGAGGAGGACATCAAGGACCACCTGAAGCACGACTGAGCGGTTCCATCACACCGACCAAAGCCAGGAGCCCCAAACAGCTGCGACGGACCGCCCGCCCACCCCCACCCCACCCCCAGACCTTCCTCTGCCCCCATCCACCCACCTGCCTCACTCCCCTCCTCTTGCCCCAACCCCCCTCTCAACCCCCAACCCCCCCAGCCTGTCCGGGGCCGCGGCTGTTCTGGAAGGGCAGGACTCAAGTCTCCACGCCCAGACCTCCCTCCTTCTTCATCCCGAGAAGATCACCACCAACTGAGAGCGATCGGAAACCTTTGACGAGGAGCGCTTTTAAACGACAGCAAACGGGTCCGGGGGGCAGAGAGGGCTCGTGCCATTCAATGTATCTGAATCAAAACCCTAAACAATATATTAGTCGTTCGTTCTGGGGGAGGGGGGGAGAAAGTGTGGTGGTCGCCGCAGAGCGTTGGGTGGAGGTCGGTCGGAGGTAGTCGGAGAAACACATTGGTCTGAGATGATCAGTGGATCAGGATGGGGAAACAGATTTCTCTCTCTTTTTATCTTTGGTTAGTCACATCGCTACTGAAACTGCTTCAGCTTCGGACAGCCTATCAATCAATCACTTCTGTTTATTTGTTCAAATCATCTCCCCCCCCCCTTGTTGAAAGGGCAGTGCTGTGGCCTAACCAAAGGCAATTGGCGGGGCGTCGCATTTTCCTGTTGTGTTTGTAGTGTATGCACTACTAGTTTTCTTTGTTTGTCACCATGTGATTGTATTTGTTGAGTAGCGTAGAGGGCGGGCGGGCGGGGAAGTTTATTTTTCTTTATTTTGGATGGGGTTCGGGGGGGGGGTCAGAGGTCCTTGCCATATGAAACCTGTTTTGACTCACATCAGACGGACTGAATCACTGATTGGGAATACAAAGGGAAGGTGATAAGGCAGTCCTAATCAATCGACTCAATTGTTTACATGCCTCACAAGCCAGCTGCAAGTCTGTAGATTCCCCTGAAAATGGTCCAAGTATTAATTGTGCCTTATTTTGTTTGTCGTGTCAGTCCTGACCGGTCTACAGGAGGAGGCGATGGAGGGATGGAGGTGTCGGCTTTTTTCCTAGACTCGGTCCCCCCACACTTTAAAGAAGAAGGCATACGTTCTGTCAGTCGTCCACGCACAGACTGTAATATTTCCCCACTTCACAAACTTTGTAAATAGACCGTATGAATTACTCAGTGTTACTGCCATATTTATGTAGTTGATGAACTCCATATACGTAAAATGCTATGTCGTATTGGCCAAAACCCCCATTGTTCGTGGTTTTTTTTTCTTTCAGTTCTGAACTTCTTTTTAAATGTGGGTGAATTTCCAAAAAAGAAAAAAACAACAAAAAGGAGCGTTGCAAAGTGCTGCAGGGCCGGACCGGGAGCTGTTCTTGCGAATTTTTTTTCGGAGACATTGCTTATCCTGTAAATATATCTATCATTTTATTAAAGCATGTGCAACAACGAAGTGAGCTATGCTGAATTCCCACCACATCATGTATTTAAATGTTGGGTGTGTGTGTGCGTGTTTGCGTGACCGAGGCAGGAAGGAATTTCTTCATGCATAATAAATCAATTTGGTTAATAATTGAAGATGTCTGGGATTTATTTACCTTCAGAGACGGCGTGATTGGATCACTACTAATTTGCAGGTGGTTAAATTGTTTTCCCACTAAGTGTCTTTCCATTGGGCCTGTTTACCTGCAAGGTGGATTGTCTTGTTGTTTTAATGTTTGAGGGGACACAAGTGCATAAAACTGATCCAGCTGATTATTATTATTACAATAAATTCCATCCATCCATCCATTATCTATACCCGCTTTATCCTGAACAGGGTCACGGGGGGCTGGAGCCTATCCCAGCTCATTTAGGGCAAAGGCAGGGTACACCCTGGACAGATTGCCAGTCCATCACAATAAATTCTGCTTATTACAATCCTTCAGAGTTTATTTTTACAAGTAAAAATGAACTCCACAGTTTGGCAGTTGGTAGTCATTTAAAAGTAAACGTCTAAAGTAGGTTTTGTTTGAAAATATTTGGGGAAAGAAATATTTAAACCATCATAAATAGAGCCGTAACAAATAAACAGGCCAAAATGAGCCGCAAACAAAGCATGAAGCATGACACAGGATAACTTCTAAATTCTAAATGAAAGGTATTTCAATGCTTACTTATTTTCCTCTTTCCATTTCTCTTTTTCATGTTTTTATTTTTTTTTTTTTAAAGCTGTAAAGGAGTAATAGCATTTCACATTATCTGGTAACTTGTTTCACATTGTAGTCCTAAAATATTGGAAAGATTTAAATTCAAAAGCACCATATTTTTAAATATAACATCCTGTATTTCATCCTGTATCATTGACATATGATAAGAATAGTAGGTGTCCTGAGGTCGATCCCTGTGGAACGCCGCATGTAACCGCAACTGGATTTAATTTGGTGTCATTAATATTGCTTAAAATTTAAGCAATATTAATTGCTAATTAATATTAAAGTAAGTAGATATCAACTAAAGATCATTTCTAAAGGTAACTAAAAACGGACTTCTTTTAAATCTGTATTTTATCCTTCACACGTCCGACTTTACAGTAAAACACTTTAAATCACAGTCCTGTGTAGTAGTCATTTTTGTAAACATGGGAATCTTTCCCATCTTTAACTGCAAGCATAAACCCCTTTCCTCTATCAGTCTGGGCTCAATAAGATTAGCAATTCTTTTTTTATTTATTTTCCATGTCCTCTGCAAGCTACTAAAAAGAAAAAGTCAATTATTTTTTGTGCATATTCTTTTATTTTCCTTGTCATTTGTGGCCAATTACCAATTATGTTGTGCCTATTTGTCGATTTAACTTGTCATTTGTGGGCCACAACAAAGAACATGGGAAATAAATGAATATGCACAAAAATGTATTTTCAATTTTAATTTATTTCCCATGTCCTTTGTTGGCCACCGTACTTCAAACAATTCCCTGGAATATTTTAGGATGTTGATGGTAATTAAATATATATTGGCGTGGATATAGCTATAAGTATGTACAGTTTATAAATCACTTGATGGCCATCACAGAAGTGTACATTCATGTTCATATGGGCGGATGAATGTTGAAGGACTAAAAATATCAACAATAGCTCAACAGCGCCCCTCTCCTCCTGCGGTGGATCTGGGTACTGCGCTGCCTGTGAGTGTGTTAGTGTGTGTTTGAAACTAGTCACTGTTGAACATCGTCCAACACCGTCGTCTGCAGACAGAGCTCGTCTCCCCGGTCACTCGAAGCAGGACCCGGAGCAGAGAGGCTTCTTCTCCGCGGATGATCCGTCGACCGTTTCTCGGCTGCAGCTCCGTCTCTCATCAGCACCGACATCTTGGCTGTTTTGGCAAAAACCAAAACTCCCCGAATTGAAGAATCATCCGTTTTCCTCCCCTCCCCGGCTCGGATCTTCTTGGCAGCTTTCCAGGCGACAATATAGGGTGAGCTATGACCCAGAGGACAGCATGCACGAACACACGAGTTCACCTCGGACTCCTCCGGTTGTATCTGGGCTTTGTGTTGATGTGTGTCTCCTGCAGGAGTGCAGGAATAATGGCAGAGCATCTTTCCCAGAGTGAGCTGGACTACCCATTCAAACTTCTGGAGTATTTCAACGGCTTCAGGGTGTCAAAGGTAACAAACATCTCAGGGTTCATTCAATCACAGGTAGTTGATGCGCAAGAGTCACTGCATGCAGGGCTGCTGCTCTCAAATATTTATAGTGTTTAATCTATTGCCAGGGGTTGCAGCCACGACACACAAGCAAGTACTGCACTTTCTAAACCACTATATTTATTTTAAAGCTACAGTTACTTTGCAGATTCAGATTACTAAAACGAAACATAGTAAAAAAACAACAACGATGTATTATAAACCACCCAGCACCTTACAAAGTAACCCTAACTTCACCCTTACAGAAAAAACAAAACAAAACAAAAATGTGCCAAAAAAATGTGACCACTTAAGTGTGTGAATGTGCACAT
The DNA here is from genome assembly GCF_029030835.1 of Brachyistius frenatus. Lineage (NCBI taxonomy): Eukaryota > Metazoa > Chordata > Actinopteri > Embiotocidae > Brachyistius > Brachyistius frenatus. The sequence goes on from NW_027210862.1 coordinate 460,955, forward strand.
AGGAAACATGTGGTGTTGTAGATGTAGATTCCCATTTGAAAACTTTTACACGTATTTTCCCCTATGGAAAGTCAGAACATTTCATCATTTTTTTGGTCCAAGTCATGGAATATAATGGAATTTTGTTTGTGGCATGGCTAAATTTGAATATATCAAACTGAATTATTTTCCTTGCAGTATTTTTCTAAATGGGATTATTAAACCTGTTTCCTGAGTGGTTTTGTCTCCTTTCCCGCGCATCAACAATGACTTCGGGTCACGTCGTGCTTTTTCCCGTAGCTGCTAACGAAGGCAAACACGCAGGAAAATCAACATTTTCAAGAAGTTCGGCTGCAAAACGATAACTTGAAAGAAAAGACCGATGCAAAGTTTGTAAAACTGCTATCGAATGTTAAAATCTGGGTGAGGGAGCCCTTCACGCTGCCACCGTCACTGCTCTAGTGCAGGTGTTGACGTGGCTGCGTGTCCATCTCCGCAGGTGATATTTTCCGCCTGTGAACTGGGAGTGTTCGACCTCTTGCTGAAGTCCCAGGAGCCGCTGAGCGCTCGCCACGTGGCCCAGGAGCTGAGCACCAGCGTGGACGGGACGGAGAGGCTGCTGGACGCTCTGGTGGGCATCGAGATCCTGGAGGTGGAGAAGAAGAAGGACGGGACAGGTGAGGGAGAGGAGGAGGAGAAGGAGGAGGAGGAGGATATAATCTCAGGTTCGTTGACAGATGTCAGAGGAAAAAGAAACGATTCACAATGAAAAGGGACATTTTTCTTTTTATTATTACAAAAAAAGGTATAATCCCGCTGAAATTACCCAAAAAAAAAAATCCAAACTATGTTCCTGTGTAACTGCTGTCAGTTCAGTAAATCTTCATATTGGAGGCTAAAAACACTGATTTAAAGTTGCATCTAAAGCAATCTTGCATGAAGGTGCATTTAGTAGCTGTTGCACAGCTTTTGATTGCATCACATGGTCTTCATCAAAAGTTCCAATTTTTCCAGATCACTTTGTCCGTCTTCTTGTCCGTGTTGGTTTAAAACTGAGTCTCAAACTTTGTTCTGAACCTGCGGTGAAATCAATCTCACCGTTCAGGTCCATTTCGTTGCTTTCGTTCCGGAGCCTTCAGTTTGATTCATCTCTCTTTTCTTTGACTGTCAGCTTTGTACAGCAGCACTGACGTGGCCGGTCTCTACCTGGCCAGAGGCAGCGCCAAGTCTCTTCACGACATGATCGTCTACCAATCCCAAACCATCTACCCGCTGTGGAACAACCTGGCGGACGCCGTCAGGTCAGTGGGTTCGCTCTGCGTTGCGTGAGGTTGAGATCGACTTTGCGGTCGCAGGAAAAACTCTTAAGACCGAGTTAACGAACATACAAATGACTTTATGTAAGTTGGCCAACAGCCTCTGGAGCTCCTCAGACGTAAAACAAACTCAATGAACATGCTTTTTATTTGCGCAAACGGTCGCTTCTTATTTCCCATCACGCAGGGAGGGCAAGAATCAGAACAAGAAGACCTTCGGCCTGCCAGTGGAGGACGTTTTTCAAGCTATTTATAGGTCGGTGAGGATCTCGTCGTCTCAAACAGCCTCGTTGTGTGACTCCACGGAGTTTGCAGTGGAGTTAAGATTCAGTGTGTGATCTTGAAATACTCCACTCAGATCGGAGGAGGAGATGCTGAAGTTCATGGGTCTGATGAACTCCTCCTGGGTTCTGGACGGACACGACATCGTGACGGCGTTCAACCTCTCCTGCTTTCAGAGGATCGTCGATCTCGGAGGTAAGACGCTGCGAGGTTTCCTACGGTGAGACTCATTTCCCAAAAGACTGATTGATGCCAACCTTTTCATTCTGTTGTCTTTCAGATTCTCGTCACAAACGTTTCCCCGTGTTGTTTCCTAATAAACGTGACTATAAACTGTTCTGTGTGGAAAACTCCCAGGTTGCACCGGGGCTCTGGGCCGTGAGATGTCGAAGGCGTATCCCTCGTCCTCCGTCACGGTGTTCGACCTCCCGCAGGTCGTAGAGACGGCTCAGAAACATTTCTGTCAAGAGGACGATGCTGTTGAATTTCAAACTGGTGAGCCTCATTCATATATATATATATCTATATATATAGATATATATATATAGATGTATATATATATATATATATACATAAATCATCAAATGATCTAATACATCAGCAAAAATCTAAGATGAGAGAAAAAGTCCAGAAATACAAAACAGATTTGTGGATCAGAACTTTCTTTTTTCTTCTTTCCTCTCTGACGACCTTTCACCTTTATCTTCTGTCCCTGGATATAAATAGACATAAAGTAGTTCAAACCAGCTCCACTTGCAGCAGCTAAAACACAAACATGCTGCTGACACACTGATTATTCAATATTAATAATCTAATGATGGCATATATGATAATATATCAGTCAGATGAACCAAACCAGGAATTTTGCTTTCACACTTTAACTACATTTTGCTTCTAATACTCTATAAATTTACTTAAGAGGGATTTTTCCTGCAGGATTTTTCCTCGTAATTGAATATTCTTACTTTTATATATTGGTACTTTTATTTAAGTAAAAGATCTGAATACTTCTTCCACCGCTACACATCAGATAAATAGAACATGACGGTTAAAAACAAACATATAAAAGCAGGATTAGTGAGATAAATGAGGGAGGAAAACCAGCAGCATGATGCCAACTAATGATATAAGACAGTTCATACAAGTGTTCCTAATAAACTGGTAACTGTGTGTGTTTTTATACATTTTATCTTCTGCACGCAGGAGATTTCTTCGGTGGTGAAATCCCGGCTGCTGACTTGTACGTTCTGGCCAGAATCATCCACGACTGGCCTGAAGAGAAGTGTCTGACGCTGCTGAAGAAGATCTACGACACCTGTCAACCAGGTGGGGGTTGGTTGCCGTGGAAATATCACACATGTGTCTCTGTGGCCCCGTTGTTGTATGATTCTTCATCCGCTTTGATTTTACACTTTGTCATCAGATTTGAACTCTTTTTGGAGGGATTTCATCTGATTTTTATCCTCATTTTGCAGGTTCATATTTTTATGTTATTTTTATCCGCAGAATATAAAAGACTAGATTTTTATCCAGTGCTGTATTTCAGATTTGAACTGGTCCGAACAGGAGTTCTTTTGAATTGTCTTATTCTGTGTTTTTACTTTCTTGTTTGAACCTGAGATAAATATTTGAACCCCAGCTCAGTTCGTCTGTTGGTGCTCAGTCTGTACATTCGTCCCTCGTGTCAGGCGGCGGCGTCCTGCTGGTGGAGGCGATGCTGTTCGAGAACAGACGAGGACCCATCACGGCTCAGATCTTCTCTCTCAACATGCTGGTGCAGGCGGAGGGCCGGGAGCGCCCTCCGTCCGAGTACACCCTCATGCTCAACAAGACCGGCTTCCACAATGTCCAGGTCTGCCGCACCGGCAAATCCTACGACGCCATCTTGGCCATTAGATGAGCTCAGACAGAGAGTGAACTGAACTGTCTTGAAGCCTTGAAAAGGTTTGGAGATGAGTATAAAACTAAAACTTAAAAAAGAAAAAAAAAAAAAAAGAAAACTGTCGTGCACATGGATCTACAGTTTATGTTGTGGTCAACCCTGGTGATGTTTTCAGATTTTATGTTTACAGCCCAACTTGTTTTTCACAGATACAAACACTCTCTGGATGGCAGCTGCTGCTGGGTATTTATAACATATTTCTTCATAAACATTGTGATTACTTCTCTGCAGGTATTAAAAAGTTCTCACATCTCTATTAGTTCTCGCTGTTTGAAGGAAAAATCACTGTGGTTCTGTTCCAAAAACTGATGTTTGAAGGATTTCTGCATCCATTTAGCAGTTTTATGTATTTTAATTTTTTTTTCATGATGTGATATTTGCCTGTTGTTTACATCATCACAGCACCAATTAGCTGCTGACAGGTTGGCACATTGATTTCATAGTAAATAACAGTGTTTTTAATTTGCATGTCATTTGAATGCAAAATATGGTGTGATAAGTTTTGTCCTCCTCTCACCCCACTAATGATCCTTCAGATGAAGACATATCTTGGTAATTATTTGTTATTTATTTTTTGGGGTTTCATTCGTTGACTTTTCATGTCCTGCTCGTTCACCTTAAGCGTACACATTCATTTCTGTTGTGTCTTTAAAACAAATAGTGAAACAGGAGTTTAAAACAAAAAAGGTAAAACGTGATGATTTGTTTATCTCCGTTTGTATGAAGTAAATAGCAAAAATTACAGTAACGCAACAGTAGATGCAAAAAAACAAAACAAATGAATAATACAATTGGAGAGTTTGGGAAAAGAGCTTTTTTTTTAACTTTATTTTGAAATATATGATTCTTGTGACTTTCTTTAAAATATATATATATATATTAATGTCCTATTTATTGTATAGCTCTGTTGTTGTGTTTGCGCATTGTGACTGTTTCTTGTAAGACCTTTATCTCAGTTCCTGATAAAGTAAAATTCCCTTTTTTTTGTAATCCTAGCTGACTTTGTTTGTTTTTTATATTTTTTTTGGCGGTCTGTCCCTTTAAAAGATAAAGCTGTGTGCACTGGCCAAAAAAGGAGTGACTGGTAAAAGTCATCGGAGGGGGGAGAGAGAGAGAAGCGGGGCCATGTTGTCATGCACACTAACGACAGCATTGTGTTTACATTATTATATTTGTTGACGCTCAAACTGGCACCAAGGAGACGCGGGTTTGGACCGCGGCCGCTGGAAACTCCGCAGTTTATTTTCCCCCTGAATCCTCGGGTCTGTCGGTGGTTCCCGGAGTCTTCGTCCAGGGGGGGTTCTGCTGACCTCCAGTGGCACGCAGGTGCAGCTGCAAGTCCGGGCTGGGTAACCTCCTCCTCCTCCTCCTCCTCCTCCTCCCCGCCGCCGTGTTTGTGTATGTGGAATGCGGGTCAAGCGGAACTCTCGGAAAAACTGCGGCTTCACATCAAACTCCAAACACCGGCTCGCATCCGCCCGACGCGCTCCGTACGTACCGTGCACATTTCATTGTTTTGTTTTCAGCCGTGCGCCGATTTATTCCACGTGCGATATGTACCAGAATGTTCTTTTATTTGTTTTTGGAGGGTTTTTATTTGAGGGGAGTTGAGTGTTTCTGCTACGGTCTATGGTATACGGTGGTCTATGGTGGTCTACGGTGGTCTATAGTGGTCTATAGTGGTCTATGGTGGTCTATAGTGGTCTACAGTGGTCTATGGTGGTCTACAGTGGTCTACGGTGGTCTATAGTGGTCTATGGTGGTCTATAGTGGTCTACGGTGGTCTATAGTGGTCTATGGTGGTCTATAGTGGTCTATGGTGGTCTACGGTGGTCTACGGTCGCACGAGCAGCCGCCCGCTGGGAAGACGCGACATCGTCATTTAAAATGGCGCCAAAGATTACCCTCGGCCAGCGGACCGCTCCGCGCTCCGCTCGCTGCTCCCCGAGCGAGCAGCCTGAGATCTGACCGCCAGCTTTTAACTCCCGTGCCCACGCTCGGATCAGTAGTGGAGCCCCGTCCCGCCCCGTGACGGACCGACCGGGGTTTTAATGAAGGAGGCGCCGCGGAACTCAAGTGTTGTGTTAGCAGAAGGTGGCTAATGCTAAACACAAACGACCGTAACGTAGCTTCCGGCTAACAAAGCTAGTCCGCTAACGTCAGCGAGATTTAACGTCACCGCAACTCGAGAGGAAACATTTCTGGTGCGAACTGGTTTCTAAGTGTTTGTTTGTTGTTTGTGTGACGGTGGTATTTTTTTTTAGTTTCCATGGGTGTCACCGCGCAGTTTTGAAAGACGACGTCGCCGCTGCGGTAAACAACAGCTCCGCCCGAGGCGGGCCGCGCGTTGCGTAACGGCGGTTGGGAGATTAGCACTCGGGCTAACGGCTAGCCAGCTCGCGCTCGCTCCGATCGCAACATTTAACTCCGCGTGCAACATTTTAGAGTGTCGTGACGTCACGACGCCGCCTCGCGCTGCCCCTCTCGTGTGTTTTGTTACCGCGCGATGTAACAACGCGTTTAGAGCAGCGGTTAGCTGGAGTTAGCCGCCAGCTAGTTAGCCACGACTTTCTTGCTGCCTGTCGGCTGGAAGAAGGGGCGTCATACGAGCTGCTAGCTCAGCTAGCTCAGCACCCCCCCCCCCACACACACACACACACACACACACACCCACCCCCCCCTCCCACTCTGCAGGCTGGCAGCAGAGATATTTCCACCTGTCGGGAGTTTAGGTGCTGATGTTTGCTTTACACGTCGGTGTTTTCGCTGTGTTGTCGTAGCATGTGCTAACTTGTTGTTGTTTTTGTTGTCGTCGTGGCTGGAGTAGTGAGAGCAGTGCGTGCGCATCCCTGCAGGGGTTCGTGTGCTGTTTTCTGCAGTCTTGTTAAAAAACAACAACAACTCTTGTGTTTCGATGTCAAACTGCTGCAAGAACTGATATTTCATCAAGACCAGTTGATCTTGATGTTGGTTGTGAGACTTTGTAAATGCTGCAGGGATTTTAAGGTTTGACCTTAACCGGGTCGTTTTGTCTGGAAATTAGACTGTAATTCCAGATGTTAACGTCCTTTATAAAAGACCTGTAAAACTTTTTTTTTTTTTAGAGAGAGGAACCCGTTCATTTAAACAAGTTAAAAAACTCCCAACCAAAGCAGGCGCAGAGGTGGGCGGGTATCTGCCTCCACAGGTTGGACGGGGGGGGGGGGGGCAGAGAGCCATAACTATAAACAATAAACAAAACTGGAGAGAGAGAGAGAGGACATAAAGTTAGCAAGATGCCATAGTGGCATATGGATGCTCGGGGAGTAAAAGAGAGGTGAGAGGATTTCAGTGCATCATGGGAGGTTCTCCGAGCACCCTGTAGGCTGATAAAAGCGTAACTAAGGGATGGTGCAAACTTTATTTTGTGGATGACTGTAATTCTGCACCATTTGCGTGTTAAAAGTTTGTCTTTATCACACAGCTGTCTAACCTGCAGCCGAACTTCCTGTCTTGTTTGTGCAGTGTCCCCACGCCGGCGCTCCGCAGATAGACGACGATGAAGAGAAGCAGGCACCCCAGCAGCAGCGATGACTCGGACAACGGGAGTAAGCAAAAAATATAGTCTCTGCTGACTCTTATCTTACCAGGTCCAAATATAGATGGATGGAAATGAGGCCAGCACAATCCTGCCACCTTCCTGCCTGTGGAAATGCCGAGCAGTAATCTAACTTTCAGCCTCTTTAAATCTTTTTTTTAGGAAGTAAAAGTGACTGTTTTGATAGCCAAAGACTTTCTTCATATCCATTTGTCTTGAAAATACACTTTCCGTCTTGTGTGAGTGAGTCTGAACTTCATTTTCAGGAGGGAAACAGAGAGGCAGAAAGAGACAAAAGGGCAGGAAATGGACTAAGAGAAGGGAAAAGAGGTCCTACAATCTGAGAGGCAAGAAACAGAGTAGTGAAAGGAGGAGCATTTGGACATTTAAAGACACCCTGGCAGGTCAGGCAGACAGGTGGAAATCTTTCAACTTCAGAAACAGCTTGTGTTTGGTTTTCACTACATTGTTCAAAGCACACCGGTGCATGAAGGCATGCTTCACTGTGACCGTTTGATCTTCTTATCGTGATGACATCTGGCATAAAACCAAACCCAACGCACTCGGTCGAAATGACTTTTAGTTTGGCCTGTGTCACGGTTTTGTAAAGCGATCGTTGCAAGGGGGTATTTCATAACGAAAGAGCGCGTTCATAAAATCATTCTTGGGGAAAATGATTTCAAATGGCATTTAAAAGCTACAACTGAGAGTAATTCCCCAAAGTGAAGTTGTAATAAGATGTATCTGAAAACATAAATATAATTTGCATCATTTTACTGTTACATTTCCCCATTTTTGACAGCCGACGAAGAAGAAATGCTGACACCTCTCACACTCTGTGCTGTTTTTCTCCTTCAGGTAGTTCTACCTGCTGGTCCCAACATTCATCGCAACCCAGGAGAGGGACCGGGCAGAAACCCTCTGAGGTACGTGTGTGTCGTCTCCTCCACACGAAACATCACAATCTGTAGAGAAATTTAAAAGGAATGCTTATGTCACAGTTAATAACCTGTCTTTTGTTGCCAGTTAATCTACATCTCTGTTTTAAATATTTACAAATATTTGAATAAAAAAAAAAAAAAAAACGCCTGCTAGTAAACAAATTTATGCATTTGTTTATGTGTGCATGCAAAGCCCTGCTATCTAGGAACCACACCAGATACTGGGTCCTTGAAATGGGAACATTTCTGCTGTTATCTCCTCCACAGTCTGTGGACTTGGTCCCTGCAGGCCACTGTTCACTCCCTTCGACCAGGGAGCCAATCGAATTAAAGCAAAACATGACTCTGGCCAAGGCTGCATTCTGATTGGCTGGCTCTTGACCGTCTGTACACAACGTGGTCTTTTTTTTCCTTTTCTTTTTTTTTATCTTTGCAAACAGAGACACAGTTTCATCATGAAAAAAACCCCAAAAACATTTAAAATCGTTTAGCACATTTAATCTTCACTTTTTGCAACTTTTAGGCCGTTTGCATTTTATTCTGAGTGAAATACTTCTCTCTAACGTAGCAGCAATCAAGCGCTGAACGAAGGTGTCACTACATTTGCAGCTTTCTTTTTGTCCTCGTGGTGTTTTCACTGGTTTTATGTTGCACTTGTTATTTACATGTTCATCGACGATTCAGGAGAGTCTTGAGTCGAAAACATCTCTTCCTGTGACAGCTAATAACTGTCCAACAGCAGAGATTTATCTGATGATAAACGCAGTAAAATGTGTGACCCGCTCTGGCGGTTCTGTTTTTCCTGCAGGTTTTCAGAACAGACCTGATTACAGCCATGAAGGTGCACGACTCGTACCAGCTGAACCCGGAGGACTACTACGTCCTTGCCGACCCGTGGAGGCAGGATTGGGAGAAGGGCGTCCAGGTCCCCGTCAGCCCCCAGTCCATCCCGCAGCCCGTCGCCAGGTAGGACAGCGCAGAGATCGCTTTAAGACCTGCGAGCTGCAGGTGGGATCACCTCAAAGTTGGAGAGGCACCGTAAACAGACAGAAACTTACGGAGGCATCGCTTTGTTGCAGTTTTAATTTAACAGTCATATAAAGACCAAACTGTACACGCGAGAGGGTGACTCGTGTGTGTGTGTGTCTCTTGTGCAGGATATTGGCAGAGAAGGGGAAGGAGATCATGTTCAACAAGCCAAAGAAGTTGATCCGGACGTCGGGCACCGAGGCGCTCGGCTACGTGGACATCCGGACGCTGGCGGAGGGGATGTGCCGCTACGACCTGAACGAGGAAGACGTGGCCTGGCTGCACATCGTCAACCAGGAGTTTGCAGGGATGGGTGAGTCACTTTTCACATTGTGCAAAAAGAAAATTGTGACTGCATCAATATAATTCGATACCTCTCAAAGCTTCTGGTATCAGATTCAGTCTGTTTAGTCATCTCACCCCCCCGGTGTAGAAGCAGACATGCACAGCAGGTTCACAGTCACAGAGACGGATTTTCTGGAGAAGAAGCGTCGAGGTTAAAAGCCAACAAAAATCACATCCTGTTTGTCCTTCATGAACTCTATACCGTCCTAACTTCACTCCTTCTTCTCCTTCAGCTGCAAACTCTGTTTATATACACACTGTTAAGTTTGTTCTCCAAGTAAAGACTCCTGTTGGTTTTCTCCCGATTTATTTTAGGGTGCCTTGACCACATCTTTGTTTAGATTTCTCGCTGCAGTTTTCGGTGCGACGAATCGCAAGAGTAAACTTCATGGTTGAACCTGTAATTAAGCATTTTGTGGCTGTTGGTAAAAGAGGACGTCTCCAAACTGTAGCTCTTATATTTATGAGCTGTTAAGGTTCTTTCACACCCACCTCGTTTTGGTCTGGACCTTTTTAGTTTTGGGAGCCTCGGACCAAAATCAGAGTTTTAACAGATTTAACCTCCTGTTTCGTCAGCCATGCCACCGCTGGACGAGATCACCATGGAGCGGGTGATGGAGGAGTTCGAGCGCTGCTGCCACGACAACATGACGCACGCCACGGAGACGGAGGAGGGGCTGGGCATCGAGTACGACGAGGACGTTGTGTGCGACGTCTGCCAGTCGCCCGACGGGGAGGACAACAACGAGATGGTCTTCTGCGACAAGTGCAACATCTGCGTTCACCAGGTCAGAGGTCAAACACACACACACACACACACACACACACACACACACACACACACACACACACACACACACACACACACACACACACACACACACACACACGCTCACTTTAAATGAGAAAAAACACAACTTTAAAATCTAAAGTCAGATAGAATAGATTTATTCATCTCTTACTGTGTGACATGCAGTGTTAAACCTCCAGCCGCAGAGACTATTAATATCTTCCATGACACATTTTGCTCTCGTCTGGTGACGTTGAACCTAAACTGTAACAACCGTGAAGCAAAAAGAGAAATGAAAACAGCTGGTTTTACATCTGACCCCCTTTCACTTTCTATTAGTGGCTTCATTTGTTCGTGATTTCTGCTCGCTGCGCGGATGCTGAGCCTCCCTCTGTTTCGGTTTCTCACCAGGCGTGTTACGGCATCCAGAAGGTCCCGAAGGGCAGCTGGCTGTGCCGGATCTGCGCCCTCGGCATTCTGCCAAAGTGCCAGTTGTGTCCCAAGAAGGGCGGAGCCATGAAGCCGACCCGAAGTGGAACCAAGTGGGTCCACGTCAGCTGTGCCTTGTGGATTCCAGAGGTGAAGATCGTCCTATTTTATTTTGTGTCTTGTGTTTTTGCACGACGCTCTTCTGGTTTTTGATGCTGCAGCTCGTGTACACAATCCAGTACAGAGTGGAATTAAAGTTAAAGGGAAAAGAAGCCATCATTTTGGGTCTAAGTGACTAGTGGAGTTCGTACCATTAGAGCATCTTAAAGCAGGTTCGAAGTTTAATTCCCATTTCATCATCAGTCAGCGAACTTCTGTGCACTCACGGTGATTTAAGTCTGGAAACATCCACTACTCTGTCGCCGCCCTCGTGTTCCTCCCATTTAATCAACCTGCGAGCCGTCGTGTGTTTGAACTCTGCAGGTGAGCATCGGGAATCCGGAGAAGATGGAGCCGATCACCAACGTGTCGCACATTCCCAGCAACAGATGGGCTCTGATCTGCTGCCTGTGCAAAGAGAAGACCGGAGCGTGTATACAGGTAAGAGACGCAGCTCACACTTCACACCTTCACACACACGGCGTGAGCCAGCGGGTGTCTTGACGCCTCGTCTGCTTCCTCTGCTGTTCACAACCAAACAAACGTGGGAAGTTAAATCAGAGTGAAAAGCTCCTCAAGCCAGCGCTGAAATCCATTTGTGTATTATAATTTGGCTGTATTTTACGTTCAAGCAATATGTTTAATCGCGTGAACCCGAGGCTCCCTTCAGCTGTGCAGACTTTCAGCTCGTTCACCCACAACTTCACTGTTCGTCTCGCTCTCCCTGCGTTGTCTTGAGCAGCATCGCTGACAAAAATGTTCAAAAAAAAGCACTCGGCCTGTCACCGTTATTACGTTATCACCGGACCGCACTGATTTGAGCCGACATGATCATTTCCGTCCAGCTGTATAAAAACATCTGGATTTCCATCTGTGTTTCCGCGTCGTTTAGTATTCAGTGTCCAGGTTGTCTGTGCTTCGGTTCATATTTGTTCAAACTCTTGACATCGGCGGCGCTGGTCATTGTGTCAGCAGGAGTTCTAGATATAGATATAGATATATAGATATAGATATAGATATAGATATATAAATCTATAGATATAGGAAGATGAGTAGCAGAATGTCACCACTGAGCAGGTCTGATGTTTGAGTCGTTCATGAGTTGAACATGTGACGGTGTTTGTGCGGAAACGGAAGGAAAAGAAATCCTGTTTTTGACGTTTGTAAAGTCTGACGCTTTGTTGCGTTTGCTTCTGCAGTGCTCAGCGAAAAACTGCCGGACAGCCTTCCACGTGACGTGCGGCCTCCACGCCAGCCTTGAAATGAACACCATCCTCACGGAGGACGACGAGGTCAAGTTCAAGTCCTACTGCCCCAAACACTCCGGGCTGGAGGGCGCCGAGTGCAGGGAGCGAGACTCGGGAGGCGAGGAGGAGAAGGAGAAGGAGTGCGTCAGAAACAAGAAGGGCCGGAGGAGAGGCAGGGTGAGAGTGGAGGAAGACGCCGCCTCCTCCTCCTCCTCGTCCCCGTACGTCGCCCCTCAGCTCGCGGAGAGAGCGAACAGGGACCCGGAGACGCTCATCAGCCGGCAGCAAGAGAAGAGAGTCAACCTCCGCAAGCTGAAGCTGCAGGAGATGGAGGAGGACTTCTACCAGTTCGTGGAGGTGGGGGAGGTGGCCGGTCGCCTGAAGCTGCCGCCGGAGGTGGTGGACTTCCTCTACCAGTACTGGAAGCTGAAACGCAAAGCCAACTTCAACCAGCCGCTCCTCACGCCCAAGGGGGACGAGGAGGAGAGCCTGGCGCGCCGCGAGCAGGAGGTGCTGCTGCGACGCCTGCAGCTCTTCACCCACCTGCGCCAGGACCTGGAGCGGGTAGGTTTCCGCTTCGCCTGCAGAGCCAAATAGCAGGCCGAGTGTCGGCGAGAGGAGGGCGGCGCGCGAGTGACGGTCAGAAACAAACAAGCCGGAATGAGTTTAAAATAAATGCTTGAGTGCAACATAAACGTGTGCTTGTTTCAAGGTGAGATTTAAAAGGAGAAGTTCTTTTTAAGAGCAGCTGAAGAGATTTCGAATCACGTGAATACAACAGGAACCCTTGGGGAGGGGGGGGGGGGGGTCGCCGAGCAGAGCGGTGTGTTTATTTCCATCTGCAGACGAGACAGGCAGCAGCCGTATTAGCATCTTCTAAAAAATAATGAACTCACCTCCTCTGTTGTAGCTCGTCTGTGGTCCAGTTCAGCCCTTCGGCCATCAGGGCGTTTCCAGCTTTTCTTTAAGGCACGTTTTAGCTGGGTTATGCTCTGGTGAATTATTTATTTATTTATTTTTTGCGCATATCTGATCATAATCTGACCCCGATTCATTGTCCACATCATTGCAAATGACCAGATGTGATCTGTGTGTCAGGGTGCCAATTCTCATATTGGCCTTGCTATAGTAGTGATATTTAGTATATTACAAACCAAAATACAGAGTAATAAATTAGGTTTGCTTATTTACCACAATGTGGAGCTGCAGAGCAGTTTTATTAAAATAATGAGACGGTGGCCGCTTTACAGTGACAACTTCTCCGTCCAGTAAAGAGTCTGTTCCAGACTGACCGGCTGCAACCGACTTCTGCCTGTAAAAGGAATATTAGTTTGTAGTGGTTGCGTACAAATCTGATCTCAAGGGATTTTTTTTAAAAAAAAATTATTTTTTGGGCTGTATGCTCAGAAATTGGATTTTGACTCGTCACCAACATGAAGCGAGGAGCAGCTTGCTGAGAGCGCAAATGTGAAACGAAAAGCCAGTTTTTTATCCTCGGGGTTTGCAGCCTTGTTAGAAAAATGCAATAACTACTCCAAAATGAGTAAAAACTAAATTATGAAATTGTTTTTCAGCCTGAATTTGACCACCCGTGCGTTTAATTTGAGGTATTTGACGTTGAAATTGTGTCTGTATGCCTTGTTGAATAGTGACTTCAGACTGAAGGAGAACCATGTATGTACTGGAGATAATACAAATACAGGTGCAAATATGAATTATAACTACAGTAGGCACGGACATATATGATACTACAAACAATACGATACCGTATAATATGCAACGCATGTGTCGACGGGTAGTCGGGCCGCAAACATGCGACCGTATTCTGGTTTATCTCGGAGCGCTCCGTCCAGAATATTCCATCTTTTCTGATATCGGTGATGTTTACATGTGTAAATGACCAAAAAAAATGGAACACTTCAAAAACCCCAACTCCTTTGTGAAGATAGTTTCATCATTTATTCGTTAAAACAATCAGAAAATAACCGGAGCTCAACGTTGACGCGTTTTAACAGCTCGTTTTTGTCCGAAGACGATTCGCAGCACGGCGACATCAAACAGAGCGCCGCGTACGCCGCTGCGCTGGCGTTTGGACGACGCCCGTAAACAGTCTTGTCTGCTGCCCCTCAGGTCCGCAACCTGACCTACATGGTGACCCGGAGGGAGAAGATGAAGCGCTCGCTGTGGAGAGTCCAGGAGCAGATCTTCCAGCACCAAGTCCGACTGCTCGACCACGAGCTGCTCAGCGGTGAGTCAGCGAGAGTTTACACCGGACACGGAGCTCGTTCAGTCGGAACAAGTCTGCACACGTGAACCTCGAGAGTTTTGTTGGACCGTCTTAACTTTGTATTACTTTTAAGGTGACAAAAGTTTGTGTGCAGCAGGAAGCCCCTGAACTTTTCGCTCACGCCTGTAACAGAGCGCCGCGATTACAAATCACCGATAATTCTAATAACGAAGCGACTGACGTCGAAAACAAAGAAGTATGTTCTGCTGTTGGGACATCAACTTCAGACCTGTTTATGTAAAAAGTCCCTTTATATGGTTTGTTTTTAATTACTGCACCAAAGAAAAGACCATGGTTTTTTTTTTTTTAATATTTTTCTGTGCCTCTAACTTTGCACTGAACCTGCACATCGCTTGTGTTGCAGGAGATCCTCCAGCAAAAGATCTGGAGAAGCTCTTCTCTCTGGCCTGGTTATCGTCTCAGGGTTCCCAGTCCGGCTCCTCCTGGAGCAACTCTGGACTGAAGACCAAACGAGGGCCTTCGAAGCAGGAAAAAAGGAAAAGCAGCGACAGAAGAAGTCTGTCCGACTCACCGCACACTCACAGGAAGGACAATCTGGGCAGGACGCTGGAGACGAAGGACAGCAAAAGCTCCCAGTTCAAAGAGGCCGAGGCCGCGAGCGACGCCAAAATCCAAAACTCTGACATCAGCCAGGAGATGCCGTTTACAAAGCTTCATAAGCCAGAGGTCACGGAGGAAACGACCGCCATCAAGCTACACAAACCTGAGAGCAGGAAAGGCCCGAGGAGGGAGGCCCCGGGGTCCGAACAAGAAGGGCTGGCGAGACGGAAACGAGACAACGACCACGAGCAGGAGGAGAGAAGAAGGAAGAAGAGGAGCGAGGTCACGGAGAGCGTCCCCAACCAGGTGAAGAACCGGTTCGGCTCCAAACACCTGGACAAAACGGTGTCCATCAGGCTGGTGGATATCAGAAACTCTGACTCCGACGACTACTTCATAGATGAAGGAATGACCAAGAGGATCCCCGTCTCCCTGGGCGTGACGACCAGCGCCAAGTTCCACAGAGCCAGCGTGGTTTCGGACGCCGCCGCGTCAACCAAAGCCAACGGCTGGCTGAGGAAGGCCCAGGCAAACGGCTCGCACACTCCCAACGGACCCGAGGTCGGACATCTGAAAAGCTGGGGGAAGTTCAGGATCCCCAAGAGGAGCGAGAAGCCTCCGAGCGCGACTGCGAAGGAGCAGGAGGAGGCCGAGCAGCGCAAGCCCCTGCTCAGGCCGCTGACCAACACGGCCGAGCCGTCGTACCCGAGGACGCGGCTCCGCACGGGGACGGAGGGCGACGACTACGAGCCCAAAGCGGACGGTGAGCTGGAGCCCTGCTTGAAACGATGCCACTCCCACCAGCTGAGGGGCGACTCGTCCCTCGGCCGCCGCTACGGGTCCGACATCATCCGCCGAGGCGTGCTGGCCTCCTGATGGCGGAGTAAAACTTTCGAGATAAGCTGCACTGTGTCAGTCGGAAAAGAACGACGGTCGCTCTTTGTACCTTTTATTTTTCTTGAGAAATCACAAAATGGCTAGAGGAAAAACAGAGCTGATATTTATTTTTTATTTGTAACATATGTAAAACTGGGAAATATTTTACTTTCTACTTTATTTTGAGCTAGTTTTTCGTATTGTTTTTCCCTCAAAGTAGAAAGATGTCAAGTTGCCACTTAAACGCTCGCTCAGATATTTACAAGCAGAAGCATCAACTAGGGAAAAGTTGTGATTGTTGCTTGGGACCATAAGCTTGCAATGTAATTTGTTTTTCATATAGCATTAAACTCGGCCATGAGTCAGTTGCACTTAGTTGAAGAAGCTAAAACAGACAATGCTCCTCCTGTCAGCGAACAGGACTGTAGTTTTTTTTTTTTTTTTGAAGTTTTTTTTGAAGTTTTTTTTTTTTAATCAAGCTTCACTGGACGTTAATTAACACTTACAAACAGTCGAACTACCCTTTTAGAGCTATTTAAACCTTAAATCACTTCTTCAGTCTGTATCTCATTAGGCTGCATATAGTATGACTTTTTGATCATATTTAGGACGACATGTTATAGTATGACTTTTTGATCATATTTAGGACGACATGCTATAGTATGACTTTTTGATCATATTTAGGACGACATGTTATAGTATGACTTTTTGATCATATTTTAGACGACATGTTATAGTATGACTTTTTGATCATATTTTAGACGACATGCTATAGTATGACTTTTTGATCATATTTTAGACGACATGTTATAGTATGACTTTTTGATCATACTTTTTGATCATTTTAGACGACATGTTATAGTATGACTTTTTGATCATATTTTAGACGACATGTTATAGTATGACTTTTTGATCATATTTTAGGACGACATGTTATAGTATGACTTTTTGATCATATTTAGGACGACATGTTATAGTATGACTTTTTGATCATATTTAGGACGACATGTTATAGTATGACTTTTTGATCATATTTAGGACGACATGTTATAGTATGACTTTTTGATCATATTTAGGACGACATGCTATAGTATGACTTTTTGATCATATTTAGGACGACATGTTATAGTATGACTTTTTGATCATATTTTAGACGACATGCTATAGTATGACTTTTTGATCATATTTAGGACGACATGTTATAGTATGACTTTTTGATCATATTTAGGACGACATGTTATAGTATGACTTTTTGATCATATTTAGGACGACATGTTATAGTATGACTTTTTGATCATATTTTAGGACGACATGTTATAGTATGACTTTTTGATCATATATTTAGTATGACGACATGTTATAGTATGACTTTTTGATCATATTTTAGACGACATGTTATAGTATGACTTTTTGATCATATTTAGGACGACATGTTATAGTATGACTTTTTGATCATATTTAGGACGACATGTTATAGTATGACTTTTTGATCATATTTTAGACGACATGTTATAGTATGACTTTTTGATCATATTTTAGACGACATGTTATAGTATGACTTTTTGATCATATTTAGGACGACATGTTATAGTATGACTTTTTGATCATATTTAGGACGACATGTTATAGTATGACTTTTTGATCATATTTTAGACGACATGTTATAGTATGACTTTTTGATCATATTTAGGACGACATGTTATAGTATGACTTTTTGATCATATTT